>NC_141074.1:54037800-54637800 GCF_041138505.1 Cibotium barometz
CTTGAGGTGTCATGCCCTTAATTGCTAAATTTGGACTTTTATTCATTAAAGAGACTGTTATATAGTCAGAGTCTCATTAGTGTGAAAGGTTTTGAACCACTTCTTATTAAGGGACAAAAGATAGGGCCCTAGTGCCTATGAAAGCATTATATATGGTAGAAGTCTTATGCTCAATAATTTATTCATCATTGTGTTATGCAATCTTGCTCTCTTGTGCTCTCTCTCTCTCTCTCTCTCTCTCTCTCTCTCTCTCTCTCTCTCTCTCTCTCTCTCTCTCTCTCTCTCTCTCTCTCTCTCTCTCTCTCTCTATGCTCCCGCACACCATGGCTTGATCTCTCCACCTCTCTTGTCACTCTCACTCCCCTTCGGCATGGCACCATGAATTCGAATATGGTATTAGAGCCAGAATAACAATCTTCTCATTGCCAACATCCTGCCCATGCTTCACATTTCTTTGTACGCTTTATGTCAGTGTTTTTTTCTTTTCTATCACTGGTGCATTTTATCCCTAGTTTATGTTTTTCCCTAGAAAATGCCATCATGCTCATCTAATTCTCTACGTTTTTAGGGTTTTTACATTTTTGAGGTTTTCCATCAGAACCATGATACAACCTATTTTTGGTACCAGTCTCAACCGACACATAATCTACATCACCAACATCCCTACTCTACGTTGATACCACTTCTACCTACCATGTAGCACCATACATAGCTATGTGCTACTTAAGCTGCATTTTTTCCTTCACTACATGAGTTGTGGTTTTCCCTTCATATACTATAGCCCACCATGCCTACACTTGGTTGCAACCAAAAGCAACCATCTACAGTGGTCAATCAACAAAACACAACCATCTACATCATGATCATGTGTGATGATTCTCTGGTAAGAACTTCAATAAATTAAAATCTCTTTCAACGTTTTTCTTCCTTCAAAGTGGAGGCACAACTCGCATAAATAGGTTCTTCAAACATTGTTGTTGAGATAACCACATGGGCTACATCTTATGCTTCTTTCATGAGGCAATTTGCATGGTCTTCATCGAACACCTTTATATGCATGACTTGTGGGACCTTCAACACCACATATGTGATCAAGGACACTACAATACCCATTGTTGCAACTTTGGGATCTTCTTCAAGATCATTGGCTTTACTGATAGTAGAAATATGAAAAATATGCATGCGCTCCAAGTCACATTGGCTCAAAAATGACAACACAAAAGAATCTTTATCGGCATCGAGCGAAGACTCTTCTTCCTCAACTTCTAGGCATTTTTTATTTGAGTCAAGGATTTTCTACCGGGGTTGTCCCCCAAAATTTGAATATTTTGTAGTCATGGGTTCTCTGCCCGAGTTGTCTTCCAAAATCTCATTATTTTTTGATGTCTTTTGGATATGTTGTAAAACCATGAGGCTAAAAAAGGTAAAGATGCATTCGTATCCTAGTTAGGAGTCGAGCAGTGTGACTAAGCAATAATCTCTGGTTCAATCATAAGCTACTTGAGAGAATAGCATGGCGCAAGAGGTGTGCAAGGCTAGGTTGCCTCTCTGTAGTTATGTGATAGAGTTACAGGTTGGCTACTTCTTTTGCATTTGAGTCTCAACATCTTCACTTTGAGGGGGCTGTTGGAATAGTCAGAGTCTCAGTAGTATGAAAGGTTATTTAGGTCTTTTGGTGTGAACACACTAGGTGTGAAACAGCTCTTATTAAGGGACAAAAGATAGGGCACTAGTGCCTATAAAAGCATTCTACATGGTGGAAGTCTTATGCTCAATAATTCATTCATCATTGTGTTGTGCAATCTTTCTCTCTTGTGTGATCTCTCTCTCTCTCTCTTCCATCCATCCATGTCTATGCACCCACACACCATGGCTTGATCTCTCCACCTCTCTTTCCACTCTCACTCCTCTTGGGCTTGGCACAATGAATTATACAGTTATGTGTTGATAGTTTCTAGCCATAAAAAGTGAGGCATATGTTCCTCATTAGCATGAGTGCCTTGCTTTTTTCGCTATGAATCCATTTTCTTTCAACAATTGCCTTTTGTTAAGGATTGTAAGAATAAGTCAATTCTTTGCATATGACATTATGCTTTGCAAAACTTTCTAAAATCATTACTATCGTACTCTCTTCCATGATTAGATATTAAAATCATGTTTGTTTGTTACAATACAAAGGTATGGGTATAGTTTAAGATTGAGAGATCATCAATGAATGTGATGAATTAGTTTGATCCTTCCAAAGATGTGTTTCAATAGGACCCACTATCTTAGTGCGTACTATTAGCTTGTGACATTCTTTTCTTAAAGCTTTGTTTAGGGTATTTCCAAAACAACAAGCTTCACAAACACCATGATTTAGCTGTATAGAAGGAACCATATGTAACCTTTTTGAGGTAATCACACTTTTAAATCTATATTACCTAAATGTCTATGTGAAAGTTTACAAGGATGCAATCATAGCATAATAATTGGTTTTTGGCAAGGATAAAACCTCAAGAGTTTACCATTCTTAATGTCTAGCAACATGCTTCTTTTCCCAAAATCTCTTATGTTGCAACCTTAGGAACTCAAAACAACCTTCATATTATTTGCAATGTTTAAACCAATACGGAGAAGGTTTTTTTTTTCAAGTCAAGCACATATAAGACATCGTGTAATATCTTATTCTTACCTTCTTTTATTAGAATTTAATTGGTCCTAATCGCTTTTACTGGCAATGGGTGGTGTATTATCACCCCCATATATTTGATTGACTTGTCTTTTTCTTGCATATGAGAAAACTAATATTGATGATAGGTCGTATATGTGAGGTCGCTCTTGAGTACCAAAGTCCTTGTGACTCATTCCCACATGCATAGCTTTATTTGATATTCTATATTCATCATAAGCTACAAAAATCATATCTTTTCAAGTAAGTTCATTTAATTTTTCATACATTTTAGATGATGGATGATTCCTTTGCTTCTTTTGATAATCTCTCTCCCCATAGCCTTGATTTCACATAAGTTACATATCTTCTTCTTCTTTTGATAATCTCTCTCCCCATGGCCTTATTTCACATAAGTTACGTTTCCTTGTGTCGTGGGGCTACCGGCCACTTTTTTATAAAATATTTTCCACTTCTTTGATTATGTGTGTAGAATTAAGTTGAGATGTGATTTGCTTTACCAGCTTGACCTTCCTTTAACTTTGTCATTGCCTTGTACTCTTTCTGTAAAATCTTTCTCTATGCCAAATAATTTTATAGAAGATGAATGGATGTTTTTTCTTAGGTCTTCTTACAAAGCCACATTACCTTAAAAAAAATTTTAATAGCACATTCTCTCTTATCACAATAGATGTAACCAAGTTGTCATAGCCTTCTCTTAGGCCATTCAATGCAATAGCAACATGAACTAATTTCTCATCTGAATTGTATCATCAATTGCTTCAATTTAATCTCTAAGCTCTTATAGTCTCACAAGATTTTTTGCATTTCTTTCAAATCCATTCACTTGGTTTTTAAAATGCAACTTGATTTCATAGTAGAATATAATCTATTTTCAAGAATATCCTAAGAAATCTTTTAACACTTTACTACCAAGGATATCATACTATTCTTAATGTAATTTTGAAACAGTTCAATGCATGTGGATCTTTGTCATCCTAAAGAGTTTGATCAATACTTGGCCAAGTCTACCTTCCTTACTTGTCTTCTCCTAAGTATTCTCCACACCTTCTTTTCTCTTCTTTACTTCCAAAATATTCATCATTTTAGACTTGTAGTTATTAAAGTTGTTTGCTTCGATCTTACTTTTACTATCAAGAAAATATAGTATAGCCATAATGACTCAAAATATATTGAGAAATTTCTACTTTGAAAGGATATCATACTTTCTTAATGTTAAATTTGAAATGGTTCAATGCATGTAGATCTTTGTTATCCTAAAGAGTTTGATTAATATTCATCAAAGTCTACCTTACTTTTCTTCTTCTAGGTATTTTCCACACCTTCTTTGCTCTTCTTGGCTTGCAAAATATTCATTATTTTAGACTTCCAATTATGAAGTTGCCAAGCGTCGAGCTTACTTTTATTATCTCATATAGTATAGCCATAATGAATCAAAATATATTGAGCAAATTTCTACCTTGAACTTAGTGTAAAAGGTTACAACATATGAAAGAGAACACTCACAAGATATAGAATATTTTATAATGTATACAAGAGTAGACTCACAAGAAATAGAACCTTTCACAACACAAAACTTTAAAACTCAAGTTTCACAATACCAAAGATAAAGAAGAATATTATATGACGGGTGTTATATGCAATGTGGCAAAGCCCCACACCTGTATGCTCTTGTGTTGTCTTAGCCCATAATGATGTTCTAGACACTGCATTGTCTTAACCACCTCCCACGGCCACCTTTTGGATGCATCTTCGGCCCCTTAATGTTAGAATAAGGTTTACAAGAGTGTGGATTGTAACTCTTCATTGTTGCATATAGCCTATTTGGCATAGTGCCAAATCTGATCTAAGTTGTCTCTAAACCATTTGGCCTACTAGACCATCAACCCGTGTGGATCTGGGAATATCAAGCACCCATGCTACACCATGGATACTCCTCATAATGGGATTGTACAAACATGAGCTAACTGGGTGCTTAAATACTACAATATGGTGGTGAAGCATTGATATCCACAATTAGATACTCTAAACCTTAAACATTTCTATATACTTAGAGCTTTGATAACTTTGAGTGTTGATTCTTCCCTTCTTCTTTGGTACCCAATGAGCTGATAATACACAATTTATTGATCTTCTAAGCCACTCCTCTAGTTATCTTTCAACCAGAAACTTGTATTTGATGCCAAATAATCAACTTTGAATGACAATTTTAATCTTAGGCTAATCTAGGCTTTGATATCGTGGGGTTTTCTGAAATCTTGTTTAATGAGAATAAGAGATAATGAGCCTATTCTAACAAAAGAAATATAATGCATAGAAGTATTGAAGATGACGAATTCAATCTACACTATTGAAATTGTTGAACTAAGAGTGAAATTGAGTACAATTGGGAAGCTTTAATCAAAACTATGAGCAAGTAGTGGATATGAACTTTGCACTACACTATTGAAATTGTTCAACTAAGAGTGAAATTGAGTACAACTGGAAAGCTTTAATCAAAATAATGAGCAAGTAGTGGATATGAACTTTGCACTACACTTTTGAAATTGTTCAACTAAGAACTAAGAGTGAAATTGAGTAGTACAATTGGAAAGCTTAATCAAACCAAATGATAAACACACCTCAATTAGATCAAGCACACACTAAATATCTTGAGAAGCATTCATGATCACTCCATGAATTATCAAGCTACAGAGACTAGCTCTTATAGAACTTTTATATGATTCACATTTAACAAATCTATAATAACATGAAGATTCCTCCATATTTTAACGAATCTGTAATGCCTTGAAATTTATCCATTTGGCATTGCTCCATAACTTGTATTCGATGATAAAACCTCCAAACACTAATGGCAACAGCGTTTCTTGCAAGTAGCTCTTAAACTTTGTGAAAACACCTCTTTGATCTGACGACGAACTCTTTACTAGGTAGGTGATTGAGAGAGGTTGGCTAATGGTAATCTTGAATTGTAGCACTTTAACCCTTGTTTATAAGAAGTAGTTTATTAGCACTTTAACCCTAGTTTATAAGAAGTAATTTATCCAAATATCCATGATGAACTTGGTGGATCCCAATAGTGAAATTGTTATATATATTTTATAAGCTACATTTCATATTAAGTTCATTCAATTGCTAAATGTGTATATATTGCATATGTAAAACCAAAGAGAGAACATAGTAAAACCAAAGAGAAAACATAGTAAATTTGATGCATAAACCATCAAAATTTAAACCACTATATATTTACCATGTACCATGCTTACAACATTAGATGTCCCAAAACATCATTCCAAGATCGATACAATATTTAACCATATTACCTTCATTGAGTGAGCATAAAAAACATATCTTCAACCCTCGGTTCCTCTAGCAACATGTAATTAGAAGATGGAAGAGAATTGTTTGGAAGACTTACAAAGTTCTTGACATTCATCGAAAGGTGTTTGGAAGACTTACAGAGTTCTTGACATTCATCCAAAGGTACAGACAATGGATTACTTTTGTGACACCTATGATGTAGCCAAGAAAGCATTTCAAGCTATACCTTTAAACCTCTTCCCAAATGCTATGCAAGGCAACATGGCAAAGAAACCCTCACACAATTCCTTGTGGTAGGCGAGTTCTTTTGGACTCGTGGAGAAGGATGTACTACAAACATTTCATCTTGTAGAGATGCTGACCTCTGACATTTATAAAAAGGCAATCATCTGGACCATGTATCTCCAAACCATGGACCTGTCAAAGGTGCTACTCATCAATGCTGTGAGATGGATTCATCCATGGTGACACAAACTCTTGCATTTCATCATGAAAGTCAGATTCCTTTCCTCACAAGAAGCATGAATATTGGAAAAAATATTTTAACGCTCAACATGCAATGCACATGAATCCAACCTTCAGATTTACAAACCTTGGATCTTAGATTCTTCCAAGGACAGTAAGTACTTCTCCATAAAGATGGATTAGCCGTTGGTTAGTGTAGGTAGGCGCAAGAGAAGAAAATGACCAGGAGAAGTAGGTTTTCATGTTGATTTTCGCAACCCCATTAATTTGATGGTAGCTGTTCTTAGTGATGGAAAATGGAGGAATGGGTTACATTAAGTAGTCTATCTATAGCCCACCACAATAGTGTAGCCACCCACATGACTAGTGATGTCCAAATTTGACATTTCATACTTGAAGGTCCATTCTATGCCAAATCTTCCTACACAACATGGTAGGCAACCAACAATTGGAGCATAGCATTGACATGGATGATGGACGACTCCACGGGCAACCACATTAAGAAGACGACATGATATTTGACACTAGGTGTATTGTATGATGATATAAAGTAGAAGACGGCTTGCCCATTACTGGCCCACAAGAAGGAACCCCGCGATAGAGAGACCACTTCGAAACACCTCAAATAATCTTTCAACCACAATAAAAGACAAAATTTCTTCTATATGTATTTAAGCCAATATATTATATGGGTAATGGATTATGGGTGACAGATATATATAGATACATGTACTCTTTGAGTACATATATCCCTAGACAGAGGCTCAGGTAGGCTGTCCAGGGTGAACAAGTGTGGAACTTCGGAAACGGGCCATTAGTCTAATTAGACCTGGTTCTGAGCATGGAAGAAACACCATCAACGTGATGAGGTGCTGGAGATGGTATCATCTTTGATTGCTTTGCCAAGCAAAGTCTGCCGGTGTCGTCTTGTTGCCACTCTAGTTGAATCATCATCCCATAAGGATGCTCCTCTGACTTTGTGCCTGGGATAGCTACAAAATTAGCTCCAGGCAAAACCTGCATTTTGTACGATGCTTCAGATTGGCATTGGCTGTCCTTGGGAAAAAATCATATCAATATTCTACCACCAAAACCCTCCTCATTCAAAGCTGGTTTCCAATATCTATTAGAGGCACATACAAAGAAATCAAATTAAGACATTTTCTTGCCTGTAAAGAGTCACCACTTGGCAAGATCACAGTTTCATACCACCCCTCTGCAGCAGCACTTTCAAGCTCTGCTTGTCTTGCTATGTTCAAGAACACATCCTCAAGAGTTGTCAAACTAATTTGTATATCTGCGATGCCAAATTCTGCTTCTTTTTCTTGCAATTTAGTAAAAAAGTCCTGCACTTGCAATAATGAAGCCGAATTTTTCAACGACATTTAAATAAAGTAAAAATATAGTGCTTGCACCCACCCACACATGCACACATACATGCATGCATGCATGCAAGCAAATCAACACTATCCTGGTACAAGTGCCCTCGCATTAATGAATTTATCTCCCTCTTTTAACATTTTAACCTTGATGAAGCAAGCACAAGGCTGATAAATGGGAGAAAAAAGCATACCACCAGCTTCCTCTCCTTGTCCCGAGGTATAATAAACGTGATAAAAGCATCGTTCTCCTCTTTAGGTTGCACTCCAAGTTGCTGTTGTACCCACTTGTGTGTGTGTGTGTCAGCTTCATAGGAGAAGAAAAGGCATTTGCTTTCACAATCCTAAGACTACAGCATATTACCAAAGAGAGTCAAAGGAAATCACCTCTTTAAAAATCCTCTTCAGTTGTATTGTTTGTATGTCACCTTCTCGTGGTGATTGCCGCTCGTTACTTGTTCTAGTCAAGCTCACACTCACAATGTATCCTGCCCCGAAACGAGACTTTAAATGGAGTGATGTACCGATGCAGCAAAGCTTACCCTTAGCCATGATAGCTATCCTATCACTCAACACATCTGCTTCCTCCATTGAGTGAGTAGTCAAAATGATTGCCCGTCCCCTCTTTGCTCTCTCAATGATGTCCCATACATGCCTGCGCGTTATCGGGTCCATACCAGTCGTCTGAGTTCACCAGCAATAACAGAAAGGTTGGCAAAGTTTCCTATAGATCTCAACATGAACACACATAAACAAGGCTTCATTCTTGATGAACATGAAGAAAAAGACTATAAACAAGGCTTCATGCTTGAACAAAAATGGCTACTACCGGTTCATCGAGGTAAACAATTTTTGGGTCTCCAATTAAAGAGATGGCAACACTTAATCGCCGTTTCATTCCTCCACTATAGCTTCCCACCCGTATGTTCATAACCTCTGAAAGCCCGACTTGCGAAAGCAGCTCCGCCGCCTTCTGTACACAAACATGTTTACAATAAAACCACCATCCTCCAAAGTATCTTCATCGTAAGTTGCGCTTTCTAAGTAAAAGACTCCAAACAAAAAAACCTACCTGCTTCTCCACAGATGATGGGAGACCCTTGATTCTTGCAAAAAGGGAGAGGTGTTCCAGCCCAGTCAAAGCATCCCACAAAACATCAAACTGAAAGGACAGGTTGAGTCACATTGCTTTTCAAGTGTACCTAGAAAGGTCACAGAATAAAAATAGAAGAAAACCTTTTATCAACACACACCTGAGGGCAGACTCCCATGTGACTACGGATTCTAGCCATGCCTCGCGTGCTTCTTATTGAATTTCCATAAACGAAGGCTGCAATAAACTACGTACAATGAGCCACATGATAGTGGATTTATGACAACTTCTAGCATCTTTTTTAGTACCAAGAAAAAATAAGTAATTGGAGTGTATGGAAGGCCAGGAGAATAATTAAATGGAACCTGATTCAGCAAGAACGACGTCTGATAAAGACCCAAGGGGTCTATGAGACCAAGGTCCAAGAGGGTTTCATATGTTCTGTGTGTAAAACGAAGAACATACAAACTCGGAAACATAAAAAACATAGAAAAGACAAAGAAACTAGGGCCACATACTATGCAGGTCTTATGTGTACAATGAGTAATAGGGCCAGTGGAGCACGTTCATCATGTGTCATCCTCCTAAATGACAGCATACGAGGAGGCAATGTCACTACCTGAGGCAGTGCTGCTCTATGATGCTGGAGTGTATCCTGGATCTGGAGTTGAGGAAGGTTGGCCTGGATCTGTAGGGGTGGAGGGGCTTTGGCTCTCTCAAGAGACTATGTGTGATCCCTAATAACTCCACATGTACGAGGAGCTAGCAGGTATCTGAGGAGCTAGCGGGTCTCAGATCCAGGGGCAATCGCTTTGTGAGCTCCAAGGTCTCTCTGTCCTCTCGGATGTTGCGTGGGTTTGTCAGTCACCTAAGGGGGGCCCTAAAGAAGACTGTGATGGATGTCTAAGTGGTATCTTCCTGATCACGTCTCCCTGTCCAGTGTCTGTAGTCTCAATAAGCCCTCTTGGTGACGGCACAACTCTAGTAAGTAGACAGAAAGAAAGAAACAACACAAAAAACCAAAAAAATAAGCTGCCAAAACAACACAAAAAACCAAAAAAATAAGCTGCCAAAAGAAAAACAAGATGAACATACTGCGTGCACCATTAGTGTACAATGGAGTAGGCAGCAAAAGAACGTCATGTGTTGCGTCCAGACTCATCATGTCTCGTTTTCCAAATGTACCGAAAGGATGCAAAATAAAAGTTCAAAGCTCACTAAGGCACCATCAAGGGATAAGAAATAGCGCATATCATGATCCAATGTGACCATCAAGGGATAAATAGAGCATAGAATCAGCTGTTGTTTATGTCCGTATCAGTGCATATTTCTAGAAATCAACATCTCGGCTTGTTTCTCTATATGTATGTACATGTGTACATACATACATTTATTGTTTTATATATATATATATATATGTATGTATGTGTGCTCTTGCTTTGAAGTCTCTTAACAGCAAGATGTCCCCATGGCAACAAAATATGTCCATATTTTTGTACAGTGCATGATAAGTGACCCTGGTGATTGCTGTGCCATCTCAAATGTATGGAGATCTCTCAATATGAAAGCATCATGTTGCGATGTATAAAGTAGAAACATTATGTTGATGACACGCTCATCTCACAAAACGACGAAGGATCACATGCTTTGTAGGTATAGATAGAAAGTATTGCCACCGTACCAAATCCCCCCCCCCCCCCCCTTCAACCCCACTTCCACCCCACCAAACTGAAAACTGAGTGCACAAAGCGGAAGCAAGATGAGCAGTAGAGTGTGCTGAACTGAGAGTACAAGAGAGAAAGATATGAAGCTAAAAATCTGAATATACTGCAACGAAAGCAATCCCGAGCAAGAGACAAACTAGTCTCATAAGCGAAGGATACAAAAGGTGAGAGTGTGTCAACATATGAACCACACAACTCAAGTGATCAATGAATGAGAAGGGGAGAAGCCAGCCCACCTATTTATAGGTAAGAAGGGGCTGGCCCACTGGAGCATAAGAGCTGGCCGACTGGAGGAAAAATGGGAGAAGAATATGGCCAACCCCCAACCAAGGGCCAATAAAAGGGATAAAAATGTCATAAATCTGGACCAATCTGGCAGCAGACAGGGTGAATGCTAACACAAACATACTTGAGCCTCATCCCTGCCTGCAACTTCCAAATGTAACAGTGTACCATGGGCAAGACTCTCTGTAGAGGGCCTCTATGTCAACAATGAGGTACCTACCACTAAATGCCAAGTGAAGTTACATGAAGAGTTACATGAAGGCTGACCAAGGTGTCCATTAAGCCATGCAGAATTTGATTTTGATCGCCAAGTGAAGTTACATGAAGAGTTACATGAAGGCTGACCAAGGTGTCCATTAAGCCATGCAGAATTTGATTTTGATCGCCATACATCAAATACAAAAACCTTGCTTGAATCAAAGGAAGTAAAATAAAAATTCAAACCACACAAGGAAGCCATCAAGGGATTAGGAATATAGCATACCATCGCCAGATGTGACTGGAATGATCCCGGTCAGACAATTGATAGTTGTTGTCTTCCCAGCACCATTAGGACCCAATAGGCAGAAAATTTTGTTTTTTTCAATATGGACCCATAGGCTCTGCAAAGTGTTTTATTTTTTATATTATGTTCTTAAACAGAAGAGCAAGAAAAATTTACAATGCAAAGCAGCTTTAAAATTGAATGCACAAAACCATGTTCTTCAGTCTTCATTCAAATACCCTGACTTTTTCATTCCAAATAACACAAAAGGACTTTACAAAGCTCTGCCACCCAGCAACACTTTATGAGACACAAGGAAACATGCTCACTGGATCTTTCCTTACTTTGTCACATACGTCAAAATGTGCTCCCTTTTGGGCTCTTGGCAGACCAGTTCATTACTTGGAGCTTTTCTTAAATTGTGTTCACACAATTTTATTAGTGTGTCCAAATCTATAGTTTCCAGAAGCCAAAACTGCACCAAACATGTTCCAAACTTATTATTACTTCTGTCCACCCTCTATTGGACCAAATGCACATTATCTCAGGCATTTCTTTGGGCATACACAACATCCCTTTCACAGCTTGATCATTCGCATAGGCCACATGCCTCCGGAAGGCTGTAAACCATCACTGGCTTTGTACCTACATCTACCCACTATGTGCAAACCCTAGCCTACACTCACACTCACTTTGTGACCGCATCCCTTCTCTGAGGACCCACAAGGATTTGCTAAACCCTAACACTCCTAAGCTACCCTGTACATGTCCTCAAGTTGTCTTGGCACATGAATCTGATGTCAAGTGCACACCCGTGCCATGGCATAAATCTCAGCATACTCAGCATGTTCTTTGGTTTAGACAGCACTTACGGCATTAGCAAGGCTAGTATATGGTCTTATGAGCAGTCGGCAGCATGAGCTAATCCCAAAGGAGGGAAGTGATGCCTTCTACAAATGATATCTAATGCTTATAAGGGCCTTGGGAGAGCAGGTCGACCAGATGAAGGGCTGTTGGCCTGTTTATATGTCCACGGCTTGCCGGAAATCAATATTAAATGCTGTCTCATGGTCAAACGTGTGGTCTAGATGCTGTTCATGCTGCTGACAGTGCCAAAGATCATGTAAGTGCATCAGCCACCTTTTGGGCAGGCCAAAGGCCTCATGAAGTTGTAAAGTTATATATCTTTTTGTAACATAGTAATATACTGAATACCAACAGCCATCTCTCTCTCTCTCTCTCTCTCTCTCTCTCTCCTCTGTCTAATGATTTCATTAATCATCTGCAGGTGTTCCATAATCAGGCTTAGGGTTGGATCACAGAAGAAAGCTTCCATGCATGCAGCATCTGAGGAATCTTGAAAACAGGAGAGTGAAGTGTCTTCAAAGACGCTCCATCTTTCCCTGATATTTCTTTCAGTCTTTGATGGTACTCCAGAACTGTTCTTGCACTTTTCAAGAAAAATCTAGAGCTCTTCGCTAGGCACTTATCTATTCTCTATCTCTATTGCATCAAGTTCTTTGTCTTGTGAACATTTTGCACAAGTCGTCTTTTCTTACATGGTATCAGAGCTTAGGCTCTAGACAAAGCTTGTTGGCAAGTGGCTCTTTAGTAGCATATTTGGACAAACGGCTCAACCTACAGCCGAATAGGCTCGACCACCACCATTCAGTGATGGTTAGTTGGCTGGAACCAACTATACAATCTGGAAGTTCAAATTAAGGTCCATTTTGTACTCTTATGGGTTGTGGGAGAGAGCCATTGGGATTGATGTGAGGCCGCCGGGACCAATTCCAGATGTGTCAGATCCAACTCAAACAATGCCACCAGATCCAACTCTTGTTATGGCATGTAAGAGAAGGAACATGTATGCTCTATGTGCCATCATTACCAACGTCAATGATTTTGTAACGACTCTAATGCAGCATACTGAGTATACCACTACCACAACTCAAGCATTGGTGTTTCTACAGAACCAATACAAAAGGACAAATTAGACAAGGATGCAAAACCTTCAGAATCAACTAGCTTCAGGGAGACTTTCTGATGGAGAAGCAGCCAAGCACTTCATTACGCAGATCAAGGATCTGCGAGATCAGATGGCCGCGATTGGGATCAACAGGTCAAGTGAAGATCTAGCATCATGTAGATGCATCAAGATCTTGCCCCTGAAGTATGATGGCTTGGTCACCTCATTGAACACTCAAGTGAGGAATCCTCCTTTGAAGAGTTTAGTGCTACGCTCGTGACACTTGAAATGCATTAGATGGCTAAAAATGGTGGTGAATCCGCTTTCTCAGCGAGCACAAAGAAAGATAAGGGGAACAACCCCTCTTCGTTTCGAAAGAAGAAGAAGAAGAAGAAGAAGAAATGCTTCTACTGCCAGACAAGATCAGCTACATACAAGCAAAATGCGGACAACAAAAAGCAGATGAAAAGAATGGCACAAGGAGTCATCAAATAACAATGCTCAAGTTGAATTGGAGCTCTTTGTAGCGATAAAAGAGATCCGTGCAAAGACAAAGCATCCTTTAGCACCTGATGGTTTGTGGATCATCAACAATGGAGCATCCCGACACATGACCGATCAAAGAGCTAGAATAGCTTCCTACAATCAGTAGGGGAGCCCATCTTGGTAGCGGTCGGCGGAAATAATGCCAAATGCCCAACAAGACACACGTACTATTTCTTTTGTATCAAACAATAGTGATACTAAAAAGTTGTTAGATGTCCTCTATGTACTAGATATCAAGTGAAATCTACTATCCGTTGCGACCGTAATAAACTATGACATGAGGGTTTACTTTGATCGGGTGGTTCGAATCATTTTGGATGCCAGCGGCAGCAACGACATTGGAAGAGGTACTAGGCGCAACAATCTGCATAAATTATCAACGTTTTCTGCTAGGGCCGATGTGGGCACAAGCAAGCTTTGCATGGACACCTCGAGTATGTGGTCTCGAAAAAGAGATACATAAGTTTGGGATTGTGACGCACATACTAACATTTTCAAAGGTGTCAGATGCATGTGAAACTTGTATGATGGGTAAGCAACATTGACAACCCCTTCCGCAAGAGAGCAACGACAAAGCTAAGTCTCCTCTAGAGCTTGTATATGTTGATCTTGTGGTAAGATGCCTACCTCTGCACTAGGTTTTTCTTCCTACTTTTTGTTATTGATCGATGATTTTAATAGAAAGATGTGGGTGTACTGTCTTCGGAATAAGGCAGATGCAAAGTTTAAATCATGGCTAAGTTGGTCGAGAATGAGACAAGAAAGAAGCTGAAGAAGTTTTGAGCAAATCGGAGTGGTGAGTTTACATCAAGTGAATTCAATGCCTTCTACAAGGAACATGGGATCAAGAGACACTTCTGCATGGTGAATTCGATGCCTTTTGCATGGAGTGCGGGACGAAGAGACACTTCAGCATTGTGAATACAATGCCTTCTGCAAGGAGCATGTGATCAAGAGACACTTCAGCATTGTGCATTGTGAATACAATGCCTTCTGCAAGGAGCATGTGATCAAGAGACACTTGACCACTCCTCAACAAAATGGGATCGTTGATCGCAAGAACCAAACAGTTGTGGAGATGGCACGGAGGGCATAAATCGTAGAAGGGATTTGCACAAGTCGAGGGCTTTCAGGAGACATTTGCCCTGACAGCTAGATTGACTACAATTCGTAAAGTACTAGCCTTGGCTACCCATGAGAAGTGGTCAGTCATGCAAATGGACGTGAAGTCTACCTTTTTGAATGGACATCTCAAAGAGGAGAAATATTTTTTGTGATGCTCGGCTCAAAAGGCAAGGTATGCAAACTTTGGAAGGCATTGTAGGGCTGAAACAGGCCCGTCAAGCTTGGTACGAGTGATTCAATGCATATTTTGCGAGTATTGCTCTTTCTAAAAGCCCATCAAATGCAAATTTGTATATTTTCTCTATGCAAGGCAAGTACATGATCATTGATGATCATAGTCCTTCATGTGGATGACCTTATTCTTTTGATGGGGAACCATGAGGAGACGATCCAACAAACGAAGGAGATGTTGAGTTTAAAGTTTGAAATGACAGACCTTGGGCTTATGCTTCAAGGGTGGTAGCACTTGGACTATTCTGCTTCTTCATGTCCAAGTCTCCATTCTTCGGCAGCATCTTCCCGTCGTTTCTCATGGTCTTCTTCGTCTCTTTCACGGTCAGCCAAGGAGCTTGCCATACATTTCTTTTCCTTGTAGCTCTAACTTCCCATACCTTCCAATCAGCAGCTTCTCAGTCTTCCTGGATTTGCTCCCATGCCTCCTGTTCCTTCCAAGCCTACGTTCCTCCATCATCTTCCAGTTTCACTGATTCATCATCTATATCTGCAGAGCCACCAAGGCTTGCATCATGTGCAAAAGCTATGCTAGGCTACACCCACTAGAGGGGGGACAAATAGAGGGGAGGCCTGGTCCTCCTTGTGGAAAGGAGTCAGGTTGTAGATGGAGTCCTTGCTATCCATGGTAATGCTCTTCGTGCAATGCAATTCAACCATACACGCCTGCAAAGAATATGAAAACTTCTTACCACACATGAAAAATCTTAGTCCTCAACATTCTGTTGTTTAGGCTTTGTTTTTATACCCAATTCAAAGAGTCTGGCAGAAGCAGTTACTTAAAAATGAAATTATGCGCAAAGATAGTTTAAACAACAGGATTAAAGCGTGCACATTCGTGCACATAGATGCTGCACTTGAACCCAATGGCCAGGATCCCCCCTTCCCCCTCTGTGGGGTATTTGCTTTACTGATATGAGACTATATTATAAACTGGCTATGGCTAATTTCTACAGTCACCTCAGTTGTGCTCTCGTGTGTTTTGACATACTGGGAACCTGGGCACTCATCTTAGCACTCTCCCTTCCTTTTTCCAGCAATCCACTGCTGAAACATGCTGTTGATATTTTTCTTCCACAAACAAACGAGGAAGGGCTCCCCATACTGTTGCTGCTGTGCATCTCATCCCTTGCCGTGCACCTATCTGCTCATTCCAGCCCTTCTGCCCGCCGATTCACCTCGGCCCTGTCCTGCCCACCTCTCCTCCTGCCCGCCATTCACCTCACCCCACTCCTCTCTGTGCACATCTCCTCCTGTCCGCCATTCACCTCCTCTCTGCGCACTTCCCTCCTACCCACCATTCACCCCGCCCCTCTCTCTCCTGTGCATCCAGCCCTTCCTTGTGCCTCGACCACTTCTTTGCCTGCACCAGCATTTCTCTGCCCGTCCCTTGATTGAATTATGGCTTCTGCCCAAGCCAATCCCACAAGCCGGGAGAACTATCAATTTTTCACAAGATCAGCTCCTCATCCTCCCAAGTGACATCGACAATGAAATGAAAACAACTCTCATTGGGAGAGTCTATGGCTCTCACCCCTCCCATTTGCAAGCAAGAGATTGGCTTCTCGCCACCCTCCCATCAGAACTGGTTGTGTACTTCCTTGATGTGCATTTACTTGGACGAGGGTTCTTCCAAGATGACTTCAAATCCCTAGAAGTTACATCTCAGGCATTTGTTGGCAACCCATTGGGAGAGTCTATGGCTCTCATCCCTCCCATTTGCAAGCTGGAGACTGGATTCTTGCCACCCTCCTGTCAGAACTGGCTGTGTAGTTCCTCGATGCACATTTACTCGGACGAGGGTTCTTCCAAGATGACTTCAAATCCCTAGAAACCACGTCTCAAGCACTTAATGGTAACCCATTCCCCCTTTGCCCACGGAAATTATTCTTCTCGAGAACCCAGTGGGACTTTGATCCTGTGGGCAGAGGATCATCGCCTTACTCCAATCTCCCGCTCTTCCACGGGTTCATTGGAAGCTGTTGGCTCTTCCATAGGAGCTGCATTTGGCCAAGTATTGAAAGAACCTATCCTTCTAGGATTACCTTCGTGTGCTTCCATAGCGGTTACTGCCACTTGTGATGGGGTGCCCCGAGTTCTTGTTCTTGTTCCTGACCCATCCATCACTGATGGTTACATCTTATTAACAGAGACAAGATGGTTCACATTTTCGACAGAGGACGGAGATTGTTGGCAAATCAAAACATTGTCTTATTTGCTGCTAGCAGAGTCATCTTGCTAGAGATTGGAGACCTTGAGGACCCTCTACAACTTCACCTACATCCACTTTGCTTGATTGTTGCATGTGTGTGTGTGTGTGTGTGTGCTGCAACCTTTGTCTCCACTCCAACAATTGGTATCAGAGCAGGTTCTCTTGGCCGGCCATAGTCACCAGAAATGTTTCGGGATTTTTGAGGTTTCGGGACACAATGTGTCGTCTTTCGACTAAGAAAAATGGAAGTTTCATAGTTTTTTCTATATAAATACATAAAATGGTTTAGAACTTGTAGTTTGTAGAATTATTTGTAGGCCTACCTGGTGCTAGCTAGCCACTTAAAGTATGGTAAAAGCTTTTAGGCAATGGTGGTCACAATTGGGCAATTGGGGAGTTGTGGAATTGTGACTCGTGAGAAATTGGGCAATTGTGAGAAATTGGGGATTTATGAGAAATTGGGCAATTGAGAACTTAGGGAATTGGGATTATTGGGGAATTTGTGAGAAATTGGGGGAGAGAGGAGGAGGAGGAGGAGGAGGGGAAGGAGAAGAAGAAGAAGAAGAAGAAGAAGAAAAAGAAGAGGTGACTGCAAATCGTATGCGAGAGAGAGAGAGAAAAGAAAGAAAGAAAGATATATTAAGCGTCCACTAAAGACCGAATGGGCCTATGAGACCAAAGTGATACAATAATGTCCATGGCATATCTCATCATGGAATGGAAAATAAAACAGAAAGAAAACATAAACATAGCTATCTCACTGGGGTGATACAAAACTGTCCATGGAAACTCATCATGGAATACTAAGAACATAGAAACATGAGAGCAACATCAGCTCCGAGTAGACGGTATACCACTCTCCAAAATATCAAGCATGGGGCTGATGAGTATGGCCGAGAGGTCTCCCTCAGCTATGTCACGTGGAAAGGTAGCTCGATGTGGCGGTGGAGCATGTCTTGGATTTGGAGCTGATGAGGTGATCGTGGCCGACCGGGGGGGGGGTCTCGAGGGCGTCGGGCACACTTGAGTGCAGAGGCTCGGTTCGAGGTAACTCCTCTCGGGAGAGGTAGGTCCAGAGCAACTCCTGGGTCCGGAAGAAATTCGTGTTGGTTGGCTGGCGAGGGAGGGTTGGGGCCGAGGCTCTCTCAAGAAGGTTTCCCTGTGTCTGCGGAGCTCAAGTAGAAAGAGGCCCAGGCAACGCTGGTCCTGGAAGTCAATGATCGTGGAGAGTGGACCGAATCCCTCGCGAAATAGACAGTGAAACCTCCAGCGGATCTCATAGTATACTGGGCAGCGGCATATGTAATGCTCCTCCGTCTCAACCTCTATGTAGCATAGTCAGCAGATCCTCTCCTCTCTGGATCTCTGTATGAGCTTCCCGGCTCTGAAGATGCGCTCAGCTCTATGAAACCGATCCCGTCAAGTGGGAAAGACTCCGTTGGACACCCACACGCTTAATAGCACAACTTTAAAACCACAAATATGAAATGGACAACTTAAAACAACTTGAAATTTAAATGAAATGAAATGGAAAGATGGACACCAGCACTGGGGCCGGAACGGGCCGACCCCCCCCTCAATATATGATATATTTATTGGGAGTATTTAATAAATACAATGCTCCATGGGTTCCAAGAACCAGATAATGTCCATGTACATATGAAAACAGTACCAAACAAGTAGGCTCGAATTTCGATGTAGAAGCTCGAAGCAGAACGACCACTAGTGTGGTCCAATCGCTACGGTCCTGTGCTTTCACTGGACTCCGCAGAGAGCGCCTCACTGGTGTTCCGAGACCACGCACAAACAGGCGCTCTCGTACTAACGCCTGGCTCTCCCAATCTCAGCACCTTTGGACCGAGGTTCGCCAATATAGCTTGGACAACCCGGCACCGAACGGGTGTTGGCCGAGCAGGATGAATCTTTTATCAGATTTAAACATAAAATACTTTATTCAAATCTGAAAATCACTTACTTGTAGATGGTTGATAGGAAACCAATACCCATGTGTGCAGTTACTAGTGACGGACACCAAGATGCAACAGCACGTCGAGGGGAGTAGTGGCCTGTAGAAAGATATAGCCTCCTGAAGAAGAGAGAGCAACCGCCTATGAAAGAAGACACAACCTCTTGCCAAAAAGAAGTTGGAGTAGCCGCCTTAGGAGAGAAATGCCTTGCTGACTGCAGTGGAGAAAAGGCAGCCTGATGGAGGAGATGGAGGCGCACAGTCACCTACAGGAGGGAAGGTGGTGTAGATGCAAGAGTTGGTTGCCTGGTTGTACAGAAACGCAGCCAGCATCCAGAGGTGCAGTCGCTAGCAGTAGAGATACAAACATGCGCCTGTGTGGGAGAGGTAGAAGCAGTCGCCTGTATGGGTTAGGCGCAGCAGTACATCAGCCACCTGTAGAGGGGCAGGCGCAGCCAGCAGCACTGCAGCAGTCGCCCTCTTGAAGAACATGCGCCAGAGGGAGAGATAGGATCATGCGCCTGGATATTCAGAGACACAGCCCGCAGCCTGGTTGCTGTAGGAGCAGAGGCACATATAAATTCAGCAGCAGCCGCCTGGGAGCATGATTGGTTGCAGCCAGTAGTGCAGGGGCAACAGTCGTTTGTAAGAGAGGAGGCGCAGGTTGGTGAAAAATAAAAACGCCTGAAGGAAGCGATTGGTTTCATGCTTGAAGAAGGGAGTCTCTTTTAATAAAATTAAAGTGAAGATAAAACTAGAGATTTCCCACGCATGCATGAAGGGGGACTAGTGGGGGTTGGTGACCATGCCCACCCCCACACTCACTTAAAAGTGGGGCTCCCCACCTTGGCCCCAAAGTGGGTGCCCAAAGGGGGTGCCCACTTTTAAATAAGTGTGAACACCTAACCTTATAAAATAAAGGGTTAGAATTAAAAAAACATTAAAACAACATGTGTAACATACTTACCACCTGTTCACATGCACTAAAACTCGTCAGAATACAGAGCAGACTTCACGACTCACTGGCAGGCGTCCCCGCTCGGTAAGTAACACGTCAAGCAGGCAAACACACAAATACATGTCATGCGAAAACAGTTTCAAGCATGCAAATCATGTGTGCATGTGCAAATAGTAACATGGACATATCTCCCGTTCATGGAACAAGTACAAAATATCTGTCGGCACAAAACTGGCACGACATAAAAACATAAAAACCTGGTCTTCCTATGGAGTGACAGTCCCATAGGTAAGACACAGTTCCAGGCACGAGTTTCCCTATGGTGTGACAATCCCATAGGCAAAACACGGCACGAATACTGGCTCTTCCATGGCGTGACAGTCCCATGGGTCGAACACAGTCCAGGTCATACACGGGTGGCACTGGTCTGGCTCCCGTCCATATGACACCATCCTGCTAACACACGGGTGGCACCAGTCTGGCTCCCGTCCATGTCAGCAAAATACTGGCCTCTTCACATGAGACACTGGCCTGGCCTCAAGTGAACGAGACGCAAAAACTGGAGATGGACCAAATGGTGACATCCCCCCGGGCTTCTAAAGAGTTGACCTCAACTGAAAAGCCTCAAGATATGCCTGCAACAATTGCGGATAATCTTCAAAATAATCCTCATTTACCCATTTGGCATCAATAGGCAAATAATTCTTAAACTTCACAAGGTATCTCCTGGAAAGCTTTCCTGCAGGTAGCTTTCTCTCCTTGTGAAAAACAATCTGTTCTGGCTGGAGGATCTCCTCAAGCTCTTCAATCTCTGGCGGATCTTCTGTGATGACAGGCTCATCAGGATCTGGCCCCACATATTTCCGAAATAGACTCACATGAAAAGCATTGTGAATCTTCCAATGACTAGGTAAAGCAAGCCTGTAGGACACTTCATTGATCGTGTGAATCACCTTGAAGGGTCCATAATAGCGAGGAGAAAGCTTAGGATATGATCCTTCTCGTCCTGGCCTCTTCCGAAGCCTAGCCTTCTCAAATTTCAGCAATACCCAATCACCTTCTTTGACTTCCATGTCCCTTCTATGCTTGTCAGCAGCCATTTTATGCTTATCCTGAGATCTTGCAATGGCTGTCCGCACCTGACCAAAGGCAACATCCAAGTCACGAACATATTCATCAGCTGCAAAAATCTCATCCTTGGTACGAAGGATGGGTGGCAAGACCACTCTGCCATAAATAATCTCAAACGGAGCCTTTCCTGTGGAAGCATGGATCGTATTGTTGTAGGCAAACTCAACAAGTGGAAGATACTTCTCCCATGCACTCTTTTGATCTGCCACATAACACTTCAACAAATCCAACACGGCTGAATTTGCAGCTTCACTTTGGCCATCCGTTTGGGGATGATAAGCTGATGAAAACTCAAGCTTAGTACCCATATTATCAAACAAAGCCCTCCAAAATAGGCTTGTAGTCCTGGGATCTCTATCCCCAACAATGGATTTAGGCATACCATGATGCTTGAAAATATTAGCAAGAAAAAGCTTTACCATATGATCAGCTTTGATGGTTTTCTTGACGGGCAAGAAATGAGCTTGCTTGCTAAACCTGTCGACAATAGTCCAAATAGCATTATTCCCATGCTGGGATCTAGGCAAATCCATAATAAAATCCATCGTGATACTTTCCCAAGGTTGCGAGGGAATAGGCAATGGCTGCAAACCTGGAGGCTTTTGCCTATCAAATTTCACCTTTTGGCAAGTGATACATGCATGCACATAAGCCTCAATGTCTTTACGCATGCTTGGCCAAAAGAAATACCTCTGAATCATGCGAGTAGTAGGCATAATACCTCGATGACCAGCATATGGTGGAGCGTGACATTCGTCCATAACCTTTGGACGCAAATCCTTCACCACACATAGGCAATTATCCTTCATTAGATAACCCTCGTTGATAACATAAGAGGCATGAGAATGACCAGCCATCAAATCAGTCCATATATGGCAAAAATCAGCATCCAAATGATACAAATCTCTCATAGCAGATAGATCTCCATGAGAGGCCACTGAGACTGCAGCAACATAAGGCCTCCTAGATAGTGCATCGGCCACTACATTTTTCTTTCCTGGAGTATGCACAATCTGAAAATGAAACATGGAAAGAAAATTTGCCATTCTCATCTGCTTCTCTCAAAGCTTGGTTTGAGATAGAAAGTATCTCAAGCTTTGATGATCTGTCTTGACTACAAATTCAGCCCCAAGAAGGTAATGTTTCCAAATCTTTAAGGCGTGAATTACAGCCAAGAGCTCTTTCTCATAGATATCCATATGAAGCTCAGCATCATGCAAACGACGGCTCTCGTATGCAACTGCATGCCCTTCTTGATTTAGGACAGCTCCTATGCAATCACCACAAGCATCACATTCAACCACGAATGACTTGTGCAAGTCAAGAACAATCAATACTGGACCACATATGATAGCATGCTTGAGCTGCAAGAAGGCATCCTGTTCCTTTGAAGTCCATTTGAAAGCAGTTTTCTTCTTCGTGAGATCATGTAGAGGAGTGGCAATCATAGCAAAATGCCTTATGAAACGCCTGTAGTACGAACATAATCCCAGAAAACTACGTACTTGATGTACGTTTTGCAATTCGGGCCAATTCCGAATAGTCTCTATCTTTGCAAGATCCATTGTAACTCCATCTTTGGATACAATATGTCCCAGATAATGAATCTCTGAAAGGAAAAACTCACTTTTCTTGGCATTGACGAAAAGTTTATACTTCCGCAACTCTTCGAACACTGTAACCAAATGAGTTCTGTGTTCCTGTTCATTCTTGGAGAAAACCAAGATATCATCAAAGAAGACTCCTGTAAACTTGCGATGGGGTCGGAATATCCTATCCATCATACGATTAAAAGTAGCGGGAGCATTGGTGAGACCAAAAGGCATTACCAAGAATTCATATAATCCGAAGGCTGTCCTGAATGCAGTCTTATGGACATCTTGTGGCACCACGCGTATCTGGTGATAACCACTCTTCAAATCAAGTCTGCTAAAACAAGCCGACCCATCAAGCTTATCCAAGATATCATCAATACGTGGAATTGGGAATCTGTTCTTGATGGTAAGCTTGTTCAAAGCTCTATAATCCACACACATACGGAATGATCCGTCCTTCTTTTGAACAAGAAGCACAGGAGAGCAGTAAGGTGAGGAACTGGGCTGAACCAAACCTTTCTCTAAAAGCTCGTTTACCTGCCTCATGATTTCTTCTTGTGCAGCACTCACTCGGTATGCGGGTTTGTTAGGAGGAGAACTACCTGGCACAAGATCTATGCGGTGATCTTCGGGCCTTTGGGGAGGTAATTCACCTGGCAATGAGTCAGCAAAACAGTCTTTGAATGCATTAAGAAAATTCAGCCTATCATTAGACATAGCATCCACATTTTGATGATTTGGCACAAGACTATCACGCACAAAAACCAAGTACGCTAAAAGACTCTTTTTCATTGCTTTATTAATTTGGATGTGTGATACAAGTGGGATGGAATCCCCTTCTTTGCCAGCATCAATAAAGTGCATGCGGCCTTTATGCATAAAAGAAATCATATTGGACTTGTAGTCTTTGCGGGGCTCAAGCCTATGGTGCCACGGCTTGCCCAACAATACATCACATCCATTCAGTGGAGCAACTAAGAAATGCTCATTATCAAGATAGCCCTGTATATGGATGCGCAACTTCCCTATCAAAGGGGTAACCTGCACCTCTTTACCAATAAATGCAGCTTCGGCTTCAATCTGAGGTCCCATGTTTTCAACCTCAATACCCAATGCAGCTGCCATTTGCATAGAGATGAAATTGTCAGTTGCACAATCATCAAACATGAAGAGTGCGGGCTAATCCTTGATTTGCCCCCAAGCCTTGCAAACCATACGCTCTTTTGCATCATGACCTATATTACCTTGCACATCAGGAACTGCATGAACATTTGCTTTGGTGTGCTTGTCCTCGTGCTTTGATTTGCGATCTGGGCATTGTCGGAACATGTGGTCTTTGCTACCACAAGAAAAGCATTTTCCATCCTTGGCATATTGCTCTCTTTGCTCCGGGGTTAATCCAAATTTGTTCTTCCTTGGGCCCTGTTCTTTAGATGTGTTATTTTCAGCTTTACCACCCTTGTAGGGCTCCCGGAAGTTCTTTTTAGGTGGCTGTCCACCCTTTTGCTGATTTGGGACAGCCTTGTCCTTTCCCTTGAAACCTCCTTGATCCTGCTTGATCTTGAGTACCAATTGCTCCGTAGCAAGAGCAGAAGCTGTGAGTTGTTGCAACGTATGTTTCGGGTGCAATTCAATGCCCGAACGGTATGCTGGTTGCAGTCCAGAACGAAACTTCCTCTTTCTTTCATCCTCAGTGATTAGCATGAAGGGAGTCACTTCCAGCAACACTTTCCAGAATTTGTTAACATACTGTTGCACACTCTCATTATCTTTTTGTTCCAGCCTGTCCCACTTTTGAGTGAGAGTTTGCTCCGCATTGGGTGGCAAGAACTGAGCATAAAATCTATCTTTGAGTTGCTTCCAAGTGGAGATGGGATCTTTGGTGATCTTTTCAGTGATCCACCAATGAGCAGCAGTCCCTTTCAAAAACATGCTAGCATGGCGTACCTTTGACTTTTCTGTAAAGTCCTCATCGCTAAAAGCAATGTCGAACTGCGCCACAAACGCTAACACCTTAGAAGCATCATGTTCACCATGAAAGACATCAAATTTGACAGATTTATCACCTGCTTTGAATTCCTTGAGCTTCCTGGCATGAGGCTCATGGTCTTCTCTTTTCCTTTTCCCCTTATCCAACAGGGTAGCCCTATCTGCATGGGCTCCATGGGCCGTCATAGAAGCTTCATGGGGCACGGTGGCATGTGCTCCACGAACTCGAAACTCAGATGCATGTGACTTGCCTGCATATGGCATGGTCTCTCCATGAGACAACTCAGAAGGCAAAATTTTTCTGGAAGTAGACCTTGTTGGGTGTTGGACTCACACACTCACACACACAAACCTGCACATTAGGGTTAGGTGCAGGGTAGAGAAGCTCACACACAGAAAATGAGAGAGAGAGAGAGAGCCAAAAGTGTGGTATCCACAAAATGCAAGTCAACCCTTGCATGTGTGCCACATCCATATAATATAGAACTACAAAATATTATATGTGTCCTTTCACACTTGATGTCCAAGGGGAAAAACCACATGGGAAAAAGTGCCCTTGGTTAAGCCCTGTTCACACATAGCACTACTATAAGTGAGCATATGCCTACAAATCCCCCCCGTAGTGGAAGTGTGAACCTGTACAAGGGTAGCAGATCACTCTCTGTATGAGAGTAAGCCCAAAGCTTTGCGGAAAGCTTCAAACTTTTCTCGAGGTAAAGCCTTTGTGAATAGATCTGCAACATTATCCTGTGTAGAGCAATAAGATAAACTGATCTCCCCTGCATGTAGCCTCTCTCTGACATAGTGATAATGAATCTCTATGTGCTTGGTACGTGCATGAAATACTGGATTTCGTGCCACGGCCATAGCACTCTGGCTATCAGTGAGAATGGTGGTGGGTGTCTGCTGACACTCACGAAGATCAGCCAATAGTCTCCTCAACCATACACAATCTACTGTAGCTGTAAAGACTGCCCTGTACTCAGCCTCACAAGTAGATGTAGCAACAGTGGGTTGCTTTTTACTCAACCAAGATATGCATGAGCTGCCAAGAAAAAAACAATTCCCACTGGTGGATTGCCTGGTATCATAATCACCAGCCCAATCTGAATCACTGTATGCATAAAGCTGCAAGCTGCCCCCCCTGGGATAGAACAAACCAAGATCCAGGGTACCCTTAAGATATCGAAAAATGCGTTTGACTGCTTGCCAATGCTTTGTGCCTGGGCTGTGCATGAATTTGCTCAACAAAGACACCCCAAAAGATATGTCTGGCCTTGTGTTACACAAGTAAATGAGGCATCCCACTGCCTGGCTATAAAGGCCGGCCTCAAAAGGCTCTCCAATATCATGCATAGTAAGCCGTACACCTGATTCTACTGGAGTAGAAATGGGCTTACATTCATCCATGTGAAACCTTTTTAGCAAACTTTTTATGTACTTAGTTTGCTGCATAACAATGCCATCATCTGTATGCATAAACTGTATGCCGAGATAGTAGTGTAAAGGCCCCAAATCTGACATATCAAATTCAGCTTTCAAATCAGCTTTGAAATCTGAAATTTGTGCTTTGTTTGTACCTGTAATGAGCATGTCATCTACATACAAGATGACTATGAGAATATCGGCATTGGTTTTCTTCACATATAATGTGCTTTCAACTGGACTATTCTCATAACCTTGGCTGGTTAGATGAGCATGTATCTTATCATACCAAGCTCTTGGAGCTTGCTTTAACCCATACAATGCTTTGTGCAACCAGCATACTTTATGTTCCTCACCAGGAACTACAAAACCAATGGGCTGATTTACATATACTTCCTCCTGTAAATCCCCATTTAAGAATGCAGTTTTGATATCCAATTGATGCACTTTCCATCCTTTATGGGCAGCCAATGCAATCACAGATCTTATTGTGGTCATTCTCGAAGTAGGAGCAAAAGTCTCTTCATAATCTATTCCCTTTTTCTGGGAGTAGCCTTTAGCCACAAGTCTTGCTTTGTACCTGTCAATAGTACCATCAGACTTTCTTTTGACTTTGTACACCCACTTTGTGCCAATTACATGCTTGCCTTTAGGCAATTCCACAAGATCCCATGTATTATTCTTCATGATAGAAGAAATTTCAGCTTGCATAGCTTGCAACCAATGCTCATTCTCATGTGCTTCTTCATAAGAAGAAGGCTCTTCTGAATCAAAGAGACCACCCATTGCGAATGCAGACTCCCCACGATGTACGTTCAAAGCATGGCTGGAACTAGCCCTTGTTCTACCTGTGAGTGGAGCTGCAAGTTTGCTTTCTTGCAAAGTTTTCAGCAACCATCTTGGCACTGACTTGGCTGTGTCTATGGCTGTTTGCTCTTCCCTGACAAGATCTTCCACTTCTTCCACATAAGGGGGCTGAATGGCTGGCTGTTCCACATGTTCTACATGTGGATTTTCTTGTGTAGGGGCTGGCTGATCTGAATCCCCCCTAATTGCAATGGGTAAAAGTCCATCAAACATGTCTTGTATGCCTGTATCATTGCTTTTATATAAGCTGACCATGGGCTGTTCTGAATTTTCAGCAAATACCACATCTCTACTTACAAAAATCCTTCGTGTAGTTGGATTATAAAGACGGTATCCTTTGCTTTCATTGCTGTAGCCCACAAAAATGCATTTAATTGCTTTGTCATCAAGCTTTGTTCGGAGTTGTTCTGGCACATGTGCATATGCCAAACACCCAAATGTACGCATATAATCCACTGTTGGCTTTCGGCTATACCAAGCCTCAAATGGTGTTATGGTTTTCAAAGCTTTTGTTGGACACCTGTTCAACACATGAGTTGCACACATTATAGCTTTCATCCAAAATTTGTGAGGCAACTTTTGTGCTTTCACCATGCATCGTGCCATCTCCATGAGAGATCTATTTTTCCTCTCAGCTACACCATTCTGCTGCGGTGTATAAGGCACAGTACATTGGTGTTTGATGCCCTTTTGAAGCATATAATCCTTGAATGCATTTAACATGTATTCTCCACTTCTATCTGAGCGGAGTGTTTGGACTTTACATGCAACACATATTTTCAGCCATTGCTACAAAGTGTCGAAAGCATGTAAACACATCTTCTTTCGTTTTCAAAGGGTAAGCCCAAGCAAACCTGGAGTAGTCATCAATGAATGTGACAAAGTAAAGATGCCCCCCTATGGATGGTGTCCGCATTGGACCACATACATCACTATGTATGAGCTGTAATTTATTTTCAGCTCTAACAGCTCCATCTTTGGGGAATGGTTTCCGATGCATCTTTCCCAAAATACACCCCTCACATACATGTCTTGGCGGAGACTCAAGAGGTGGCATATTATCAACCATATGATGCTTCTGCAAAAGCATCAAACTCTGAAAATTTACATGCCCAAAACGAGCATGCCATAGCTCTGCATCATGCATAGCAGGAGTGTGGGCAGCCACTGTATTTGCATCATAAGTGCGCTTGTCATAGCTGTCCAGCTTATACAAGCCTTTGTATCGTGTTCCAGAAGTGACTATTTCATAACCCTTTGATGGGTCTTTTACCAAACACTTCCCATCTTCAAATTCAACCTTTAAACCTTGGTTGTTTATGGCTGAGACGGAGAGCAGATTTTTCTTTATCCCTGGAACATACAATACATTTTTCATACATATATTGGCACCATTGGCTGCAATAAGTATGACATTACCAATTCCCTTTACTGGATATGTGGTATGATCTGCACATGATACAGTGCGGCCATTTGAAGCATAAACCAAGTGCTGAAATACATCTTTGCATGAAGTGATGTGGCTCGAAGCACCACTATCAAAATACCATGATGCATTCTGTCTGTCAGATGCAATGCAAGACATATCAGTGTCCGAAGCACTTGGTGTGTCACTAGTGCATGTGACCAAAAAAGTGTACTCTTCCTGGATTACATTAGCTGATTGCTTTGCTTTGTCATCCGAAGAGTCTGCTACTGCATTGCCTGCTTCTTTCTTTTTCTCTTTTGCAATCCGCTTCCTACATTCACTGATGTAGTGTCCAGGCTTATGGCAGTAGTGACATTTGCCCTTCTTTTTGGGCTTGTTTGCATCCCCTTTGTCAGACTTTTCACCACTAGAAGAGGGCTGTCCATGACCAGCCTTGCTAGACTGTTGTCCCCCATGCTTAAAGCTCTTTGCTTTACCCTTATCCTTGGCTGTAAATGCCTTTTCTCCACCACGGTTGCTCGATATGTTTGCTCTTGTTTGCTCTTCCTGCAAGAGTAAACCCACGAGCTCTTCAAAAGTGACGGGATCACCACCTCCCCTCATCGAGAGGTTGAGAGAGGTGTGAAAGCCCAAGTAAGAAGGCGGTAAAGAATGAAGAGTGTTGGTGACCATCTGTTTGTCTGGGATAACCTCATCAATGTTGAGCAATTGTTCCTGCAAATCTTTCACTTTGGTGAGATGATCTGCCATGGAGTCACCCTCATCCATAGAAAGAAGATCCAATTGCCTCTTCAAGTAGGCAACTCTTGCCTCGTTGCGTACCTGATACATTGCTTCCAATGTGTCCCATGCAAGCTTCGATGTCTTGCATGAACGAATGTGCGGAATAATAGTCCTTTTCACTGAAAGGGCTATCAATGACATGGCCTGTGCATCTCTAGAGTCCCATCTCTTCTGCTCTTGTGTGGGAGCAGGATCTACATCAGGAGCTCTTTGAGCACCTCCCCTTTGAGGCGTGGCTGGTTGAATGGTATGTGGGCGTGTGTCATCACCACACACGATGCCCCAAAGCCCTTTGGCTACCAGCAAATTACGGATCATAAAACTCCAGAGGGAGTAGTTAGATCCATCCAGCTTGTCCTCCTGGGTGAGCACACCAAATACATCCGTAGCATTTTGTGCCATGTCAACAAAGTATAACTGCAAGCAAACCAAGCACCAATGTGCACTGCCAGGCAACCAAATGTCCTGTGCAAATGTATGCCTGCAAACCAAAGCAAGTGTAAACCTGCACCAAATTGTCCAATTACATTCAATGTGTATACATACGCGACAAATCGCAGCTGTAATGCCCAATTACATGCTCCAATCAGAAAATCCCCAATTTTTATGCACGCCAATCGCTTCAATGTGCATCTAATTCGCCAATTTTCACAAAAGCCCCAAATTTCTGCAAATGTAAGAGCTCCAATTTGCCAATTTTGACCTCAATTTTGAAAAACCCCCAACTTTTTGCAAATAAGAGAGGTTCAATTTGCTGATTTTGACCTCAATTTCAAAAACCCCTAAATTTCATCTGCAATTTCATTGTCTGCAAAATCGGCATATGACCTGCACTGCAATGGCTGTAGATTTTGTATTTGGATTTGATAAAAAATTTTGACATAGAAATACCTTCAGGCTTGCAGAGTGGCTGGGAGCACACAGTCGAGTGGCCTGCTAGGCACACGGAGGTAGCTGGATGGCGGATGGCTGAGGGCAGCCGATGGGCCAGTCGGCAGAAATCGTCCAAACTATGTAGGGTGAGCAGCACGGCGGAAGCTGGAGTCGGGCAGGTGAGCATGCGTGCCGTGGGCCAACACGAAGGCGCTTCAGAACAAGCGAGCAAATGTTGGGCAGGCGAGCTGGTGGCGGGCAGCAGCCGTGGGCCAGCACGGGAAGCGCTGATTGCGAACAGCGTTGACGATGCGCTGGAGTCGAACAAAAGCCACGGGTGGGCTAGCGCGCACGGAGGCCTGGAACTGAACGGCGACGGCAGGTGAGAGCAGGCGGCGACTGGAACGAAGACGTGCCGGAAGGGAGCACCACCAGACGCCGAACTTGGTCGACGGCCGGAATGGAAAGATGTTGACGTCGACCGGCTGGGGGCTCTGACGGAGGAACGGAACCGACGGGCAATGGGCGGGTGGAGCTGACGGGACTACGTCGGCCGTCGATGGCGGGCCTAGGCTGGCAGCGCTGACGGGAGTACGCCGGCTGTCGATGGCGGTGCCGCCCGCGAGCTGGGCGGCGGTGGTGGGCTCCCCAATAGTGCCGCCCGATTCTGGTGGCTGGAGGGAGGAGCGTCGAAGGAACCGGCGGACGGAAACCTCTGACGGACGGCGACGGAAATTCGCAGTCGACGGAAAAACACAGCGTCGACGGAATTTTGCAGTTTTTTCTGCAGTTTCTGCACAGCCACCACTCCAGGGCCAGCTCCCTGCTCTGATACCAAATGTTGGGTGTTGGACTCACACACTCACACACACAAACCTGCACATTAGGGTTAGGTGCAGGGTAGAGAAGCTCACACACAGAAAATGAGAGAGAGAGAGAGAGAGCCAAAAGTGTGGTATCCACAAAATGCAAGTCAACCCTTGCATGTGTGCCACATCCATATAATATAGAACTACAAAATATTATATGTGTCCTTTCACACTTGATGTCCAAGGGAAAAAACCACATGGGAAAAAGTGCCCTTGGTTAAGCCCTGTTCACACATAGCACTACTATAAGTGAGCATATGCCGTTCACACATAGCACTACTATAAGTGAGCATATGCCTACAGACCTGTCACCATGAGATACATGTCTGGCATGCATGTGACTTTCATGCCCTCCATGAGCACTGGCATACATATATCTATCAGGCTTAGTGCCTTGGGGAGAGGATGCATGTCGAGAGGTGACAGTCACCTCTTCCTTTTGCATAAAAGATTTCAGCCTCTGGGATGCGGGATCTCCATGCTTCAAACGAGGTGGATTTCTGAATTTCAGCTCTCCGTCATCCCCCTCTTTGATATCACCTTTGCGAAGGAGATAGGCAAGTGCCAACTCCCTTGGTTTCTTGCCCACTTCACGAGCCATTGATTCAAAGGTTACATCAACCATAGCATCAGCCTTCCTGGCTTCAATAGCACTTTGCAGATGGGGATCTTCATGCAAAAACTTTAATTCTTGCTCTTGAGCCTGCAAAAGTTTTCTCATATGTTCCATTTCAGCCCTCATAGCATCAGGCTCTTGTTCAAGCATAACTGTCTTTCCTGGAGACAGTTGACCCTTGGATTCACTATCCATAATCCTTTCAAGGGGCTTGTGCCTACCACGCAGGGCATCAGACCCACGAGAAGCACTAGATGGACCCCTCGAATTTGGTACTTCCAAAGAGTTGCCTTGGCTGTCCATTGTGTTTTAAGTTTGCTAAAAGCGGGATGTCCAGTACACAGGTTCGTTTCCCCACTAGGAAGAGGGAAACAACCGTGCTCTGATACCAATGAAACCGATCCCGTCAAGTGGGAAAGACTCCGTTGGACACCCACGCGCTTAATAGCACAACTTTAAAACCACAAATATGAAATGGACAACTTAAAACAACTTGAAATTTAAATGAAATGAAATGGAAAGATGGACACCAGCACTGGGGCCGGAACGGGCCGACCCCCCCCTCAATATATGATATATTTATTGGGAGTATTTAATAAATACAATGCTCCATGGGTTCCAAGAACCAGATAATGTCCATGTACATATGAAAACAGTACCAAACAAGTAGGCTCGAATTTTGATGTAGAAGCTCGAAGCAGAACGACCACTAGTGTGGTCCAATCGCTACGGTCCTGTGCTTTCACTGGACTCCGCAGAGAGCGCCTCACTGGTGTTCCGAGACCACGCACAAACAGGCGCTCTCGTACTAACGCCTGGCTCTCCCGATCTCAGCACCTTTGACCGAGGTTCGCCAATATAGCTTGGACAACCCGGCACCGAACGGGTGTTGGCCGAGCGGGATGAATCTTTTATCAGATTTAAACATAAAATACTTTATTCAAATCTGAAAATCACTTACTTGTAGATGGTTGATAGGAAACCAATACCCATGTGTGCAGTTACTAGTGACGGACACCAAGATGCAACAGCACATCGAGGGGAGTAGTGGCCTGTAGAAAGATATAGCCTCCTGAAGAAGAGAGAGCAACCGCCTATGAAAGAAGACACAACCTCTTGCCAAAAAGAAGTTGGAGTAGCCGCCTTAGGAGAGAAATGCCTTGCTGACTGCAGTGGAGAAAAGGCAGCCTGATGGAGGAGATGGAGGCGCACAGTCACCTGCAGGAGGGAAGGTGGTGTAGATGCAAGAGTTGGTTGCCTGGTTGTACAGAAATGCAGCCAGCATCCAGAGGTGCAGTCGCTAGCAGTAGAGATACAAACATGCGCCTGTGTGGGAGAGGTAGAAGCAGTCGCCTGTATGGGTTAGGCGCAGCAGTACATCAGCCACCTGTAGAGGGGCAGGCGCAGCCTGCAGCACTGCAGCAGTCGCCCTCTTGAAGAACATGCGCCAGAGGGAGAGATAGGATCATGCGCCTGGATATTCAGAGACACAGCCCGCAGCCTGGTTGCTGTAGGAGCAGAGGCACATATAAATTCAGCAGCAGCCGCCTGGGAGCATGATTGGTTGTAGCCAGTAGTGCAGGGGCAACAGTCGTTTGTAAGAGAGGAGGCGCAGGTTGGTGAAAAATAAAAACGCCTGAAGGAAGCGATTGGTTTCATGCTTGAAGAAGGGAGTCTCTTTTAATAAAATTAAAGTGAAGATACAACTAGAGATTTCCCACGCATGCATGAAGGGGGACTAGCGGGGGTTGGTGACCATGCCCACCCCCACACTCACTTAAAAGTGGGGCTCCCCACCTTGGCCCCAAAGTGGGTGCCCAAAGGGGGTGCCCACTTTTAAATAAGTGTGAACACCTAACCTTATAAAATAAAGGGTTAGAATTAAAAAAACATTAAAACAACATGTGTAACATACTTACCACCTGTTCACATGCACTAAAACTCGTCAGAATACAGAGCAGACTTCACGACTCACTGGCAGGCGTCCCCGCTCGGTAAGTAACACGTCAAGCAGGCAAACACACAAATACATGTCATGCGAAAACAGTTTCAAGCATGCAAATCATGTGTGCATGTGCAAATAGTAACATGGACATATCTCCCGTTCATGGAACAAGTACAAAATATCTGTCGGCACAAAACTGGCACGACATAAAAACATAAAAACCTGGTCTTCCTATGGAGTGACAGTCCCATAGGTAAGACACAGTTCCAGGCACGAGTTTCCCTATGGTGTGACAATCCCATAGGCAAAACACGGCACGAATACTGGCTCTTCCATGGCGTGACAGTCCCATGGGTCGAACACAGTCCAGGTCATACACGGGTGGCACTGGTCTGGCTCCCGTCCATACGACACCATCCTGCTAACACACGGGTGGCACCAGTCTGGCTCCCGTCCATGTCAGCAAAATACTGGCCTCTTCACATGAGACACGGATGAAACCTGTATCAGGCCAATCGCAATCCGCATGGCATGGGACATGTGAACACTCAAGTAGCCCAGCTGCTGGATGAATCCATCCTCAGTGAGTGTGAGGAAGTGATCGTTGTAGAAGTGCATCTTTGTGGGGAGCTCCGAGGGTGTGATCCATGTGCAATGTGTGTAGAGGCTGAGAAGATCTAACCGGATAACCCGGTTGGTATCCTCGTGAGACAGCCGGAGAAAAGGGGAGTCCAAACTGTACTGAAGGGGGGGGTCAGAGCCCATATACTGAGAACCAAGTGGAAACTAGTGCATACCATACTCCAGAGTGCCCCTCAAGTGCTATCTATCTGGAGGACTCTAGGGCAAGCCTCGGGTACCTATGGGAATCCATGTGACTGATGCGATGGAGGTACGTGACTGTCTAGAGGAGTGCATCCACTACCATCGGGGCTGTAGCAAACTCTGCCTGGATAATCTGGTGTGGGACTGATGGTTTGCTGCAGATCGTACAAGAGAACATCATGACCTGGGGCCTCTCAACTCGTTGCCAATTCTCATCAGATAAATCTGGCCCCTAGAAGGCTACTCCATACATCAAGGCTGGTGTGAGGAGGGTGTCAAAAAGCCAGCCCTTCGTCCTGGGCTCCTGGAAATGTGCCTAGAAGCACTGCCACTCAAGTAAGCTCAATGCTGCATATCCCCGCGTCACTCTGGCATGTGTTGCGGGAACCATGGTAAAGCGTGGGCCACTGAAAGTAACACCAAGGTAGACATAGGATGAGACAATCTCCAGAGGATCCCCTCTATATGTGAAGCTCAATCTGGATATGAAGAGGCGAGAGGTATTGAAGACCATTACCTTGGTTTTACCAAGGTTAACAGAGAGGTCCCGCTGAGTGCAAAAGTCATGTAAGGCATCCAACTGTCTCTAGAGCCCTTCGGGTGAGTCTGAGAGGAGGACGATGTCATTTGCATAAAGTAGTATGGGGCTCAATATGCCTGCCAGTGTGGGACCAACCCCGCCTAATCCATCAATGAAACTCGAGATCTCATCAATGTAGAGGCCGAAAAGAGTGGGTGATAGAGGGCAGCCCTGTTTCACCCCAATAGTGCTGGAAACCTCCTATGATGTACCTCCTGGGGCTCTCACTCGTCCGATGACGTCCGATGACAGACTCATAGAGGGCGATGATGCTCCAAACCTGGTTCGTGGTTCTTCATAAATTATTGTTTCGGTGAAATAGACTGGAATAGAACCAACTTTTTTTATCGTGGCTGATCTAGTAGCATCAGCTGCAACAAGATCTCGATGTCAGCTATCCAATGGTTATTGATCGCGTGTCGTTGTTCTCTATTTTATTTATTCAAATATTTTTTTTTAAATCGCGTCATGAGGCTATCTCTAGAGAAAAGTTGATACTCCTGTAGATGGTGTAGGAGGCGGGCTCAGGGTACACTATCAAAGGCTTTGCGAAAATCCACAAAGCAGCAGTAAATCCTCTGATGTTGTGCTCTACCCTCCTCCATGATGGCACGGAGAGTGAAGATGTGGTCAAGGGTAGAGTAGCTCCTCCGAAAGCCGGCTTGTCCTGAGGCTCTGCATCCCTGGCTCTCTGAAAATGAACTGAGCTCCGCCTCTAGCACTGATCCATAGAGTTTGGCCAATGTGTGGCCAATCATGATCGTCCTGTAGTTATTAGGATCAAGTGGATCTCCGGCTTTGAGGATGGGGGTGATGGTGTTGGCGGACCAAGAGGGTGGAAATGCTTCACAAAGGGCTCTATTGAACGTGTAGGCTAGTAGGGGCGCCAGGGTATCATCGGCATGCGAGATGTACTCGGCAGCGAGTCCCTCATGATCCTGGGCTCGCCCATTGCTTAGTCTACGAATGGCCTTGAGGACTATACCCTTTGTGAAGAAGGTAGAGGTGGTGGGATCTGGTGGGAGGGGTAGGGGTGGCTGATGGGGGATATGATAGAGGGAGCGTAGATAGGGCGATGTTCTCTGAGTTTCTTCCAAGCCTCTTTGCAGTTCGGCCCTAAGAAAAGTCGGTATAACTCATCCTCTTTCCGAGCATAGAACTCCCATTTCTTGCGTTGGGTGAGACGTTGAGAAATCCGTTGCGCTTGGCACTTCGTGATTTGCCCAATCCGTACCTCATGCTTAAGACGAGAGCGTGTGGCTCGGCATTCATCATCATACCAACAGATCTGGGGCATGGAACCACAAGGTGGCTTGGTGGTAGGCCGCCGCGTGCAAATGAAAGAAGCGTTGGCGGATGTGTGGAGTATGGTGGTGAGCTGTGTTGTGAGGGTGGATAGGGGGAGAGTAGCTTCCACATCTTGGAGTTGGCGGTAGATGTAGTTGGAGTAAACAAGGTTAAGCTCGTGATCAAAAAGGACCTGAGTGTAATGTGAGATGGGGGGTGGTGGTGGAGGGACGGGTGGTGTGCAGGTAAGAGTGAAAGAGAGGTAGGCATGGTCAGCTTCAAAAGGGGGTGGCGGAATGGAGAAGTCAGGGAGAAGGTGTGCCAAAGCCAGAGATCCCATAAGATAGTCCACAGTGCTAGTACCTCCTAAGTGAGGGAAGGAGGTGAGTGCGCCGGAGGAGGGCCATCGGGATATCCCGTTATAGATAACGAGACCATGTGCAGCTCCCAGCTCTAAGAAATATCTCCCATACACTATGACCTCCTCACGGTCCTGTGACGATCATTGTAGCCCTGTGTCAATGATGTCCAGCTCCTGTAGTCTGATAGGGTCATCTAGATCGCGTAGTGGGACCTGCTGACTTCTCGTCCTGGCGTTGAAATCCCCGAGCAAGAGGACTTCCCCCAACTGTGAGAACTCCATGATATCCCCATATAATGGTAAGTACAATGACTGGCCATGCTGTGCAGCGTAAGGGGAGTGGCGTGGTGCAAAATAACACACAGCAATGTGGATGACTCTGTCACTGCTAAGCTGTAGCCGCACCCAAAGATATCGTGCATCCTCATCCTTCCGAACGATGCTGAGAATCTGTCGGAGATGGGATCTAAAAAGGACAACTACCCCCCCAGAGCCACGTACTCCTAATGTGCGGGTCTCACCTCGAAAAGCTGACTCCCACACATACCCGGCTATGTATGGTAAGCCCCTCTCAAGGCTCTAATGAGTCTCTGTATAAAAAATGACATCCCTGCTTGTGAGAATCTCGCTCAAGCCTCCTAGAATCTACCACAGCATGCCATTGCAGTTCCATACTGCCAACCTCAGGTGTTTGGTCTCTTAGACCTGGCGTCCCTATTTGGGACGGCGCTCAGTGATAATGACTCTACCATCTCTGTAGATAGCCCACTTGCCTGCTCTGTGGGCCTCATGAACAGTCACCATCACCTCACACCGTTGTGCCACCTGTGCTGGAGTGAGTCATCTCCCATGTACACCTGTGTGCCCTTGAGGGCAACCCTTCAATCTAAGAAGGCCTGTCTGCTGGTGGCATCAGGGAATCTAATGATGAGGGGCCGCTCTCGTGTCATATCCTTGCCTGCCCTCCATGTATTTGCAAAGGGGGGGGGGGGGGGGGCAATCCTGTCCACTCCTAACATCTGGCAAAGTGTCATGGCATCCTCCTTGGGGGAAGCCCCCGTACTCGCACATGGAGGGCCCTATCCTTCCTGTGTTTCTCCTCCTCGAGAGTCTCGTGTATGATGCTCTGTGGGGGTTTGTGCTTCTTCACCACCTCCACCCAATCTTTCTTAGTGGTCTGCAGTTCTTCCCGCTATCACTCACAGCTTTCAACTGCTCCAAGTCAGTCCTTAAACCCTCTTGAATATTCAGTTCCCCTTCCTCCATTGTATGGTCCTTGACCGTAGCTTTTAGCCTTTAGGGCTTCCATTTCTGCCCAGAGTTCCCCTATCATTGGGGCAGCCTCTGGCATTCCTGTTTGTTGCAGGTGGGTCTCTTTCAATTGGTGGTTCACCTGGGCTGCCAGTTCTTCAATCTTCTTGTTCTTTCACTGTATCTCCTTGTGGAGGCCTTCCAACTGTTTTTCAGAACCCTGTCCAGCACTTTCTTTTGTTCGCCCACTAACTTCTTGGTGTTGTCCTCCAGTGTCTCCATTCAGGTGGATCCACCACCACAGTCATAGACTAGTCCTTGCAAGCCTTCAAGAACCTCCACAACTATCCCTCTGTATCGGACAAACAACCTACCTCTCCCCCTCGCAATCCAAACCACAGCTTCCATCCTTCTCCATGGAAAATCTACTCAAAGTGAATAAGATGGCGGTAAATCTCTGAATTTTCATGCTCACCCTGCCCCTCTTGACCTCTTTTTTCATACTCGCCCCCTTCTTTCATACTCGCCTCCCTCCTTTTGTCTTACTCGCCTCCCCCATGGTCACCTCTCGTACTCGTCGCCTCCTACTTCTCCTTCTCACCTCTTGTTGGACCACGCAGCTGCCTTCTTCACACTCGCCCCTTGCTTATCCACTTGCCTTTCCCCTTACCCTACCTGGCGGCCTTTACCTCCTCCTAGTCAACCCCCCAACCCCGCTTGCTTCCTTGCGTTCCACACTGGCGAGTTGACAGTCGGTGCAGTGAGTTGGGAGATGGCGCTGCAGCCATTACCACTTCAAGAGATGATGGAGTTGAGACCCATAAGAAAGGGAATGGCAGGTTCTACCATAGGATTTAGCAAGCTTGAGAAGATGGAAGTCATCTGTCACATTGCTCGGAGCCTTCACACTTCTCACCAAGTCTCACTTGCTCGGCGTGCATCAACTCAGCGCTCTTTGCTTTTACTCGCCCATTGCAGCCGCCTGTCTGCACTTGCTGTTCGGCGCCCTTACACGCCACTGCCTCAGCCCATTCATAACCCTCCTTCCAGATCATTCTCACGATTTTTTGTGCTGTCGCTTTTTCTCACGTTTGGTGTTGCTGTTCGGTCCACGCAAGAGCTTTCTCCTACTCGCCCCCTCTTCCTCCTCCTACTCGCCACCCCTGCTATCTCCTACTCGCCGCCCTCCGTTTTCTCTACTCACTTTTGTTCCGGTATTCCACCAGCGGAAAGAGGCCGCGCGCCGGGGGGGGGGGGGGGGGGGGTTTACTTTTTTCCGCCACCATCATGCTTGGCCTCCCTTCTCCTTTGAGGCCGCTTTCTTTTTCAATCTTACTCACCGAGGACGGTGAGCTCTTTAGTGGTGCGCGACTTGTAGCCACTAAGGGTGCCCACACTCGATCATCCCGGCTGGACCATTCCAGGGTGCCACACTGGATCATCCCGTCTAGACCATTCCACTGGACCATCCCAGAGCATTTGGTGGACCATCCAGAAACTAAAGTGCACCGCCAACGGATACATGAGAGGTGCATGCAGGGCACTGCACTGTCACTCGGATGGGCATCTACCAAAGATACGAGATGCCACCGACTCCATCGACTCAACCCCACCTTGGAGGAATCACTATCAGCTCATTCTTGGGGACATCCTTTTCCATCAAGTCCTGTTTATTGAATATTATTCATTGAGTGTTGTTGTGACTTGTCATTGCTGTCTGAGTGTCGTCCTACTCATTGTGGCCACTGCTGGGTGTGCACAGTACAGTAAAGGGCATGTAACAACTTCTTTGGAGTAAAGCACGTAATATTTATAGTGTTCTTGTCATTGTGCTATGCTGATATTTTAATCTGTCTGTTCATCTATACATTGTGTCGTGAGTATTGAGGATTCCAGACATACTATCCAGAGGAGAACCAATCAACCCTGCTACACCAACGTTGCATGATATTGGATATTCCTTGTACACATTATACCCTACCTCTGTAGAGGATTGATACCACTTGTGAGATCATTGCCAATATCACAGCTTGGCAGATTTGGGGGGCCAGATACACAGAGGCTATAGAGGACATTAAGACATACGACACTCAGTGCATTTGCACTATAAGGGGAGATACTATTCACGCTCTTATCGCCACATGGGCTCGTATACAGGGACCATCCAGATCTACGCAAGCAAAGTGCAATGTTTCATGAGGGAGTGGGATCATGGGATGTTTCTTCTAATCAGCCCCCATAGAACTCTCTTGGCACTGTTGTGCCCCAGATTGGTTGAGATCACCATACATTTGGGATAAGGATGTTTTGTTCCGGTTTCTAGCCGTGATTACATATATTCACACTTAAGAGAAGTCTCTTTTCTGCAATTGAGGATTGGCAACCTTCTGCACTGCACTTCCAGCTTCTTCTGACCCTCTCAGTCTACTTGAGGGCTACATTTTGCTCTTTAAGGGATGAAGGGAGCATCTGCTGAACGGGAGAGGCTAAAGGGAGCCTTTTATAGGCTGAAACCATCCGCTTACTGGGTGCCAATGACGTGTTACAACTGCCAGCAGGTGCATGAATGAAAAGCTGGGAACTGAAGAGCAGCAAGAAAGCCTGTCAAAGGGATGTTGTGGACGCTGGACAATGCATACACCCAAGGTTGCTCAGATATAATATATGTGAAACCCGTTTTAAAAAAAGGGAAAATAATCCAAGCCATCCAGCACCTACATCTATCCAGTGTTTGCAAAACTTAACCTACACCCACATGTCACAACCACTCCTTGTCCATGGCCCTTCTGCGAAGACTCACAAAGGTTTGTTAAATCCTAGCAGTCCAAAGCTACCCTGTACATGTCCTAACGTCGGCACATACACAGGAGGACACATGCAAGTGAAAGGCTCTTATTAAAAGACTAATATTGTTGTTGCCTAAGCCAAAGCCATTCTCACATGCATGTGCAAGAGTCTACCACAAAATATAATGGCACACAAGCAAGAGAGTATCCTTTGGATACGTGGATTTTGTTTCAAAATCAAATAAAAGTTGTCCGAACCTTAACTGCTTCATGAGCAGGTACGCTCGTGCATTTGTAGCATCCTTTAGTTCCAGGGTATGTTTTCACCAAACCACAGACCTGTACTGCAGTGTTTGGGTTTAAAAATCTTGCAGCTTGCTCCCGGACAAATCGCTCTTCTTCTGCTACATCCTCATCAACTGCTATGCTTTCGGATGGTATATTCAAAGAGCCCATACAACAGCACGAATCACCATCTAGAAAACGCAAACAAAGACAAAAGACAAGTTGGGATGATCATCTCAACACCTGAAAACCATTGAAATTAGAACATGTTCTAGGACAAGTTCAAAACCTTTATCTTGGCTAGATGCTCTCCATGTCCAATAAGATGGTTTTAAGAAGTAAAACCAAGACTTCCTCACACCATTCACATCTTTGAAAATGTTGTCAAGGTACATGGCAAGAAAAAACCATGCAAAGAAGGTTGTTGTGAGCCATTTGTAAACTTGATCCTGGAACAAGAGTACACCGATTGGTTCAGCACTTTGAAGGTTTTGTGTGCCATAGGAAAAATGCTAGACCAAGACAAAAAGGTATTTTTTATAACGAGCAAATTAGAAAGGAAAAGAATCACCAGTGTTAGGACACAATTCGGATCCACATTAGGGCACCTTGCACGGCCAGCCCAGCTGATACCATTGCCTTGTGTTGTGGATGTGATGTCTCCTAAGTATTGCATGCCAATGGCAAGGAGATTTGGTGGGAAAATAGACCAAACGTTTTGTATAACCTTTGGGAACGACTTGTTGTAAGGGAATCCAATGGCTGTGACCAGCTGCACTCAGAAGAGTTCACACAATCATATCAACAAAACATTCAAAAAATGGTATTAACCGTAGGGTAGATGCTTACCTGTGTCAAGAAACCGACAATGAAAACAGCAAATCCAGCTGTCCTGGCTGATGCCGAATTGTTGACAAAAGTTGACAGCATGCAGGCAAATCCAACCTTTTTTTACAACAGGGAGTTCATGTGCATGTCCATTCAAGGACAAAGTTTTAGGCACAAATCAACATGAGACCAAACAGGACCAAATCATGTCTTGACTACATGCAAAGAGATGTGAAAATCTTTGGTCCAATAATTCAAATTTCTGATAGTCTTTCTAGATTGGGGCTTCCAATATGGATAAGGGCTGTATCATTAAACCCAAAGCTGAAAATATGAGTATACTATCTAGGAAGCCCAAATCTACACTTCAATATGCACTCTTGAAATCACCCAAGAAACCGCAAGGGGTGTCTGATTGCTCTCCTTGGCTCATTCCACTGCTTCCCAGCATGAAAGCATTATCAAAAATACTCCTGCCCTGCATGGTCTGAATGTCATGGACAGAGTCCCGCAAGTTATTCTTCATTTGATTCCCACGGTAAGAATTTCTAAGCAAGGTGATCAATCTTCACTTGGAAATCATGGTGATGTCCTTTTGACATGAAATGAATACGACCGCCAGCCACCAATGATTGAGGCATCTCTATGAAGTCTTAAATCTCCTAGAAGGTTTTCTAAGTTCCCATATATGCCAAAAAGACAGTATGTATGTACACATCTAAAGAAACAGAGTTAAAAATCCAAGACAGTAGAAAGAAGTTAAATATATCAACAAATTTCCTAATTTTGATATGAGCTAGGAAAAAGCTTTGGATAAATCAGGCGAAATAGTTACCATGTTGAATTGGAAGAGGAAACACAGGAAGAAAAGAATGCCAAAACTGTTGTGGAGGAAAAGATAGAACTGGAACATCATGCCAAAGAATATATAAAAAGTTGAGGAGATTAATGCCATTGTGATCTCCCATAAAAGCCAAGATAGCCAATAAGCAGAGTCCAAGAGCCCCATTATTGACATGGCCTGAAAAAGGCCAAAATTCCAACAAATCAGCTTTCTTTCACATGCATGCAAGATACAAAGCAAACATTTGAAGACACAAGCCCTGTACCTGCCGAAGTCTCTGCTCTTTTTCAGCAACAAGATTTCCCATTTGCATGACAAACCCAAACATAGTAGCTGCAAGAAAGGAGACAGGGGCCCCAGTTGCAACCATTGAGGAGGTTGAAAGTGGAGGATGTGCAAACTCTTTGAATGCAACTGACCACTCAATGCTTGAGTCTGTTACACACGATCAATAAACGTTTTTAGTGCAGGTTATGAATTGTTATAATGCCAAGAACCCTCCTAAAATTTGGCGGTCTTTAGTCAGAGCCATGCAACCGATCCCCAAATAATATAGTTTGGCTCTCTTTATGCTGATAATTAAATGATATAATATGGCCCTCCTCCTGAGGTGAGACATGAAAACTGCAATCCGCTACCGTACACTCTCAGCCTCTATGCATCTCCAAATGGATAGTTGTGTAACTGGAAGCAGGGGGTTTGTAACATTGAACCATTAATACGATTAAACACTTTATTAAAAACACAGCCTTGCAGCTGATCCCCACATGATATAGTACGGCTCTCTTTATGCAGATAATTAAATAATATAATATGGCCCTCCTAAGGTGAGACATGAAAACTGCAATCCTCGTACTCTCTCAGCCTCGGCCCTCAATGCATCTCCAAATGGATAGTTGGTGTAACTAGAAGTAAGGGTTTTGTCACATTTACTCACTTTGTTAAAAACACAGCCTTGCAGCCAATGAGGTGATAGCCCAAGTGGTGAAGGTGTTTGCCTAGGACCAAGAGGTCTTGGGTTCAAACCCCACAAGGTGCTTTCTCAGTGGAATTGCCTACGGGCATATAAAAAAGCGCCTATAGGCAAGGGTGCCTACAGGCAGTGAAGAACGGTAACTACAGGAGGGCTTCAGCCTTCTTTTAGCTGCTGCACTAGGCTGCCTGTGCAGACATTTCCCCTTCCTCCTTCACATCCGTGAAATCAGCCCGGACCTTCCATAGTTCTGATGTCCATGCTGCTTTGCATGTTTAAGACTAGAGATCTCTTCTTCCCACTGTTTAGAGACTTCTTTGGCCCTCCTGCACCATCGGAGCCAATAAGTGCTTCGGGTTATCTACAACTGCACAACATGAAACAGAAGGATGGGGAATCCATCCGAGACTACATCAACCGGTGAGATATCTCCATTCCCGTTGTAGTGATAGAGACAAGTTCTCAGATGAAAGACTAGGTTCCTCGAAAGCCTTAAGGATGTACCCTTGCACAACTCCTTATACACTCTAGCCCACACCTCCTTTGAGCAATGCTCCAGGAGTGCAATGGACTTTGAGGATAATTTCAAGGAAACTTGTTCTCGAGAATTGCATAATGGCACGTCCGAGGCATCCTTCAAAACTACCAGCACAAGATCTGAAGGAATAGGTAAGAGTCCTCTCAAGACAACAGGTTGAGTAGTTGGCTGCAGCCTTGATGCAACAAATGACCCAACATTGGATCAAGTTGGCCAACCCCAGCCTTCAAAGTTGGACACTCATGCTAAGAAACCCGATGGAGCCCAGTGTGTCTAATCTTTGCCACAGGTCCTTCAGCTTGGCATACATGTCATTTCTCCAGCCAGTGCATGTAATGGGGGGGGGGAGGGGGTCACCATCCATGGGAAGGGTTCCTGTGTGTCTACTACAGGGATTTGGAGGAAAAATCAAAAATCAAATTTGGGGAAAAATCAAATTTTTTGGGAAAATTTGATTTGAGAGTCATGTGTCATCATCACATAGATGTTACTCTCACATAGATTTGGAGCAATAATCAGATTTGGGGAAAAATCAATTTTTCTAGGCAAATTGATTTGAGAATCATGTGTCATCATCACATAGATTTTACTCTCAAATTGATTTGAGAGTCATGTGTCATAATCACATACATGTTACTAAAGAAAGAAAGATTTTTTTAACACCTACAAAGGACCCAAAACTAGAGACCAAAAGTAATACATGTGATCTGTGGGTAACTATATGCCAACAAAATATGGAAGGAACGTACTACACATGAGTCATACATGTACAATGTGATCAACCCAACCAACCATGCGGTGTTCTCATGCAATAGTAGTACCATCCTCCTCCATGACAAAACGCAGAGCTGTGATGAAGTCCGCCTCCTTCGGTCCATGTCTCAAACCAGAATATATCCTAGATCTGCAACTGATAGGCAGAAGGTCCAAGTTTTCTTTTTGCCCAAGAGTTGGAGATAGATGGTATTAATGACCAGCTGTGAGCTTGACTTTATGCATGATTGCTTTAATTAGACCAAATGGATGTTTTAAAAAAATGTGAATGATCCATCTAGTAGCAGAGAAATAGTCACATTCTTACAAGCAGTTCATGCAAATGTGGTGTACTACTCATGGATGCCAAATGACCTTTCACGGCAAGGACGCCTGGCTCTTAGAGGGGATTGGGATCTCTCTCTAGTGACTTCGTAGATGCATGGGACCAGAGAAACTCGCGCTCTCTATATTGATGGCCTGTGGGATCCCTATATCCATGTAGGGCTCAATCATCACACCTTATACCTTTCTTACGTTCGGCGTGGAACAAAACAGAAAGGAGCAGACTTCGCACCTCTCTTACATGGAACTCGGGAAGCCTTTGGAACCTTGTGATATAGTGAGTGATAGGGACTGAAAGTTTACTGAAGACTTCTGGTCTTCCAAAAATTGGAGACCAAGCTGAGTTTGAGTTCCTCTCATCATCCTCAGTCCAATAGGCAAAGGGAGAGGGCGAATTGGGTTTTGGAGGATATGCTTCGTGCATACGTCTCCAAGAGACCATCAGACTGGGAGGGGTACATTCCGATGGTTGTATTTTCCCATAATAGTGCTAAGCATGTGGCCACTGGCTAAGTCCACTGTCCGTTTATGCTAATGCACGGCTACTAACCTGGATCTCCGGTAGCTATGGGACTTAAGGGCTAAGGGTTTCTTGGCAAATACGCAACAGATGTTAGCTAGAGCTAGAGATTCTATTAGGAGTTCTCGAGTTCTCAAGATAGAGCATAGATATATGCTGATAGTAGGCAATGTTCGCCAAGGGAGTTATCCAAGGGAATGCTAGTGTATTTGCGAATACCCAAGAGTTCAGAGACGTTACGGATGGGGAAAGTTGGAAAGTTATCCCCTAGATACTATGGACCTTTTCGGATCCTTAAAAAGATCGGAGAGGTAGCCTATAGACTAGAACTGCCTAAGAATGTGAAAGTTCATCCAGTCTTTCATGTCACAGATTAAAAGAGTTGTTGGGAGCTACGAACCAGTGTTAGAAGTCATCTCCTGTCTATATTTATACACCAGGGCCTCTGTTGTGGGTGTGCCCGCCCTATATAAGGCGTTTTATCATTTTTCCTCACTCCCCGTATTTTTTCCCTATTTTTCCCATTTTTTCCAGTGGTGTGGAGGGATCCCAGAGGTTGGCAGGAGCACCTAGTGGCTGGCCGACTGTCCCATCTGCCACTTCTTGGAGATCCAGAGAAGTCTGCTGATGATTCCCAGACCATCATTCCAGTTGATCAACCTCAATCAGTACAGGAGGTTGAGCCCGCAACTGGAGTAGAGCCCCCGCGACCACAGCAGGCTCCACGATCTGTTCGAGTACCTAGGTGAGACACCTTCGGGAGTCAGGTGTCACGGAGCTACCCTCCGAGTGGACCACAGAGGACGGCCCTCGAAGATCACATAGAGTCCGAGATAAAAGCAACACAGCGGAGCTTCTTCAGGTGAACTATGCTTTGATGTCTCGTATCATGCAGGACAAAGAGCCCACTTCCATAAAGGAAGCCCTTTCACAGGATACTTGGAGGAAAGCCATGTAGGTGGAACTTGATGCCATCGAGAAGAATAACACTTGGGAGTTGGTACCGAGGCCGTCGAAGCAGTCAGTCATTGGTGTCAAATGGGTCTTTAAGACCAAATATGCATCTGATGGGTCGGTGGACAAACACAAAGCCAGACTTGTGGCTAAAGGTTATGCTCAAAGGCCAGGCATCGACTACGAGGATATCTTTGCACCGACAGTGCGGATGTCCACGATTCGGACCGTTCTAGCCCTTGCTTCTTCTCAGAGGTGGCCCATGTATCAAATGGATGTAAAATCTGCGTTCCTTATTGGTGACCTGTAGAGCAGGAGGAGGTGTATGTTGAGCAGCCTCCAGGCTTTATTGTTCCAGGATCTGAAGGGATGGTTTACAGGTTACGTAAGGCCTTGTATGGTCTTAAGCAGGCTCCCAGGGCTTGGAATCAGAAGATTGATTCCTTCTTTATTCGGACTGGATTTCAGAGATCGGTTGCAGATCCGAACCTGTATCTCTTTCGAGAACGCGGCATGGTCACGCTTATCATCCTTTATGTGGATGATCTCATTCTCACCGGCGGTCATGTGGAGCACATTAGAGTGACGAAGGCTGCCTTGTCAAAGGAGTTTGAGATGACCAACTTAGGCTTACTCCACTTCTTTTTGGGATTGGAGATTTGGCAGACCCAGAGGGGGTTTTCATCTCTCAGCAGCGGTATATTCATGAGTTGCTTGAGGCCTTTGGGATGGAGAACTGCAAGCCTATTACTTCGCCGATGGACCCGAACACAAAGTTAACCGTTACTGATCCGTGTGAGCCAGTTGATGCCTCGCAGTACCGGAAGTTGGTTGGTTCATTGATCTGGTTGCTAAACACCAAATTGGACTTGAGCTTCTCCGTGGGGCTGTTAAGCTCTTTTATGCAGACGCCATTGAAGACTCATTGGGACGCAGGATTGCGGATCTTGCGGTATCTGCAGAGTATGAAGGATCTGGGACTCTTTTACATAGGAGGGGATGGAGTCAGGCTCCAAGGTTGGAGTGACTCAAATTGAGGAGGAGATCCAGACACGAGGAGATCTACTTCAGGATACAATTTTACCCTTGGCTCAGGAGCAGTTTCTTGGAGCAACAAGAGGCAGCCAACTATTGCCCTTTCTTCGAAAGAGGCAGAGTACCGGGATGCTTGTGGTGCTGCTTGTGAGGTTGTATGGCTGCGGAGACTGCTAGGCGAGATTGGGTTTCCACAGAAGGAGCCCACAGTCATCCAGTGCGATAACCAGAGTTGTATAGCTATTGCTCGGAACCCGGTCTTCCATGCCCGGACCAAGCATATAGAGATACAGTATCACTTTGTACATGAGAAGATCTTGGCTGGTGACATCTTGCTACTTTATTGTTCGACGGAGGACAATGCGGCGGACCTCTTCACGAAGTCTCTACCTCAGGCTATGCTCAGGCGGCACTCTAGCTCCCTTGGGTTGGTTTCACAGCCAGGAGCTGAGAGGGGGTGTTAGAAGTCATCTCCTGTCTATATTTATACACCAGGGCCTCTGTTGTGGGTGTGCACCAGGGCCTCTGTTGTGGGTGTGCCCGCCCTGTATAAGGTGTTTTATCATTTTTCCTCACTCCTCGTATTTTTTCCCTATTTTTTCCATTTTTTCCAGTGGTGTGGAGGGATGCCAGAGGTTGGTAGGAGCACCTAGTGGCTGGCCAACTGTCCCATCTGCAGTCTTGTGGCTAGCCAACTGCCCAGACATCAGTCGTGGACTTCTGTATTGCTGGCCGACTGGATGTATGCAGTCGTGGGCTTCATTTATTGCTGGCCGACTGCTCATGCAGTCGTGGAGGGCCACCTAGAGAAGAGTTTACAAACCTCTCTCTCTGTGTTTCTTGTGCTGTCTATTTTTTGCATTCTACTTGCTCTTGTCTACCCAAGTTTGGTTATCATTTCCGCTGCATATTCTAACAAGGATAGCTGTAATATGCATTGCGGAAGCGTGTTCATGATTAACGCTAAGCAAGGAAGATAACGCTAATCCTATGTTTAGCAAAGACACAAAAGAGAAGGAGAGATAGACCTAATCTACTATATATTGCCAAAACATGCTATATATACAATGATCTTGCTAATTCACAGCTTCATGATGCATACCAAAGATCCCTGCAATCCTCTACTTGCAATCGGACAAGAGAAGCTCATGTTGATCCACCATTGTGTCCTTGTTGCCTTGCAGACTCTGACAAATGGATCCTCTTGATCTTTGAATGATCATTCTAATGAATGCCTAATGATCCTATTTATAGGAAAAAGGAATGAATTCGTAATCAAGTCGGTTTTGCCTATTTTTCCCACAAAACATTGTCCAAAAAGTCATATTTTGTGTCCAAACTATGCCCAAAAGGTGTCCCAACCATTGGGCTATGTCTTGGGCACTTCTGGGAGCCTGTAGGGTTACAAAATCTGCTCTAAATCTGCTCCTGAATCTGCCCATATATTTGCTAATGAGAATATACATGTCTATGAGCATTGGGATGAACGGATGCACATGACATCCCCTCTTGCTAAGCTTGGAGCATCGGGGTAATCCATACACCTTTGCTCCAATTCCGTTCCGGTCAAATTGAAGATAACACTTCATATCCATCGGCTCAATCCCCAAGCTCTCTAACTTGGTCTTCAAGTTGTCTAGCTCGGTCTCTGGATCTTCTGAAAACTCCTCTGAAACTATCGAGACGACCTCATCCTTCTCCACATAGGATTCAGAAAGATCTACCTGCTCTAGAATCTCCTCTTTTGGCACTAGTCTCAGCGTCCTCTGTTGTATTGGATTTGCTGAGATTCTAGGGCACTGGCACTGGCACTTGTAACTCATCAATTAGTTCGGCCTCGGGCAATGACATCTCAAACAATGGCCGGTGAATCTCCCCAGTTGTGATAGCATCATTGTGAAACTTCTCTTGCCTTGGAAGTTCTCCTTCACTCAAATTAATGCTCTCAATCTTTTTTGGTTGCTCCACAACCCTGGGTGATTCCTTTGCTGCCTCTAACTTATCCACCATAGGCATCGCCATCTCCTCAGAATCCTTCACCGATCCACACTCCTTTCTCGAGGAAATTGTCTCCTGGTCCACTTCCGATCTTGGAAGCTCTTTGGTATTCTTGAAAACTTCCTCTTGCTAAGTGTCAACCACTAGTGAATTTTCCTGTGCTAGCATTCTTGCTTCCCATCGGGTTTGTATCTCAAGTCGAACTGCCGCCAAGCATCTCTTTGCCTTCTGCCTTTTAGTATCATCGAGCTTTTCTCCACCATTTGCTAAAAGCTGGATGAATCTGACTGCTGACTTCTTAAATTCCCACAACTCTTTGTTGGATAAAGTCTTCAAAAAGTCGTCATCCACTGCCTCTAAACTCATGATATTGTTTTGCTGTTTTTTCCATTGTAATCAACCTAAAAACCCTAACCCTAGAGTTCTACATGCTTTCTAAACTCCCTAGGATCATGCTAGGCTTAAATCTAGACTTTCTAGCACTATACTATGCTGAAAATGAATATAAAGCTGATGCAAAAACGCAGATTTAACGCAAAAACACAAACCCTAATTCAGCATGCACCAAACATAAGCTAAGGGCTTTCCTAGGATGACCTAAGCTCTGATACCAATGTAACATGCATTGCGGAAGCGTGTTCATGATTAACGCTAAGCAAGGAAGATAACGCTAATCCTATGTTTAGCAAAGACACAAAAGAGAAGGAGAGATAGACCTAATCTATTGTATATTGCCAAAACATGCTATATATACAATGATCTTGCTGATTCACAGCTTCATGATGCATACCAAAGATCCCTGCAATCCTCTACTTGCAATCGGACAAGAGAAGCTCATGTTGATCCACCATTGTGTCCTTGCTGCCTTGCAAACTCTGACAAATGGATCCTCTTGATCTTTGAATGATCATTTTAATGAATGCTTAATGATTCTATTTATAGGAAAAAGGAATGAATTCATAATCAAGTCGGTTTTGCTTATTTTTCTCGCAAAACATTGTCCAAAAAGCCATATTTTGTGTCCAAACTATGCCCAAAAGGTATCCCAACCATTGGGCTATGTCTTGGGCACTTCCGAGAGCCTATAGGGCTGCAAAATCTCCTCTAAATCTGCCCATATATTTGCTAATGAGCATATACATGTCTATGAGCATTGGGATGAACGGATGCACATGACAATAGCATTGTGACTCCTCAAGAACTTGTTGAGGTTAAAGACCAGTCCTATGTTCCACATGAACCAAAAGCTGTGATGGATTTCATGGAAAGGCAACTTAGGAATAAGTTGATTCCTGATTATAAAAATTCAATGGAAAGATAGGGCAGAGGAGGAATCGGCTTGACAAATTTTCTTAGACAAACTTTGTTTCCACGAGTGGAAACTGTTTCCACAAGTGGAAACATTTGAGGAAAGCCTAATCCAACAAAGTTAGGGGGCCCTAAGATTAGGAGATGGCAGGCAGATACAGTGGACTAAGGTTCACAATTAATAAACTAGGCTACTGGCAATTAGGAGATGGCAGGCAGATACAGATGGACTAAGGTTCACAATTAATAAACTAGGCTACTGGCAATCCATAGCAGCTTAGCTATTTATAGCAACAGTTATAACTATATAAGTGATGCCTTGGGTTATTATTTGTGCATCAGTTATGCGCTGTGGCATATTACAGATAGTCTTGCCGAGGGAGCTTGTGGCCAGGTGCTGGTGGTATGGGATGCTAGTGCTGACTAGCATGTATCTATGGAGTGGAACCTTAGCCCCTGGCTTAGGGGTGGATCGAAGTACCAATCCTACGGTTGGGTGATGAGCTTGCCTGCACCCCTTTTATTTGGTTTTCTCTAATCTCGTGTTGGACTGTGTTTAGGAGATCTTGGTTGGATACACCTCGGAGGCCTCTTACACCTTGGAGGCCTCTTACAAATGGCCTCCTCAATCACATGCTAAGGCAATTACCAAAAATTTATAATGGGGGTCAGAGAGGAATTCCATTTGCTACGAAACCCGAAGTGTCGTCTGAGCATGGCGTCCTGATGACGACAGACCTCCAATACATACATACCCAAGCGTCGTCGATCCGCATATTGTGAAAAAGTGCATCTAATAGCAAGGGAGAGACTCCCAACTCAACCAAGATAATTTCATGCAGCTCTGACGACTTATTCCACATCATGCATGTGAAAGCATCACCACCTACAATCTCTCTTCCTCCAATCCTCTTCTCCTAGATCTGCCTCCACTCCAAGTGGACCCCAACTACCTATCCTCTCATTAGGCAAACTTGTGTGCATGGTCTCGTGGAAAAGATCAAATTTGTGAAGGTCACTCCAAGGTGAACATAAGATCAGAGAATTTCCAAACCATGACCTTGGTTTTGTCAAAGTCATGCGACAGCAGCAGCAGCACGCACACCACCCTAGGGCACTAAGCAACGTCAACGACTAGGCTCCAATCTCTCAACTGTTGCTCCCCCCAAAAAACCGACCGAAGGAGATATCTATGACAAGGTGCCACCACACCCTATATATGGCTCTTTGACTTCCCATGCTCTTGCATATGGGATATTCCACCACAACTTCCAGTCATGCGATAACCCGAAAGGAGCTACAAGAATTGCCACCTCCAACAGGTTTTGCATAGATTAACCATGAGGTGTCTCCTATCACAAAACCCCTGCAATGCATCCAAATGAATATGTAGTCCCTCCATAGAGTTAAAGATCGTGACCATGTTATCCACATACAGCAGAATGGGCACAACTACATGGGCCATCAATTAGCCTGTCCCTTCAAATCTGTCCACGAATGATGAGATCTCATCATGTGTGCGGAGGGCTGGCTCAAGATTGCAAGCTTGGCCATGACCACTAAGTGTAGGCTCTTTTTTTGTGAAGAAGAAGTGTGTTATATAACTCTACTCCTAGCCATTTGTCGATCACATGAGTGGGAGTCTAAAGTGCGAGACCTCCGACACAAAGAAAGTGGTGCATCTCTAGTCTGGGTAGTCGATGAGTAGTCACATGTCCTAAAACCGCTACTCATAGAGACAGTGATACCTCCAACGAATCTCACAATATCTAGGACATCTACATGCTCCTCTATTTCCACCTCGTGCATAAGGTGCACAATCTCCTGGATTTCGTGTGGCCTTGACCTCTCGTGCAGTCTCAATGTGGAATGTTTTTCGGAGCTAGCTGGCACACGACTCTCCAAATAAAATGCCATCTTAGTGGCATGTGGTCACATCGGGGACACCCATGTTTGCCGAACATATGCCTTGCCATAAGTCATCCCTAATGATCCAATGAAAGTCCTGCCAAGTCAAGCCTAGGGTGGGTGAATCCAAAGAGTACTGATATGGAAAGAGATGATCACAGGACATAACTTGTGAAAAACCACCTAATGGCACATGAATAGTATCATCACCCCCCCCCCCCCCGCGGGGCACCTGCAAGCTACATAGAGGATGAGAGGTCCTTCCACAGTATAATATGTATGCCTGCCTCAGTCGTACTATACTCCCAGACCCTCACAAGATATGTGATAATCTGAAATGAGAGGTCCACGTGCAAGGGAGGTACTGCAAACTTTGTCAGGAAGATACAAGGTGGTGTGATTCTCTTCCCTGAGATCATACCGGAGAGCCTCTTGTAACCTACACCCTAGAAGGCTTTGTAATCTACCCCCTAGAAGGCCCTTGCATATATTGATGTTGGTCTAACTAACGAGTCAAAGAGGAGAGAACTTTTGTGCCCATTCTGAAAGTGCACCTAGAAACACTACCTCTCCAATCGCACCAATGATGCATGCCCTCTAGCCAATCTGGCCCAAGCTACATGCGGAGGAGAAAGATATTGAGATTTTATTAATGGTCTATGAGACCAAGCAGGTACTACGAATAAGCCTCCTCCCTTAATGCTGAAAGGGAGACACAAAGAAGCCCACATAATGCTGCAAGAGAGACACATAGAAGCCCACATAACATTACCAAAAACTTGTTGGGAATCAAGGTCTTACTTGTGTGTGAACCCACTGTCATGAGTGAGGAAGTATGTGAGTGTGAACCACATCTCAAAGGGGTATCAATAATATCTAGATATTTGTGTGTGATGTAACATAAGCAGTGAACCTTTGTACTTATAAAAGGTACTTGTACTTCATTGAAAATTAATCACTCAACTATCACATCATTGAGTCGTTTCAACTCTCTTGAGCATTTTGTTCTCTCTCTCTCTCTCTCTCTCTCTCTCTCTCTCTCTACTGTTCCATAGCCATCTGTCTACTATTCCATAGCCATGGCTGCCTCTCTCTTCAAACCACCATAGCTGGTTCTTCCATTTTGTGCAGCACTGAACCTTTCAAATGGCATTAGAGCCAGCTCTCCCATCATCAACACCTATATGCTTAGTTGTGCATAGCTACCCCACAACCAAGGTACCATCACCCCCACTATCATCAACACCTATATGCTTAGCTGTGCATAGCTAGCCCATAGCCAAGCTACCATCACCCCCACTATCATCAACGCTCAGAGCATACGCATCTTGTCCTTGCTGGCCGCCGCCATCACTGCAACAGCCACCTATGTTTGTTAGTTGGCCACCATCAACTCCCTCTACAGTGTGCCCGTTACTCCCACCTGTATATAGCTGCCTTATAGCATGCTACCAACAGCTCCTTCACCTTATGTTACGCATAGCTGGCCACCGTACCCGCCTGCGTATCCTTGCTACCCCGCACTGCAGCTGCCATAGTCAAAGCAAAGACGCAGTAGCTGAAAAAGGGAGGCGCAAAGGAGAAAGTGGAAGCAAAAGAGAGAAGCCGCCACCAAGAAAGCCCACGAAAACACACAGAAAACGAAAACAGTAACTATCTAAGTGCTTTAGCAAAAATTGCTTTTTTTTAAATCAATTTGGGTTGTTTATTTTTCAGACCATTAAACCCTAATTTTTCATCATTTTTCAAAACTGAGGGCAAAAATCAAGTGGTTGTAACCACCTCTAGTCACCTTATGATGTAGGCCATGTGGATTGTGTGTGATCTGGTTGGTCCTTCTTGATTGTCAACTGTACCCAAGGTGCATCACATGCCTAGTTGTCAGCTGTACCCAAGGTGCACCACTACAGGCATGTAAAATAGGACTACGGATCCTAATTTATCCTTGCAATAGCAAGAGAGATAGCCCTTGCGGGAGGTATGTTGGAAGCAAGGCCTTATCTCTATGGTTGTGATGGTCAGTGTGTACTTGATCTAAGTGTGTGTATACTTGGTCAACATTGTGTGTTATTTTCAATTCGGTGTGACTTGATCTTGTGTGTACTTTATCCAAGGGATCCCATAACTAGCTTGTAAAACTAGAGTCATGCGATTTATCCTTGACCAAGAAAACTCGCATGAGAAACCATGAGCCTAGATTTATCCTTGACACAATACGAGGTAATCCCTTGAGGGGGGGATCATTGGGAATCAAGGTCTTACCTGTGTGTGAACCCACTCGTGAGAAAGTATGTGTGTGTGTGTGTGTGTGTGTGTGTCATAGTCACATGGAACGAGGACAGACAGATGGAACAAGGGTCTGTTTTGAAACAGGAACGGGAACCCGGAAAAAAAATGGGAACGACACGTCATCACCATATGGCTATCATTAGCAAGCTAAGGAGATGCAAGGGCATATATTGCCAAGCCTTTTAGATGCAAGGTCATACACCACCCTCATATGATATGATATGATCATAGAAAAATACAAAAATTCTCATTTACTCAAAAATTAGACCCAGAATGCCTTTAGACAAGGATGCACATTTGTGGAACAGGAACGGGAACGACACAGGTTATGGAACGCGCTCCCTCATTCCCAAGGCTATGGAACGGCGTTCCATGTTACTATGGTGTGTGTGTGTGTGATGTGACATAAGCAATGATGTCGGGAGGAGAACCTTTGTACTTATAAAGGTTACTTGTACTTCATTGAAAACTGATCAAGCAACTATCACATCATTGAGTTGTCTTTAACTCTCTCTCTTGAGCATTGTGTTCTCTCTCTAACTCTCTCTCTCTCTCCCTGTCTACTGTTCCATAGCCACATCCCTGCAAACCTCTATAGCTGGTTCTTCCATCTTGTGCAACACTGGACCCTTCAAAACTAGAGTCCTAATGCATATTCCACCATACTCCTCAGAATATTATTTAAAACCATAGTACTTAGGAATATATATTCAACCATAGTACTTAGGAATATATATTCAACCATAGTACTCAGGAATATTAGCGAGTACTTAGTTTGTTCAACCATAGTACTCAGGAATATTAGCGAGTACTTAGTTTGTTTATTTTTTTGTTTCACAACCCCTTTAAGGATGGTATTATCTATGAGAGAGAAAGAGAGGTGACCAAGTAAAATCATGGCGATTTGAATAAAAGGGTTGATTTCTAAGATGGAGTATGGCTTTGTAAGTAGTCGTACCTCTAGCCATCAAGCGAGCGATTTCCCTTTCTACAGCTAGTTGAATAGGGGCTTGGAAAGTGAAAACAGGATCTTCATAAACTCCACGTATTTGTTTTGGGGTTGAGTTTGTTTGGATGCCATAAGCAATCACCGACGAGCTTCTCTCCTGAAAGTGTAAAGCTCCTGTCGTGCGCATAGGATTCTCTAACAGCCATCGGTTGACTTCAGAAATCGTTGCAAAGCCCAACACCTATATTAGTCCACCACAGTCACACATATGATACATACCATCCAACAATACTTTTTTTTAATTTAAAAAATTTGCATTTCAATAAAGCGTTCTTTTCTGTTTAATCAATACATTTTCTTCCAAGTACACATTTTTTAAGAATTTGCAATTTAGTAAAGGTTGCTTTTTAGGGCCTTTTTTACATATACATTTTCAAAAAGAACAAAAAGAGAAGTTCCAACTAAGTAACCTTTTTGGAGATTTTAATTATATATTATATCATATTAAATGCTAGGGTTCAAAACTAAGACTAGCATGTCGATAGGCCCTGGGTGTTATTGCTTGGGCTAGAGCTTGTGTAATTCTACCTTAAATATTTCATTCAGTGTGAATGTGTGTGAGAGAGAGAGGTGAAAAGATTTTATTTTTTTTAGATTTTTTAGTTTTTAAATTCATTTTAGAGAATCTTATCATAGCCCTTACAATAATAAGATAGCCCTAAATTTTTGGACAATATTAAATAGACAAATTAATTCAAAGAAAAGTTGTGCATTAAGAATGCCTTTTGGTTTTTAAAGCGTTGGATCAAATAAGGGACATGGAGTACTCTAATAAGGGATGATAGGGTGTTAGAAGAGCCCATAGGGAGTAAAGTCTACATGAGTTATCGACCCGTAAAAATAGTTTTACGCTTTGAATATAAGGGAAGCGGAGTCCAAATTGTAACATGATAAAAGTGAGACATGTAAATGGTTTTTACTGGGTGTTACAAAAGGTACAGGATATTTGGCCTTAGTTAAGGTGAATAATTTATGCTCTTCCTCTCATGGTAACACGGAAAGCAATGCAGCCATCTCTCTCTCTCTCTCTCTCACACACACACAGATTGCTTTCTAGAGCATGCACCCATTCTCGATCTTGGTGTTTCCCCCCCCCCCCCCACAAAACCCACACAGCTTTGTAGGTACCCTCCTATGGCTCTCTTGGAGTCGAGCAATTGAGATGGAATGCAGCTTTGCAGTGCATTGCCCTTTGGCGCTCTTGGAGTTGAAGAGTCAAGGAAAAGAGCTTACCTTGGAGGATGGTATGGGGCGGCTAGGGTTGTGCTTCATGATGTTGTGGACGATGGTGGATGCTTTGGGGATGGAAGTCCCGCTCCAGATGAAGTCGTAGCAAGGGGTATTGATAAAGAAGCCGGTCTCGCAGGCAGGAATGGAGGTGACGGGGGTGGGCGCCGGGTCAAGCAGAGGCAAGGAAGCCCTGAGCCTGGTGTTGGTGGCTTGATCCACGCAGAAGAAGAGGAAGATGAAGAAAAGGGAGGCGCCGACGAGGCGAAGCGCGGTGGCGCCCTTGAGGCGGAGGGAGAGGAGGGCGTTCTTTTTGAGCAGGGCAAACAGCTGCTCCAGGAAGAGAGGGAAGCCGGAGACGACCATGGGAATGTCTTCACGTGGGGGAGGATCGGTACTGGTAGGGGGGCGGCGGGCCAGGAGGACATCTGGAGAGGACGAAACCTGCATGGCGAGAGCGTCCAAGTGCTGCGTGATCTGCGATGGAGAATGTGTTGTTGAACTTGTCTGTGTGTGTGTGTGAGAGAGAGAGAGAGAGAGAGGAGGGGGAACTGTGTGCCAGCCTGTTGATGAACTTGTGTGTGTGTGTATATATATAGGGGTGACAAAGCCGACCACCTCAGCAGCCAGCTCAGCGGTTACTGACAAGCGGACAACACTTGATGGTCCAGACTCCACGAATCGCGATTTCGTGCCTGAGTTCGTCATCCCTGTGTGAGCACGAGCCACGAGTGCCAACCCCCTATGGCCTTTGGGCTTTACAGCTACGTAGTCCGTAGTACGCGGTGCAAAATACATGGAAATGCGTGAAAAGCTTCCGTGAGTCTAGACCCTTGTGCAAGGGACGTCGTGCAATCTCCTCCTTTTGAAGCCTTTGTTTTCTACCATTTATCCTTTATGTTTTGAAGCCCAACAACAGCTCCTTAGATGACTCCTAACAACTAAAGGCCTGTTTCCAGGTCAGTCTTGGTTGGCAACCGGTTTTCACTTCTCAGAAATTAATGAAGAAGACTCTGAGTTCAACTTGTCGTTGTGAGGTGAACCCATGGGATTTGGAAGTGTTCAGCTCACAATTGGTTGCGAATTTTAATGAGCGTGGAAATGGGCCTTGAGGTAGAAATCGCGCCATTAAATGTCCAACCTTGAGTTGAGGGACTTCAGAAATCTCACTATTAAATGTCCAACCTTGACTTGAGGGACTTCAAAAATCTCACTATTAAATGTCCAACCTTGACTTGAGGGCCTTTAAAAATCTCACTATTGAATGCCTACAATCAAGTCAAATCTTATTGGTCAATTATGTAAGCACCCCTATTTTTGGCCTAACTTAGCAATGACCATGACTAACAACCAATGAGCTTTCAGTGCATGCATTTAATATGAGGAGTATTATAAAAGCAAAAAGTAAAATCTCCTCCGTCCCTAAGTCAAGGTAGGATACAGCTCTAAAGACGTAAGTGCCACCATTCTCTCATGACCTCCCCCTTCCTAGTTTTAAAAGGCTCTAGTGTTACAATATGTGCGTAGCAAAAAGTGCCTATTTGACGTCATCTTATTCGTTCATTTTTGCCTACTTAGTGAATTATGTGTGCCCCTTAACATTACCAATAATGAATCTATAAAGCCTTATGACTACAAATACGAAATTTTTAAAACAAGCACTGGGAAAATGCTTGACTTATTTTGTTAGATTTCAATTGGTAAAAATGCAATGTAATGGTTGTTTTTTTTTTGGCATTGGTACTGGCATCTCACTTTCTAATTGCTATATGCGAGAATTGAGAAAAAAACAAATAAAAAGGTTAGCCCAAACAAGCTTAGTAAAGATATTCCTGCAGTCTATATCCAAAAACATTTTTTATTTTACTTTCAACAAGTTTTTTGTTTATAATATTATCCCCCTTGCCCCTTTACCCTATATACAAATGAGTTTTATATTTTGCCCTTGTATATATATTTTAAAGATCACAAATGAGCATAATCATTTGTGATATGTGATGTGAAAGGGTAACAAGACCCATTTGTTACCATGTCGTGGGTAGACCGTAGGCTACAATGGCAAGCTCTTTGTTAGTCACTACATTGGCACTGCTCTTTGTTAGGGGGTCAAACTCGTTTTCAAAATTAAAAAAATAAATAAAAAGGTTAGCCCAAACAAGCTTAGGAAAGATATTCTTGCGGTATATATCCGAAAACATTTTTTGTTTAGGGTTTTGGTATATTTTTAGGGAAGTACAATATTGTCCCCCTTGTCCCTTCGCTCTATATACAAATGAGCTTTATATTTTGCCCTTGTGTATATATATTGAAGATCACAAATGAGCATAATCGTTTGTGATGTGTGATGTGAAAGGGTAACAAGACCCATTTGTTATCATGTAGTGGGTAAACCGTATACTACAATGACAAGCTCTTTGTTAGTCACTACATTAGCATTGCTCTTTGTTAGTGAGTCAAAATCATTTTCAAATTTTAAAAAAGACAAACAATAAGGTTAGCCCGAACAAGCTTAGTAAAGATATTCCTGCGGTCTATATCCAAAAACATTTTTTATTTGACTTTCAAAAATAATTGGGGTTTTTTTTATATTTTTAGGGAAGTCCTTGCCTCTTTGCCCTACATACAAATGAGTTGCATATTTTGCCCTTGTATATATATATATATATATATATATATATATATTAAAGATCACAAATGAGCAAAATGATTTGTGATGTGTGATGTGTGATGTGTGATGTGTGATGTGAAAGGGTAACAAGACCCACTTTGTTATCATGTCATGGGTACACCGTAGACTACAATGACAAGCTCTTTGTTAGTCCACTACATTGGCAATTCTCTTTGTTAGTGAGTCAAAATCATTTTCAAAATTAGTATTTAAAATGCCTTTCACTTCTTTCTCATGTCTTGTACTCGCTATCTTTTGAATGAGGTAGAAGACTCTATCCTTGATAATAGAAATGCCAATCTCTCTCTCTCTCTCTCTCTCTCTCACACACACACACACACACACTCATTTGAAGTCTTATCTATTTTCACCCATAAAAATATGGTAGTGTGTATGGTAGTCACTTTTTCCTTGTTAATGCTATAAATATTAAGATAAATGTCTATGTCTATTCACTTTTTCCTTGTTTATGCTATAAATATTAAGATAAACGTTCATGTCTATTCACATGAATGAATTTTTTTAGAAACTAAATCAAGGTATCAAGGGATGTGTTTTCAAACCAAAACTTGAGTCTCACATATAAAAACTTATACATGTTCCGTGGAGCTTTTATTTATATATCAAATGACAACTTTCAAATTAAAGATAATGTAAAATTCCATGCAGTAGCCCACTACATAATCAAAGTATTACTTTATGGCCTTTTTTTAAATAAATGTATATATAGCTATATTACGTCAGAGTTTACATCAAAATTTACATTAATTGCGTAAGTTTTCAAGTTCCCCCTTCATCAGTCCGTACATCAGTAATACCAATGAATGTGAAAGTGTCCAGGATAAGTATAAACGCTATAAAGAATCGACATATGAAGTTCCACATATTATCCTTCTAGACAAATAATGATGGCTCCCAGCTAATGTGATATTTAAGCTACAGATAGTAACATAAACTCTATGGTTGTGCACTTAAGTGTGTATTCCTCCAGCACACCCTCCTTGATGGAAACTTTGACATTAAGTTTATTGCCAGTAAGGTACTCCATGAGAGAAAAGAAAATGTATGCTGCATGCTTGGTCTTTCTATACCATCTCTGGGTTTTAGGACCAAACTTGGGCTGAGAGTTTTTCTTCTACAAACTCTAAAGCTAATAACTTCCCTTTTCACCTTTGGAGGAGAACCTAGGAATTTGGAAAAAGATGCAACCATGGGTTAGCCCCCTAATTTGATTTGACATGGGTTAGCCCCCTAGTATAAGTGATTTGATCCCTAATTTGATCAGACAGCTAGTTCTCTTCATAGCTTTTATAACAGATTAGAGATTTCTCTATTACACTTTATAAATGAAGAACAAATAGCCCTGCACAAAATTTTAATATGTTCACAGTTCAACCCTTGAGCAGAAATCTGAGGAAAAAACTCTAGCATTTCTCGAAATCCAAACTTCCCACAAGTAAGTATAGCTGATTGGAGTAATTTATCAGTGTGATCTCCTCACTCTCTACTTCTTCTTTACTAATTAACCAATTGGACCAAGTCATGATGCCAAAAGAATGAGCAATGCATCCATTCAATGAAGTCCATAACCCCCTCAAAGCTAGGCATGCCCAGAAAGCATGCCACCCATCTTTCATAGTAGTACACAACATTTGGGGCACCTTCCAGACGTGAAGCATCTTTTTACTAATTTAGAACCTAAAGGAAGTTCCCACATTAGAACTATCCATCAAAAAAGCTTGACCTTTTGAGGAATGTTAAGCTTTCATAATAATTTCCACCTCTTCTCCCGAGTGAAGAAGCCCTATTTCACTTTCCAATTCTGATTCCAATACAGTATATTCTTATTGAAAGCAATACAATACATTCTCCCAAGTAAAGAAGCCCCATTTTACCTTTGAGATTTGATTACAAATATAGTATATTCTTATTGGAAGCAATACAATACATTTTTATTTTAAGCAATACAGTACATTCTTATTGGCTAGTTTTGGGGCTAGTCCAAAGGGGCCCCATTAGTCCAAGTCTATTCCTTTAGCCGGGCAAACCGGTTACATGTAGTGGAAACCTACAGGTCCTCTACAAGAGCCAAAATTTATCTTACTAGCTTGCCTTCCTTACTGTTCAAGTTAACATGTCCCTCAATTGACTCTCATGTTTCTAGCCTATGAGAGCTCCTCGCCATAGGTCACCAAAGGAAGAGAGTCCTTTGTTGTTTATATTTTTTATAGAGCTTTGATCTAGCGAAGTAAAAGGTTGAAGGAAAAAGTGAGACCACCACAAGAGTAGAAGAAAGAAGTAGTTTCCAGTCAATCTAGCTGATCCATTCTAATTAATCAGCGAATCTACTCTTTTCAAATTTTAATCAAGAATATGATAAAGGGAGCATCAACAACCTTGTTAGGAGTATGATTTGGATCTAGTCTTACAAAGTCTTTTCTCATGCCCTTTCCAGATCCCTTTGCATGTTACCCAAGATCCACTCAGTATTTGAGTGAGTAACCTAGTCCATACATATTTATAAAGTAGGAATCTAGGAAGAAAGGTGAGAATTCTACCTTTGGCATGAATATGCATAAATAAGATACCCAAACCCCCTAACTCGTTAGGAAGACAAACTTTATCCCACGCTAGCCATGTAAAGTATCTTTTAAGGTCCTTCTTATTTTTCCAAAGAATCTTTTGACACGTGACATCAGCTTCCAATGAGCTTTCTTGGAGTCTAACATGGGGTAGAGAAACATGATGTATGCATTCAATGTAGAGTTAATTACCTCAACTCTAGGATGGAAGGGGAGCATAATCCTTTACCATCTTCTAATCTTGTTTGATAGCCTTGTCAAGAGCCCAGTTGATCGGGGATTTGTTAGTTACACCAACTCCAATGGGAGCTCCCATGTGTCTAAATATCTCCCCCTTGTTAATGATCTTACATCCCCATCTAGTCATGTCAAAAGAGTTTTCCTCTATTAGACTAATTATCCTAGATTTAAAGAGTCTTCCTCTATTAGACTAATTATCCTAGATTTAAATAGACTTCCTCTATTAGACTAATTATCCTAGATTTAAAGATATTACATTTGGAAACAGATGCATCAGAAAACAATTGAACTAAAGAAAAGGCCTTCATAACATTCTCATTGTTAGCATGTAGGAGCAAAACAAACTTCCTCATAAAAAATGCCACCTTTAGGCTCTTTTAAATTCACTTCCCCGTCCCCCCAGCAAAAAAACCCCAAAGAAATAGTTCCCAAGGAAAGCTGGTTGCATCCCCATGTGGTAATGCTAACCATAAGTGCCATGTGGCACATATACATGTGTGTGTGTGTGTGTGTGTGCACGCGCACGCGTGCCAGATCTTGTTATAGCAAGACAGAAGGTTAAATCACGAGATGTTACACAAACTCATAATAATGTAAATGAAAAAGGAAAAGGAAAGCAAGTCTCAATTTCTCAGCCAGTAACTCCGGTGTCTACCTCGAAACAAAAGGGAAAAATACAGGTCTCAGAGGCTTCAGAGGGTTGAACCTTGCCAAAAAAGCCTCTTAACGCAAAGCGACCAATAATTGAATGAAACTATATGGTTCCTATGTCTGAAGTGGCAAGCAACCAAATGTCTATGTGAATAAGGGAGATGATGGTATAACCATTGCTGATGCTTGGAAAAAAATTTGCAAAAGGCACAGATAAGGATGTCCTCAAAGTTTCAAGACAGTAGTCCTATCTTGGGGAGCATTCTGATGCTTACTTTCAAGATGATCTTTGGTAATGATGTTTTGGATCCGGGTGATGTTCACCGCTTATTGTCCCATAATTATAGTTTCATGGCCTTGTACATACATTGCATTGTATATACATGACTGCACCAATCAAATGCAGGACATATAATGTCTGTGGGTTGTGCAAACTTGAAAAATGGTGACTTTTATGGTCTTATATTGCTAGCATGAAGCCAGATGTGATATCTTTGCAAGAGCACAGTCAACATGAATTTATTGGTCAATTGGGTTACTTTGTCGGATATAGTATATTTTATATAGGCACAGGGGATTACTCCGATGTGCTTATCATGGTCCGAAATGAATTACACCCAACTCTTGCATTCAATGATCCAGCTGGGCACTAGTTAGTTGTACAATGTTTGTTACATGAGGAAATTTTTGAGTTTGCTACAGTTTATGCACACACAACGTCAGCCAAGCAGGCTACCTTATGGGCTGAAATTAGATCTTATCCATGGTTGCACAATGCCTTTATCTATGGCGTTTTCAATAATGCACCCTCTTTGGGGGATAATTCCTTGAGGCACTCACATATGCTGGCTTTGAAAAGGTTGCCTGGGAAAACATGGTTGGGTAAATACATGCATTAGATTTATGGCCACATGTTAGATGAAGGATGCCTGGTTACACTTTCTCACATTCGGCCATATTTTCTTACCATTCTAGGTTGGATAGATGGTACTTGCTAAATGCAAATCAGTATGATGATTTTGTTTGCAAAATGTGGTGTTAACCCATGGCGGACATTGCGACATACTATATTTTACGTCATTAATTTAAATATTCTGAGTCATGGGCCGGGCTTGTCGGCACCATATGTTAAGGATGAAGGGATTGGGTGATCGCCGATGAGAGGCGCACCTTGGATATCAGTAGGATAAGGGTTAGGGTCAGCCGGCCATGTATGGGCGCCCAAGTGTGAACGGCCAAGTCACCTATATGAGTCAAATGTAACCCTAAAATCCTCATTCTCATGTGTTGTGAATAGAAGAGTGCTCTTGCCTTATCTCCTTGTTTTCCTTCTCCTGCGTGTGTGAGAGAGAGAGAGAGAGAGAGAGAGAGTGAGAGAGCGATCGAGCGCACTGTGTAGCGGCACGGCGAGGCGGCGGAGAGGCGGTAGAGCGGCGACGGCGGCTCCTCCTTCACGGCTGCGACGCGGGAATCCTTCAAGGCAGCAGTTAAGCGGTGAGTGACACACCCTTTGGCATTCTGTTTGAGCTTCCTTCCCTGGTTGTATGCTTGTAGCCATTCGTGGCTCGCATACGGTGTCTGGCAAGTCCCCAGCTACGACCTGTGCGGCAAAAGCGCACATTTTTGGCGCCGCTGCCGGGGAGTTACCCTGCACCAAGCTCCAGTTTGCAGCTCGGCTACTGCGTGAAGTTTAATCTACACTGTAGGAAAGGCGTCTGTGTTGCTGTTGAGGTGTTTCTGTGGTTTTCAATCTCTGTTTCTGCAATTTGTCTTCTGTATTCCTGTTTCTTTTGTTATATTTTTGCTCCGCGTGTGGGCGTATGTTCTGTTATCTGGTTTCTGCGTGTGAGAGGGATTTCTGAATCCCCAGATCTGTGCTGTGTGTGCGAACTGCGCCGCGGCCAAGGTTGAACCGTAAGGAAACCCTAGAAAACTTATCCCACCAAAAAAAACAGAAAATAAAAAATAAGAAAATTATAAAAAAGAAAAAAGAAAAAATTAAATTTTATTTTCAAAGAAAGAACCAAACGTGTGGAGAGGAAAGCTTTTCTAATTGGAGAAAAATTTTTTGAAAAGAAAGAACCCCAATCGACCCACGACCCCGACCCCGGCCCCGGCCCCGGTCTCGGTCTTTTGATATATATATATAGGAGAGTGAGCCTCCATAGCTTTCTCTCAAGTGAGAGCTTATGGGAAGTCGTGCCCTATATGTAGCCCACTCCCCAAGGAGTAAAGTGAGCATGTGGGATAAAGCCCTCACCCTTTCCTCCACAAGCAAATAGGCTTTTGCCCCTTTCCCCCAAAGGAAACGGACTGTTTTGAGGACTACAAGAGCTCTGGATAGGCAAACACGGTGCTGTAAAGCACACTAGGACCCTTTAAACGATACGCTCGTTTCGAGCTATCACACGCCCTAGTCCAAGTTCGACCGTAAGTAAGGGGGTCAAAAACGGGTTAAAAACAACACAAAAACAAGTAAAAACGGGGTGCGAAACACCTAAGAAACCACTTGTGTGAGTTTCAAGGGTAGTTACCAACGCACGTAGGGTACCCACGTCACATGCATCTACGCTCTGGTCGGGTGCTAGAGCCTGAACCACTAGAAAGCGTTTCAGTCTACGCAGGCTCACACCATCCCTCCACGTTGGCATCTTGGCCTTCGGCTGGAACCCAAGGGAGTGCAACCCAAGATCCACGAATAGTGGATAGTGACTCGTCCTCTGACTCAGAAGCCATGGAAGGACACCCTACCAAGAACCCTGAGGAGACAAGCCAAAACATGCCAGTGTGGGCCCCACAACCCGGATCTAGCATGTTTAGTCGTCTAATAGAGACCTTTAGTAGAGCTACACGCTCTGAACATGCGACAAGCGAAGTAAATGAGGAAGGAGGGGTAGTAGATTCGCCATTCACATCTTATGTAGACCCTACCCTCCCAAAGAGTGTCCATGTGGATATTCTACCCACTTCGTTTAATGAGGGCCCTACTGAGCTACCACATTCCGATGCTCCTCCTAAAGTAGAGGTCCCTAGGAGCCAATCCATAAGAAGTGACATTGCGTCCACTTCAAGAGAACCGTTTGGCACACCAAGTCTGGATGGGATATTTCTCAATGAAAATTGGGAATATGATCTACACACAGAGACTCTAACGGACCTTTACACGGGTTACACATATCATGTAGGTTGGTTAGAAGTCCTACGATCTACATCTAGCGCCACTAATCTAGAGGAGCAACAACACATGATATGTGAGGTGATTCATAGAATTATCCAAATTGAGAGGCAAAATAGGGGAGTGAACTTAGTTTCCACTGGCCCTATGAGATTTTTGGATACGGGCAAGGCCAAACAACCAACCCTATCACAATTGGAGACTCCCTCCGTGAGTCCCATAGACCCTTCATATGTTGTTTCGCCTGGAGTCTCAATGCAGGTTGAGCCCACGAGTAGTAACTTTAGCTTTCCAACCTTGGCTCAACTTTCCATTAGGGAATCCGCAATGCCTACCCCAATGATGAGCATGACAGAAAGTGCACCTGTTACCACTGTAGTTAGTACGACACCACTACCTAGTGGAACAGTACCTACAACAATGCATGGTAGTGCCTATCGGCCTTATGTATCTATTGCTACTCATGCCCATGTAGCTCCTACGCCTCCTAGTATGCCAATGGCGTATGCTCCACGACCGCCTTATCACCACCCTTATCCAAGAGGAGCTAGGCCTAGCCACATATCATATCCTACGTCATTTGCCAACCTACTCAGACCAACGCCAACTCCTATCAGCCAGGCTATCCCAGAAGTGCCTCCACCAACTATGCCTGCTCACCTAGGTGATCTCGCAGCGTTTGCTCAGACGATCGGACGATCTATTGCGGAAAACATGCGGGGTATGCCTGAGAGAGAACCTAGAAGCAAGGCAGTACAAGTGGCTAAGCTCACTCAAAACTTCAGTGGTAACGAGGATGTTAGGAAGCACATTGAAGTCTTTGAGCACGTGTGTGATTCCTTGGAAGAACACAATGAGCTGCATAAGTGTAAAGCCTTAGGCTTAACCTTGAGTGGGAAGGCCGGAGATTGGTATCGAACCTTAAGGGTTGAAGAGCGCACTCACTACCCCACTCTCAAGAGATTGTTCTTGAAAGAATACATACGCGAGGGTGTGCTTTGGGGGGTAGCATCTCAACTCCAAAAAGCTGAACGCGAGGAAGGGGAGTCAGTGAGAGACTTTATAAGTCGATTGAAGCATCTAAATTCTCGCTGCACTCCCGATGAACGCTTCAATAACAACCAACTCCTCGATAGATTCATCCGAGGATTACGCCACGAGGACATTTACAATGGCCTAGTCATTAGAGGTCTTACAACGTGGGAAGCAGTCACTGCCAATGCAATCCAGTTAGAAGACAACTTGATGATTGCAGGTAAAAAGGTGTCTTCAGAAACAAAATCCGTTAGTTCGCAAGTATCTGGGCACGAGCCAATGACGGTAAAACCAATTGCCAAGGAGCCCAAGATATCTGAAATGTCTGTGACCGACCTTACTAAGGCTCTCCAAGAATACTTCAGGGGTAATCGAGCTCCTCAGAATAGCCATATGTACCCAAGGAGAGAGCAACAATGGTGTTCGGTGTGCTTAGGACCACATAGCACGAGTGAATGTCCCACATTCAGAGTCAAATTCAATGGGAATTGCAATGCATGTGGTAAGTATGGCCATCAATCTAAAGATTGCCTAACACTTAAGCGAATGTTGGCAAACCAGGCACCACTAGCTTGGTCAAACACACCTCAAGTACCCGCGCTAATGCCTGCACAACCTATCGAGCAACCGTCACAGCACATAGTTCCAAGGAATCCGAATGTAGTCCAGTCTGTGCCGTTACCACCGCCAGTGCTAGGACCACAACCTCCACATCCAAGGATTACCCCTGTAAACCAGATGGGTTGTGAGTCACATAGTGTATGTGGGGATTATGAAGAGGAGATAGACCCCACTGCTCCATACGGGATTGATACATTTGAAATGATTCCCCAGTACTACATGGAGGATCATTTCGGGCAAGTCAACCTGTATATCAAGTGGCTGCTCTTGCCACAAGAGGGCAAAACCTTAATACCATGGCGAGGAGACCACCTCTTCAATGTTACGAGTGTGGTGGACCGCATCGTGTAGCGGAGTGCCCTAATAGGTTACAAAAGATCGCTACTCAGATGCAACCAAATCAAGGGAGCACATCGGAAATGCCGGTACTTACATGTAATCGTTGTGGCATAGATCATTTGATCGCTCAATGTCCACATAATCCTAATGCACCCAAGATTACGCCATTGAATTTGGTTGAGGTCACCAACCAAGCACGAAGAACCACACTCGTTGTACCCGCGAATGTAGTTACACGGTCAATGCTTCAAAATCAAAACTACATTCTTGAAGAAAGGGATACTGCATCAATCGCTCAGGCAAAGAAAAAGAAAACACGGCGGAAGAGATCGCTTAATGCCACGAGCTCCAAGCCTAGTTCAAAGACTAACATAGGGACAGGAGACGACCCCGTGTATATGAATGATCCTGAAGATGATTCCGATTCAATAGAAACCATGGGGACCAAAGCCACTACCTTAAGGGAGAAACCCACTCGGGAGCTCAATGAAGGAGAATCAAGCGAGTACAAAAATAAGGGAAAACGGAAGGAAACTTCCTCGGCCCCACAACCAAGTCAGTTAATGCCCCCTCGACCACCCAAACTGACTGAGACTCCCCAAGACAAGCCACGTGGGCCAAAAACCCTCAAGAAAAAGATTGGAACTTACCCAAACCCAGTTGAGGAGATTGAACAAGTGCAACACTTAAGGGGTTTGGTGGAAGAAACACAAAGAGAACTGGAGCCAAACCCGAGAAAAATCAAAATTCCAGACACAGTGTTTCCTACGCAAGTTCAGCCTCACTGGAACCATAAACCCTTAGCTATACCTAGTATCATTCGGGAAGAAAGTGAGGATAGGACATCTGGAAGTGGGCAAACACCCTTCTTGCTGGAAAGAATGTTTAGTGAGGGAATGCCTGACCCCATCGAAGAGGAAGTGATTCCATCTTCACCAGTCCCTAGTCAAGGGACGATGTCTCGAAAAGTACCGTTGAATGTGTCTAAGCTAATGGATTTCATGTCCTCTGAGATCAGAACCACGATCATATCCAAATTATACGGAGATCCTGAGCTATTCTTAGCTCTTCGGGCATTTCTCAATGGAGAACTAAAGGCGGGGCTACCACAATTTGCAAATATGGATAGACCCGACACGCTTCAAGATGAAGGGGAGCATTGGGATCTATAACCCAACTTTGATGAAGATTCGGTCGTGGAAATACCTGTGAACAAGTTGGGACAGTACTTTGAAGGTGACGAATCTAATGCCACCCTCCCCATTACTACCAAGGGATTAACTCTAAAGGGAATCCTTGATGGTGGTGCTGGAGTGAGCATTGTGACTAAAAACTGTTGGGAATCTATGGGAAGGCCTCACCTCGAAGTCACAAACATAGTGGTTAAGATGGCAAACGGAACCATAGCTAAACCTATTGGAATGTTAAGGGACCTTAAGATCAAGGTCCTGGGATACAAGGTAAAACATACCTTCATTGTAATGGATTTCTCCAAGCATCCTATGTCATATCAAATGATCTTAGGACGTCCTTTCATGAGGGAAGCACAAATGGTACATGACTGGTCGAAAAACCATGTCTACCTACAATTCCAGGACTCTGTCATTCGAGTTGATCTTGAGAATGGTCGTGCACATCCTTTAGGAAGCAAGGTTATCATCGATAATCGATCGGATACCACTGTTCACTCTGCCCCATTAAGGTATTGCTATACATGCAAAAAAGAGACTGATGATGGGAAAGATTCTCCTTATATGGATGTCCTACCGGGTATGACTGAGTCGGATAACGTGGATTGGGTACACCTAGCGGCAACCATAAACACATGGGGAAATAGAGGCACAAGTTGGGTAACACCTGAAGGGCAAGATATGCCACCGTTAGTGCCAATAAACATGATAGGTGTTATGCACATGACTCCTGATGGCGAGAACGTGGCAAACTCCACCGACACTGAAAGTAGCGAAGACTCTGACCAATGCAACTCTGAGTATGAATCTCAAGAAGAAACTGACCCTGAGCCTGATGGGGAAAATGAATCAAATATTCACCCAAATGTGGAAGCAAGGTGCTCAAGGCCTAGGACAGTGGCCTCCTGCAGTTCATCCGAAAGTGAAGATAGATCAAGTGAGTCCGAATCGGATAGAAACAAAAATCAAAAACTTGGTAAGAAGAAAACGAGACATAAGCGCCAACGCTATCGAGCTAATGTACGAACTGCAATAAACAAGGAAAGATCCACTGCAGAATGGCTTAGTTATGTAGGAGCCATTGATGCTCATCGGAAGATAGCGGATAATTGGGGACAATACCTCCAAAGCGTCATGTGGTGTATTCCGCAACCTCATGACGTCGCCCAATTAGAAATCGAAGAGAAGCCGAAACTAAGTCGCACTGCAAGAAGGCGGCAAAACCAAGAGTTGGCTCAACAACAAAAGGAAGCGGAATTGAAAGAAAAAAGTCTGGCACAACAAGAACCAGTAGACTTACACCCCGCACCCGAGCATTTCAAATCATTCACCACAGGGGAACGTAAAGTGGTCTACACAAAAGCCCAACGAACGCCTACCAATGGGAGTAGCGGTGTCTACGATGGCCCTGCGGCGGTAGTTAAGGAGATAGACTTAGCAGATCCGGGTGAGGAGTCTAAACCAGTTTATATTGCTCAAGACCTCACCAAGGCGGAAGAAGCTGCACTTACGAAGCTTCTTAAAGAATTCAAGGACATATTTGCTTGGACATATCATGATATGAAGGGTGTTCCACCCTCGGTGGTGCAACACACGATTCCAATGATTAGCACTGCTAAACCAGTCCAGCAACGTCCCTACCCAATGAATCCTAAGTACGCAAAGATTGTACAAGAGGAAATTGAAAAGCTGGTAAAATGTGGATTCATATACCCAATTGAGCACTCAGAATGGGTTTCTCCGATAGTCATCGTGCCAAAGAAGAATGGGAAACTCAGAGTGTGCGTTGATCTCAAAAAGGTTAATGCAGCCACCAGAAGGGATCATTACCCCTTGCCATATTCTGAACATGTTCTTGAAAGAGTGGCAGGCAAGGAGGCATATAGCTTTTTAGATGGGTACTCGGGTTACAATCAGATCACAATTGCAGTCGAGGACCAAGCTAAAACAGCATTTATCACGGAGTTTGGAGTGTTTGCCTTTCGCGTCATGGCTTTTGGCTTGACCAATGCACCTGCAACATTCCAACGATTGATAAACACGGCCTTTAAGGAATATCTAAGGGACTTCTGTGAAGCTTTCTTAGATGATCTTTGTGTTCATTCCTCTTGGGACGAGCACTTGATGTGTTTACGAAAAATATTTGAAAGGTGTAGATTATATCGCATCTCATTGAATCCTTTCAAATGCCAATTCTGGGTTAAACACGGAGTTATCTTAGGGCATATAGTGTCCAAAAATGGGATTTCCACTGACGAGAGTAAAATCAAGGTCATTCTGGAATTACCCCCACCCACCAACTACAAGGGAGTCCAACGCTTTATGGGCCACGTTGGTTATTATCGAAGATTTATTCTCTTCTTCGCCGAGATAGCTCGACCATTGTATAAGCTTCTCATCGAGTTTATTTGGACCGAAGAATGTGACCGTGCCTATGAGCTATTAAAGAAGGCCTTGGCGAGTGCTCCAATCTTGAGAATGCCTAACTGGGATTTACTCTTCCATGTGCATATTGATGCATCAAACTTTGCTATTGGGTGTGTGTTAACTCAACCTGGAGAACACAAGCTAGACTACCCCATTAGCTTTGCCAGTCGCCAGTTGAACGATGCTGAGATGAACTACACCACTACGGAGCGAGAAGGGTTGGCAATGATATATGCAGTAAGGAAATTTCGTTATTACCTCCTTGCCACCAAGTTTGTTTTCTATGTGGATCATCAAGCATTGTTGTATCTGGTAAACAAACCATGCTCCACAGGAAGAATCACACGATGGCTATTGATTCTTCTTGAATTTGATTTCACGGTTGTTGTGAGACCTGGCAAGAAACATGTTATGGCTGATCATTTGTCTCGCATACCTAATGGTGAAGCTCCTACGGGGGTTGATGATGACTTACCGGACACTTCCTTGTTTATGGTGGAGACAATGCCTGAATGGAGTGAGAAGATTGTTAACTTTTTGGTTAATGGCTTTCCACCCAAGGAGCTTCGTAAAGATCTAGCTCGAAAGCTAATCAAAGAATGCGAACCCTATTGCCTGATAGCAGGGACTCTTTATAAAAGAGGAAAGGATGACGTTCTTAGGCGTTGTGCCCGAGAGGATGAATATCTATACATTTTGCAAGAGGCACATATGGGCGTAGCCGGTGGTCACTTCTCAGGAGACTTAACTGCGCGAAAGATCTTACAATCAGGGTATTGGTGGCCCACTATGTTCCAAGATGCATCACTCTTTGTGAAGGGTTGCGATGAATGCCAACGATATAAGAAACCCCAGAGGAAAGATCAGATGCCCCTACATCCGATCAAAGTAAACCAACCATTTGAAAAGTGGGGTTTAGACTTTGTAGGTCCAATTAGTCCAGCGGCCCGAAACACACAATCTCGCTATATTATTGTGGCCACTGACTATATGACCAAATGGGCTGAAGCAAAAGCAACACGTAAGGCAGATGCGAGGACAACAGCCAAGTTCCTCTTTGAAAATATAATCACACGATTCGGTTGTCCTTTTGAACTTGTGAGCGACAATGGTACGCATTTTATAAATGAAGTGATTAAGGAGCTCACAACAAATTTCATGATATCCCATCATAAATCTACTCCTTATTATCCGCAAGCGAATGGCCAAGCCGAGAGTACCAACAAGACTTTAATCTCTATTTTGACAAAGACAGTTGAAGCTCATCGCACGGATTGGGATCTAAAGCTTACGACAGCTTTATGGGCCTATCGTACTGCGTACAAAGTGGCTATTAATTGCACACCATTCAAAATGGTATATGGCCAAGAAGCAGTCATGTCGTGGGAATTTGTCATTCCTAGTCTTCGTGTTGCTACTCAAGAGGGATGGGATGGTAATCCTTTAGCAGAGCGTTTGTATATCCTTGAGCGGCTAAACGAAGAAAGACAATTGGCTGTATACAATGCCCTTGTGGAGAAGGATAGAAGGAAAAAATGGTTTGATCGCCATTTAAAGGACAAGGACATCAAGGTTGGGGATAAAGTCCTGATGTATGGAGTGCGAAACGAAAAGAAGAAGCTCAAATATGCTGGTAAGGGACCGTATAGAGTATGTGAAATTACACCGCAAGGTACCATCAGAGTGGAGACTCTCGACGGAGTTGAAACCATTGGATTCCTTAATGGGAGTAAATTCAAAAGATACTATGACCCCCTGAGCCAGGAGGAGTTACACGCAATCCATCAAAAGAAGGCAGCTAAAGAACATGCTGAGCTTAAAAAGATACAAGCAAGAGTCGAAGCCAAAGAACGTCAACAGCGTGCTAGGAGACAACGAGAAGCCAACTTGGGAATTACGCAAGTATTTTTCGAGGAAGCAGAGGAGGATGCACTGGAATCTGACCCACCTCTAAGATACCCAATTGAGTTACAGAGTCCTTACGGGGAGGTGCTGTATAATGCATTATTGGATACAGGAGCTCAACACAATTTGCTATCATATGGCGTGTGGTGTCAACTGGGAAAACCACCTTTAACCAAGAGTTCTATCCAAGTCCAAGGAATCAACAAGAAGAAAACCCCTGTCTCAGGAATTCTGCACACTCCGGTTGCTTATGACAAGGGAACCATAATTCAAAGCTTTTTGGTTATGCCTGCTGGCACCATGGAAGGGACTGTAATCTTAGGGCGCAAATGGATGATGGTCACCAAGTGCAATATCGATTGGGCAACCAGACAAGTCACAACGCAAGAACCAACACTAGGTCTGACCGCTCAAAATCCCGCACCTAAGTCATCCACTCAAATATTAGATAATGAAAAATCACAAAGTCCAGTGGCAAAACCATCTTCGATTGTAGGCCACCCCTCTAACGCTTCAACGCCAAGAGTGGAAACAGGCAAGGCGGTCCATAAAGCTTCGCTTACTATGCCAAAGAGTACATACAAATGGGTCCCCAAAGCTTCGTTAACAGCTACTTCCCCTGCTCAATCTCGTTCAGCCACCAAGAAGCCTCGTAAAAGGAAAGCAGCTACCCACCCGAGAAAGGGCAATGTAACATCGCGATGGATCCCTAAAAAATTATTAGTAGCCCAAGGGTACTATGAGGGAAATGACCAGATTTGGGTCCCTAAACATAAGCTGAATCCCTCTACATCACCTATAAAACCTTGCAAACCAATTGTTGCCACCCCAATGACAATTCAAGACCGTGGTAAGGGAAAGGTAACAGAGTGCTCCGCACCACTTCCAGAGTTAGTTTGGATTCCCAAACGATATCGATCATTACCACCTAGCTCAGGAAGGGGGGAGCCACATGAAGCTTCTAGCTCCTCATGCCAGGCACACAATCATATAGAAGTTTCTACATGCTCTACACCTACTCTTGTCAACACCCAACAAAAAATCGATGAGTCTACGTCTCCCCTTGTAATAGTATCGTCGGAAACCATTTCCTCCATTCGTCAATGGGAGCGTACACTACCATCTCTACAATTGGATGTGGCCACAAGGGTCATAAAAAGCTATTTGCCCACATCACAACCTATGACCCGCTGGACAAATTGGTTCCAAGAGGCTGCAACATCATTGCAAATAATATGATCTACCCAAGGAAAGGGGGAGCATGTACTCACGCTCGACATTCTAATGCTTCCTCCTTAACCTTCTCCCCTGACCATGTAATTGCCAAATTCAAGGGGATGTATATATATAGCTTCATACATAAACAAAACAAAGAAAACAAAATAAAAAAATAGTAAAAAGAGCAAGAGCACGTTAAGAGCAGAGATATCCGTATACAATCAAGAACTAGATTGTCCTGTCATAAACCTACTGATGCTATATCTGTGTTTGCAGATATGGCAGATGCCCGATCATCATACACTTCATCCACTCCTACCTTTGGTGAGAGGTATCATCTGTACCTTTCTCAGATATTCCACATGTGCTATCCTGTAATTGAAACTGAATGGGATCATATAGATGTACTAGCCAGAGAGGAAAATATTGAGGAATTAGAGTGGCTAATTCGCCTATTGACCATGACCGACCCCTACTCCGTAGAGGACATATCCCCGATAGCCCAATGCTTTCCTTTTCCACAAGATGACTATCCTCGCATGGTTACATTTTTGATGAGTTTATGTGGATGGGAAAATGAAAAGGAAATATCTGACAATGATGAATGGACGGATGAAACTCATGGCACTACTGAGGTTGATTTTATTTATTTGGATGATGCGGATAGAGGCTTAGCCTTAGGGCTAGAGCCAGGACTCTACAACATCCTCTTACCGTATCCTCAGTAGTAGTGTGGTGACTGGTAGGTAGGTTAGCGTTTCCAAGTTTTTTCTAGTTTAGATTCCTTAAACAAGTCTTGAAATTTTCACACTGATGTGCCTCTCGAGGTATAGTGCTTGTTAGTTGATTGTACAGGTTAAAAAGTTTGAGGTGGGTTCGCTTCCAAGTCCAGAGACTGCCGCAACGTTCATCAAAATATATCTACATCAAATTGCAAGCTGTCTCATCAAATCAAGGAGATCTCCAATTACAGGTGTAATTCTTCCATACCCACTCTCTTTCGTTTTTACTGTTCAATCAATTGCATAAACTATAATGCATGACCACATGGAAATTATCAATGTACTACTTAGTTTTTGAAGTTGCTTGCATGCTAGTGTAAATCATTAATGAGCTTAACTTTATTGGAAATATTCCTAGGCAGCATGACGTCTTTAGTTAACCTTGGAATACGATTGTCTTAGGTCTAGGGTCAAACCATCTTAATGTTTGAACACCTGGCTGTGTGTGTGTTGACCTCTAGGACATAGATTTTACCCCTTGTCGAAAAGATGTAAGAACACATTTTAGTTCAGGAGCGAAGATCAAAACAAACTTTAAAAAAAAAAAAAGCCTACAATAAATGGCAATACAAGTCTATGATGTGCTTTAATGTTGGCCTATCGCCTTATTGATACTTGGTAGGCGAGGAGTATTCTACTCCAGACCGATGCCTTGGTTGGTAGGGGGTAGCCTTGCCTAAAGTGAGCTAATAGATTCCTGGATAATGCCTTGTGTTAAACATGGTACCAGGATCGATGTTAGTTTTGCCTTAGGAAGGTCGCCATTGTGTATAAAAATTGTCATGTGCAAAAAAAAAAAGAAAAAAAAAAGGCAAAAGGCTCCTGTAACTCTGATGTTTCTTGTGTCCCTAGGCTCGTGGTAACTACTTGTTCTTAGAGTAGACATAGTATGGTCATCTGTTTATTTATTAAGCTTGGTTATTTTCCTTGACTTAGGCCAGTTATAAACCTTGATTAACCTTTGATACCTTGCTAACTCTTGAATTCCTTTCAATAATTTTAAACTCCTATTAATTTGCTACACTAGCTCACTCATGTACCCTTAAACTAAGTTCTAATAGCATCATCCATTGTGGTCTCACACGCTTGAATTTATACACTTTATATCTTTTGAATTCCAGCATACCTTCACTCTACTTCCCTGTTTTGCAGACGGTCTACCACAACAACCCTCTCGAGCTTACCATACCATAGCTTCCGAGGACGGAATCTACATCAGGAAGGGGGGCATGTTAACCCATGGCGGACATTGCGACATACTATATTTTACGTCATTAATTTAAATATTCTGAGTCATGGGCCGGGCTTGTCGGCACCATATGTTAAGGATGAAGGGATTGGGTGATCGCCGATGAGAGGCGCACCTTGGATATCAGTAGGATAAGGGTTAGGGTCAGCCGGCCATGTATGGGCGCCCAAGTGTGAACGGCCAAGTCACCTATATGAGTCAAATGTAACCCTAAAATCCTCATTCTCATGTGTTGTGAATAGAAGAGTGCTCTTGCCTTATCTCCTTGTTTTCCTTCTCCTGCGTGTGTGAGAGAGAGAGAGAGAGAGAGAGAGTGAGAGAGCGATCGAGCGCACTGTGTAGCGGCACGGCGAGGCGGCGGAGAGGCGGTAGAGCGGCGACGGCGGCTCCTCCTTCACGGCTGCGACGCGGGAATCCTTCAAGGCAGCAGTTAAGCGGTGAGTGACACACCCTTTGGCATTCTGTTTGAGCTTCCTTCCCTGGTTGTATGCTTGTAGCCATTCGTGGCTCGCATACGGTGTCTGGCAAGTCCCCAGCTACGACCTGTGCGGCAAAAGCGCACATGTGGATTGAACATGCATTACAACTATCAGATCATACTCCGCTATGGATGGGTCTCTATTTTGGATTACCAATAAATGATATGCCCTTGTATAACAATTGCCTGTTACAAATAAACAATAGCTATCTCTTACATGACCACTTCCAATGGTGAAGGATATCATACCTCTGCTAGCCGCTCAGATGTTTCAAAATCCAGATGTTGCATGGTATAGATTTGTGATCCGTATGCAAGCTATTATTCAAGATTATGGCAAAAGCATTTTTGTATGAACAAAGGCAAATGGTAATAGAAGCCAAAGTCAAATATCGTGTCTTGCAAGAATTGGCTGATGCACACCCATTACAACAACCTGCTGAGGAAGAAGCTCTTTATATTGCTAAAGAACAATTGGCTCTGCAAATGACAAGAGAAAACTAGAAAAATGGAAAGTGAGAGCCAGGGAGAAATGCTTTTGCGGGATAAGGGCTGCTCCTCTAAACAATTCTTTTGACAGCTTCATCATGCCCGCGACAAAAAGATAACATTAAGAGGGTTAAAATGGACACATGAATATGGACATCCTCAAAACAAGAACTTGCAGAGATGCATATGCAACTCACTTTGCAACATTCTTTATTGCCCTGCAACCCCCTTTGCTACAAATGCAGGCTTCTAGGGAAGCCTTATTGGTTCATGTACATCCAATATTGTCCCTAGGTAAAGGACCAAAGCTTGGTGGGATTGAAGTGATGGGGGTGTAAAACCCGATGACATGCTTGATAGAGGCATGGCCAATGGTATTGGGAGGTGCATTTAGGGCATAGATCTCAATGGCTCGAAGATGTCAGCCACCATTGGGTTCAGGCCTTGTGTGATCCCTGGCAATTCCTCTATCGTTGCCATGTCTGATTGCCTAATTACTCCTTAATGAGGAAGCACACGTGTTTTTTTTTTTTTGCTTTTTAGATTTTCTCATAGCCTTAAGAGGCATGGCGTTCTCTTCGTTGGGTCAAACGAGTGTCCGTTCACCCTAATTAGCTTAGGCTCTATATGCACGTGAATCTCAGAGATAATTTTCAAGAAAAAGTGCATACTAATAACTTCCCAGATGAAAGAGGAGGTCCTAAAACCTATTTTCCATCACTGTCTCAAGAGACGAAAAAAAATTGGAGAATTTTTCCCTGGGGCTTCGCAGCACGTTTTCCAGGGTATTCCAAAAGGAATTTTGAAAGAGAGAGTTGTAGGAATCGTTTGTGATTTTGTCGTTTTTTTAGACCCTCAAGAAGTAGCCTGAATATGGTTCGAAGTTGTTTTCGTGCTGTTTTTTACGATTTTTCATGCTTTTCGGGCTATTTTTTGCCTTGATTTTCAGGTCAAATTTTGAGGTTGCTAGTCAGAGGCCAAAATGATCGATTTTGACTTCGGACAGCCAAGATTAAAGTTGAAGAGCTTGATGTCATTTTTTCGATGAGCCTTAGAGCTCCTTCATCAGATTCACGATTTAGGAGATACGAGCCTCTAAACAGGGGTGTTTTCAAGAGTTTTTTTATATCAAGGCAACCCAATGTAGCCTGCCCCAATAGAGTAAAACCACCTCTAAGCCACCACTGATGATATAGGCCATGTGGTAGATGTATGTGTGAGCACTTTAGTCAAAGTTACAGGCACTTGTAGTAGTAGCCTTGGACACATAGAGAGAGAGTGTCAAGGGCTATGAGTTAGGGACTTGAGGCACTGGTCGCGGGCTACCAAGTAAGAGGGAAACTTGGTATAGGGTCCAGGTGTGCTAGAGTTATTCACTTGAGAGGAGGTGTTGAAATATGCAAGTGAATGGGTGTGTGCGGGAACAAGTCCTTAGCTAGAGATTATAAGAGGGAGTCAGTAATTGAGTGGGTAGTAGTGAAAAGGTGAGATATGTATGTGTGTGTGTGTGTGTGTGTGTGTGTGTGTGGGGGTATACATACATCTTGTGTGTGGATATATATGTATTTGGTGGATATATATACATGTGTAATGTTCTATGTATGTATATGAAATTTGAATATGAATGTATGTCTGTATGTATTACATACATATATATTTCTCAACACCCCCCCATGGTGCCTAAATGGGTCTCATCCCAAGAAGGTAATGTGACATATATAGACATGACATTTTTGTTGAAATATACAAGTGAATAGGGTGTGTGCGGGAACAAGCCCTTGGTTAGAGGCTGTAAAAGAGAATGTGTAAATGTGAAAGAACCTGTGAAAAGGTGAGAAGAATCTACTGGGAGAGAATAAAGGGTAGCATGAGAAGATTTAGGAAGTGTGGAGATATTCTGGGAGATATTCTGGGAAAAGTGAAGAGGTGGAGAGAATCAAGCAAAAGAGGTGGAGATATTCTGGGAGAGGTGGAGTGAATCAAGGAGAAATCAGTGGGATTTGATGCTTGGATGTAAACTATATAAATTGAGGCATTGCCCTAATGAGAATTTGCTGGTTTTTTATTATCCATGCGTACATTAAGCTATTTGCTAATTACTCACTAATTACATCTTAATTATTTACTAATCACTTTGTTAATGATGTTGATTCTAGTGTTTGATCCACCATAGCTCATCACATTGCTCTAATTTCAACATGATATCAGAGCCATGCCTAGAATCCATCAGGTTTATGAGCCTATTATGTAATTAATTAGGATTAGTAGATAATTAGAAATTAATCAAATTTTTAGTTATTTTTCAACTCACCTCTGTACCCCCAGCTAGTGGAGGAGCTCCCTCTCCTTGCACACTTAACATTAGCCCAAGCCCTTTTAGGCACTCATAGTAGACTCAAGGGGCTACACACAGCTCAAAGGATTTGAGCCAATTCAGCTCCCGCAGAACGCCAGCGGCGCGGTAGCCCGATTTGCAGGCGCGTTTTTTTCTGAGGAAATTTGACATTTCAGCTGCTCCAAATCAAATTGCTCTAATTCCTCGTAGCTCCAGGGGTTTTCAAGCATGCTCTACAAGCTGGTGAAGTCAGAATTGAATTTGATCAAGTCTACAGTGAGATCCAAGCTCTTCATCAAATCTGTAGGTGACTTTGGTAAAACAGAGACTAAGCATTCAATATTTGGTCAAATCTTGTGTTTATTGGCTTAATCCTCTACTAGACTCATTGCTATTGATGGCCTTGAAAGCATTTGAGCTCATTTGAAGTCTAAGGCACCAGATTTGGACTCCCCGCATACTCTATTTTTTGCACACAAACCAGAGGATTAATTTACTAATCAGTGATTAATCAGTGCTAATCACTGTATTTTGGTACAATTGAGGGTTCAAATTAACCATTAGGTATCTGATACAGATCCCTATAACTTCAGATTGCAATTCGGAGTTGGTTTGATACTCCAACCATTCCGTACAAATTGGTTACCCTTGATTTAATGTAATTTCTGGTAAAATTGTGCTAGACACTGGTCGCGGACTATCCGGACTATTAAGAGGGAAACCTTGTATAGGGTCTAGGTGTGCTAGAGAGTATTCACTTGAGGGGAGGTGTTGAAATATACAAGTGAATAGGGTGTGTGCGGGAGCAAGCCCTTGGTTAGAGGCTGTAAAAGAGAATGTGTAAATGTGAAAGAACCTATGAAAAGGTGAGAAGAATCTACTGGGAGAGAATAAAGGGTAGCATGAGAAGATTTAGGAAGTGTGGAGATATTCTGGGAAAAGTGAAGAGGTGGAGAGAATCAAGCAAAAGAGGTGGAGATATTCTGGGAGAGGTGGAGTGAATCAAGGTGAAATCAGTGGGATTTGATGCTTGGATGTAAACTCTATAAATTGAGGCATTGCCCTAATGAGAATTTGCTGGTTTTTGATTATCCATGCATACATTAAGCTATTTGCTAATTACTCACTAATTATATCTTAATTATTTACTAATCACATCTTAATTATTTGCTTATCACTTTGTTAATGATGTTGATTCTAGTGTTTGATCCACCATAGCTCATCACATTGCTCTAATTTCAACAATTTTTTCCCCTTAATGGAGACACACACATATCACTTTTAGCCTGCATCATTGGTGATTACATTAACATAGACATGAACATAAAAACATCATTACACCTAAAAAAGTTTATGTCGTGGAGCATCCTCATGAGTTTCCTCCACCATCAAGTTCCTTGGTTGCTTCTCTTTAACCAAAAATTCTTTTCAAGGTGGCCTACCTTGCCACATGCATCACATACAAGATTGGTCTTGTTTTGATGAGTGACGACTACATGCCCCATCCTTCTTGACATTAGATTTGTTAAAGAAAGCAGTCTCCTTGTTGTTTGTTGAGCTTTCTCGTGTACCTTTTTATATCTTATTTTTTCAAACAAGGAGGATTCCAAGCCTTCAAGAGTAAGATCTGGATGAATGAGAGAATCAAGGGTAGCATGAGTGAATATAGAGGTGTGGAAAGATTCTAAAAAAAGGTGCCCCCAGATGTAGGAGAGGTGGCACAAATCAAGGAGAAATCAGTGGGAGTGGGTGGTTGGCAACTTGTGGATGTAAAAGCTATAAATTAAGGCATTGGCCTAATGAGAATTTACTGGTTTTTGAGTATCCATGCCTACATTATACTATTAGATTAATTGTGTAATAATCTTACCTTAATCACTTTCTAATTACTTACTAATATTGTTGATTCTTGCATTTGATCCACCATAGCTCATCACATTGCTACAAATTCAACAATGCGTAGATTAGAGAAAAAACGATGGAAAAAGCCAAGGGATGGCTCCCCGGCAGCAGCACCAAAAATGTTATGGCTCACCCTATCCCCTCTTGAAACACATCCAACAAGAGATTACTTGGTGAATCGCAACTATCATGTGAGGATATTTCCAATGGCCGAGCTTGTAACCCTTGAGGTCTCCAAGCTCTACAACTCCTTGAGAAGTAATTCCATCGTGCCTCTCGCGAGAGCATTGTCACACCGCTGCGTTGCACTACGGCGAGTACTCGTCCCTCCTCTCACCTCAATTCACTCACACACACTCACTAGCATGCATTAGGGAGAGAGAGAGTAGCAAGAGCAAGACTCAATTGCACAATGGGAGAGTATATTGTATTATGAGAGATATTCACTTATATACATGGCCAAAGTGTTCACACACTTAAACTATGGCTGGCCAGACACTTTAGGCTCATAAGAGGCCTAATGCTATTATAATGACTACTCTCATAATATATCCATGAAGTACATCACTTAGGATTTCATCCTAACAACTTGCTACCACATGCTCTTAAAGTGAGAATTGCCATAAATACTCTGTCACACCATTACGGGCGCCCGTCCAAGTTGTAGCTTTGGACACTATTGCTTTATATCTTGAATGTATGACCCTTTGGTGTATCTATCGTGGACTGATGTAAGATAATGGCTGTAGATCTTGTTAACCCTAAGAATGGGTTAACAAACCCCAACCCCCACCCCATTAGGAATTCTCAATAAACTACTAACCTTTTCATTCACTAACTAGCTTAGCTTTTCTTATTCCTTCCGGAGGAACAAAGATCATTGAAGGTCACTTAACATCAAAGCCATCTACAAGCTTGTCAATTCTCCCCACACAAAAGTCTTCAACGCGATCACGAGGACGCGATCGGCATTAGGAAGGGGGAATGTTAACCCATTCCTAGGATTAACAAGAACTACCATCATTATCTTATATCAAGGAGTCAAGGTAGATACACCAAAGGGTCATACATTCAAGATATGAAGCAATGGTGTCCAAATCTACAATTTGGACGGGCACCCGTAATGGTGTGACGGAGTATTTATGACGATTCCCCCTTTAAGAGCGTGTGATAACAAGTTAGGATGAAGTCCCAAGTGATGTACTTCATAGATATTTTATGAGAGTAGTCATTGTAATAGCATTAGGCCTCTTATGAGCCTAAAGTGCTTGGCCGGCCACAGTTTCAGTAAGTGTGAACACTTATGGCCATGTATATAAGTGAATTTGTATCATAATACAACATACTCTCCCATTGTGCAATGGAGTCTTGCTCTTGCTAATCTCTCTCCCTAATGCATGCTAGTGAGTGTGTGTGAGTGATGTGAGGTGAGAGGAGGGACGAGTACCCGTAGTGCAACGCGACGGTGTGACAATGCTCGCAACAAGGAGGCATGGTAGAATTGCTTCTCAAGGAGTTGTAGAGCTTGGAGACCTCAAGGGTTACGAGCTCGACCATTGGAAAGATTCTCATAACAGTTGCGGTTCACCAGGTAATCTCTTGTTGGATGTGTTTGAAGAGGGGTTAGGGTGAGCCATAACAAGGCCAATCTCTTTACAAAATTCTAGCTAATGCCATTGCTACCAGGCTTTCCCCCCATTTTGCATGAGGTAATCTTAGATAGACCACATAGTTTCATAAAAGCCAGGTCCATTTGTGATAATATATTTACTGCCCTGCTAGGTAAGGAAGTGCCCGTCAACTCCAAGCAAAATTGCATCTGACAGAGTGCATTGGTCATTTATTGTAAGGGTAATTGAGAAATTGGGATTTGCTCCTTGACCTTTGGGGCTTCTTTCCATATGTTGAATGGTCATTTGGTGGGAAGTTTTGAAATTAATAGGCCAATCAGACAGGATGTCCTTTCCTTTGCTATTTGCCATTGCAACCTATCACCTAATATTGGCCCTAGAAGATGCTATGATTAAGGGACATATCAAGGGGCTTAGTCTTCAGAATGAGGAACACATGGTTATTTAATGTTTTGCTCCTACATGCTAACAATGAGAATGTTATGAAGGCCTTTTCTTTAGTTCAATTGTTTTCTGATGCATCTATTTCCAAATGTAATATCTTTAAATCTAGGGGCTATGTGTGCATGTGTATGTTATCATGTGTGTCTGTGTCTCTGTGTGTAGAGGGTGCATGTACGTGCATATGTTACCCTGTATGTGTGTATGTGTGTAGAGGGTGCATGTACATGCATATGTTACCACGTATGTGTGTATGTGTGTGTAGCAGAGGTACATGCATGTATGTGTGTGTAGAGGGTATATGTGTAGTTCGTGGTACACACATGATGCAGTGCTTATGTTTTATGCACACATGAGTGTGTGTAAGTGTGGGTGCATAGGTGGGTGAGTGTGGGTATGAACACGTGTGTGTAGAGAGTGTGCACATGCAGGTGATTGTGGGTGAACATGTGTGTGTATAGAGAGTGTGCACATGTGGGATTGTCGCGTGTGAGTAAAATTGTGTGCACGTATGGGTAGTAAGACACTATGAATTGGCCATACCATGACAAACTCCTTGTTTTTCATGATGTGAAAACCTCGTACACTATCAACTAGCCGTGCCATGAAGAACTCTTACACCATGAAGCCGTACCATGAAAAACTCCTTGTACATCATGAACCAGCCATATTACTATGAAAAATTTTACATTGTGAAAAAATCATGTACCGTGAAAACCATGGAAAACTCTGGTTTTTCACAGTGTGAAAAACTCTCAATTTTGGATAACAATATTAGGTCAATTCCCTGTTCTTATACATGGAGTCCCTAACATTTCAGTGTGAATCTTTGGAGGAACATTGTTACAGCATGAAGATTTTGGTGTGAAAAATTCTTGACTTTGGATAACATTATAAGTTCAATGCCTTATTCTTACACATGTAGTTCCTAACATTTCGATGAGAATTTTAGAAATATTTTTACAACATAAAAAATTATTTTCACACTGTGAAATTTGTAGGTTTTGTTTACAAGCATGAAATGCAGGCAACTTATAGAAGATTTGATTTTATTTTTGGTATTGTTGATTAGTTATAATGCCCTATATACATCTAAATTGGGTTTCCTAATCATGGTGACTCTTATTTTAAGCTCAATGAGACCCGATTGGACATAATATACAATTTAAAACAAATCTATCTCTTGCCTCTACTAATTAAAAACCAATGGATTAATTTAAAAAAATAAAAACTAAGAGTTTCATCATTTGGAGCCATTACAAGTGATTGGCATCAAAGGTTCTATTAGTTTGGATCACTTTGTAAATTTTTTTGCCCGAGCGGTTTTTTGCACATTAATGCATAACTTATGAATTTTCTTCTCTAATGAGCTACACACGATGTAAACAAGGGATGCCCGAGCTAAGTGTAATGTCAGCATCGAGTTCACATGTATAGTAGTAGTCTAGCACACCCGTGCCTAGGTGCCCGGCTACTTAATAAGTTTGTATAAAGGATAACTCATTTAAGGAGAATGGACACTTCCCTTGTGTGAGAATAGAGAGCTCTTGCTTCTTCTTCTTTCCTCTATCTATTGTGTGTGAGTGAGAGAGTGAGTGTTAGTTTGAGTGCTTTCTTCTCTATCTCCATAGCTTCAGAATCTTGCTATGAGAGGGAGTTGTCCTTGGTCTATCTATCAACATTGTTAGTGACAAGCAATGGAAGGTACCATTCAAGCTAGTTACTACGCATAGTGGTGGTTGGAAGGCCTCCCTTGCGAAGCTGAATACGAGTACAACCTTAAGCCCCACGACATATTAATCGGTGAGTCTAAACCTAAAGCTTGATCTATGGGAGTGTGTGGGTACAATGCATTTCTGTTTTGTATGTTTTGGCATTTAGCATTTGGGATTAACATTGGCACCACTGTCGGGGATTTATGATTGTTATCCTAGCTCGTGTGGTAGTTTTTGATAGTTTTCCAAGTATTTTTCCATTCTGTGAGCTCACTATATGAAAATACAGTGAGTGGGAGAAGAGAAAAAAAGGATTGGGTTGGTTCACTCAGGGATTTGAGTGGGTTATTGTGTTTTTGCTGTTAGACTTTATATTTTTTATTTGATTTGATGTTCCTAGTGATAATGTATGGAGTAGATTAGGGTTTATTTGATGTGTTTTCATTGGATTTTTTTAAAAGAAAAATGGAGTCGAAATGTTTGTTTTGGCTCTCTATAAATTTTTGTACAGTGAAGTAAACCAAATCTAATTAATCTCTAATTTCACTATAAATTAAAAAATTAACCATAGGCATTGCATTCCTAGCATTATTAGAAGCATTTAGATGCATTTTATTGATTGAGATAGGATTAGTTAGGCACTAATTAGCAATTAATCAAATCGTTTTTTTTATTAGCTACTTTCCAACAAGCACTAAATTGATCATAACTTGAGCTCCTGAACTCGAAATTCAATTCCGTAAGCACCGTTGGAATCAAGAGATCGAGATCTACAAGTCTATAGGTTCAATTTGGACTGATTAGGACTATAAAAATTTACTATTTTTAGATCTCTAACCAAGATTAGTGATGTAATTAGTCATAATCTAAGCATATTTTCCTTATTATTGATGTAATCACTTTGCATTTTAGATTAAGGTTTTGCATGATAGGGTAATTTTCATTTCTCTATTTTGTTATGCGTAGAAAGCCAAAAAAAAAAAGATAGAGTGCTTGAATTTGCATTATCTTTGCCCATTTTGAAAGGGGAATTATGTGCAATTTGCTTGAGGCCGTTTTCTTTGGATTTTGTGTGGTAGTCTCAACTTATTGCTTCAATCTCATGCATACTTTTCTTGCATGTTTTCATAGTGAATCATTTCCAAGCTTAAGTCTTTTGACAATTGCATTGGAGTGCAAAGGCTGATTCGGCCTAGATGAGACAACGAAAGGTAAAGGTATTGTTGGGTACATGTTTGTCTTCTCTATCTCACCAAAGGTTTGTAACTTTGGCCAAGAGATCTTTGTCTCTCCTTGCCCGTTCCATGTATGCATGCATATCCTTTATGATGAGAGAGATGGATTTTTCATCTACATTATATGTTTAAAGCATTTGGTATCTTAGTGGTGCTTATAGGCGCAATTAGGCCCCATTGAGCACATCTTTGGAGGTGTTTGTTTGGCTATGAACAAGAGGAAAGAGGAGGTGGGGAGAAAGGCAAATTTGAGGATAATTAGTAAGACTTCCAATCTCTAAACTCCTCACAAGTCACATGCACTATAAGTTACAACATACCCTTTGTGGTCCCTGTTGTGAGTCCTCTGAAGTCCACGAGCACTTACACGACTATATATGCTACATCTATCTTTTTGGGACTAATTTCATTTATTTGGTTGATTTGCAATATGTAGTAATCAAGTCTACGAATCAAAGATGGTGTGGATCAACTAAATCTTATAAGGAGATTGGAGCCCTTGGTTGCTGTGGACTTGCGGACTCTATTATACGACCACTCAATCTATGGCTACATCCTCAAGAAAGTCCTAAACTCCATTGGTTTTATGCTTGAGTAGCCGATTTTGTTATATTTTAGTGGTTGGGAAGTTCGATTTTAACCGGGTACAGGAAGGGGTACGAATAAGGACAAGTGGAAGATTGTTAAAAAGATATAGTTTCTGAACTACAATAACTTTTGATGCACAACCCAAAATGAGAAACTATTTGATGAATGGAAAGCTCATCTTGAGTAGATAACTTTTGACTACTTGAACGTCTAAATCGGACTTATGAGTTAAAAGTTATGAGCTGTACAAGTTGACCCTGTCTACTGGTGGAAGAGTTGTCCACGCCTGGCCAAAAGTTATCCACGCCTAGAATTTTCTCTTAGCTTAGTGACTCTTTTTGAGTTCTGACTTTTGGTTGATGTTATAGAGACCTAGAACTAGGCCTGTGTCAGGTATGACCTATTTAGAAAATGGCCAAAATTGGCAATATTGCTTTTTCTCTCATTTATGCCTAGCTAAAAGTAGTAGGTGGACATTGGAAAAGAAGACCTAAGGTGCTAAGACTGAAGTTTAGTAGTTGGAAATACCATGTATTAAATATAGTCTTGTTTTAACAAGTGAAGACCCATCTGTAGACCACTCCAAAAACAAACTTAAGCAAGGGTGTATGGCTCAAAATTAAGAATTTCCGGGCTGATTTGCATGAGTTGTCTACAGAGAAGGGTAATATTCAAATTTCCTCTTTCCAAAAGCTATAGTGCCTAGTTCTAGACTCAATTGGGTATCTATCCAATGAACTTGAGAAGTGGTAAAGTCTTGAACAGCTCTCGGTTCGGAGGATCTGAAAAGGCTTCTCATGCACCCACTATAGGCAGTGGAACTGAGACCGTTAGATCTAAAGAAGTTGGATTGAGAACAAGATGCCTGAGGAATCAAGTAGTTTATTAGACCACGTATCAATTGAGAGTGGAGCCTCTTGGTTTCAAGACGTTCCCCTTTAGGGAGAAAAGGAAAGAGCCATGTCAAGCCATCCTTTTCTTAGAGCATCCTTAGGAGAAGAACCTATCAAACAAATGCTAAGTGAAGCATATCATGTAGATATAGGGTGTAATTCATTCCGTCTAGCTTTCCTTTTGTGAAGGTTGGTGGAAAAATTTGGAGAGCTGGGTATGACATCGCTGCATAGTTGGTGCAGTAATGACTCCACGTGAGCCACCTGCGCCTCCTAAACCTCCTGTTGTGATGCCATCACTCTATGTAGATTGTTGTTGACGCTTGTGCTTCTAGTACTAAGCGTTTCTCTCAGCCACCTTCTTAGGCTCTGATACCATGTAAAAATATACGACAGTGCAGCAAAACAAGATTTGACTAGAAATGCAAAGTAAATAGTGAGAGTAGAGAGAAAATAAAATTCTGAGTAGTGTATTGCAATTGATGGCGTTGTCTACCCACAATAGAGCTTAGATGGTAATCTAAACAAACTCTTGATGAAGGGCTTCCTTGCTTGAAGGCTAGGTTGATAGACTTCTTTTGGATGATTGAAACGCTATCCTCAATAGAGTCTATATATAGTGACAGCCATGTTGAGGTGGTCGGCCGGCCAGCTGCCAGTCTGATGCAATACTCCAAAAGAGGATATGTGACATTATGAATAAGTTGGCACTATAATAAACTCCAAAAAAACCCTTTAGGGTCTTGTGCATCTCCCAAGACGATCCAAGATTGGCTCAGTCCCCTCAAACGAGCCCCACAACTCAATGCAATGTGCCTCGAGTTTCTACATGGCTACCCTCTACACATGTCCTTACTAACTCGCAAGCTAGGTGAACATAGGTCATCGACAAGCCACACAATAGACCTCATGTGGGATCCAAGCAAGGTCAAACCAATGTTCAGTGCTCACACATGGCTTCTCATTGAGGACCTTACAAATTGAGCACCTTGTGGTGGCACAAGGTGTTTACTGAGGGTGGGACATTGAGATATCTAACACTACCTTCCAATAGCTAATGAATACTACTTTCAAGGAATTTCTAAGAGACTTTTGTGAAGCCCTCTTAGATGATCTTTGTATTCATTCCACTTGGAACAAGCATCTGTGTTATTTGAAAAACATGTTTGAAAGATGCAGACTCTATCATGTATCTTTAAATCCTTCAAATGCCAATTTTGGGTTAAACAGGGCGTAATCTTAAGACATAATGTCCAAGAATGGTATTTCCATGGATGAGACCAAAACTTATTTTGAAATTACCACTGCCAACAAACGTTAAGGGAGTCTAGAGATTTATGGGCATGTATGATACTATCTCCCTTCCCCTTTCCCCCGTTGATATAATGGGACCTTTTTTCTTTTTTTTTCTTTTTTTTGATCTCTCACTCCCTCCCTCTCTCTTTGAATAGGAAACAACGAGAAACCCTACTTTAACTTACTTTTCTTGCTACTCTCCCTTGGCGCGCAACCCACCACCGTACACCCCCTATCTAGTAGCCTCGCTACAGTGGGCAGCCACAATCGACAGCACAAGGTCCTCCTCCAAGGTCATCTTCAGTGCCTGCAGACAACCAGCGTTCAGCCGTAAAACCAGTCTACAGCTGTCAAATGTGCAGTCTGCTTTTCGTGAATCTACAAAACAGCCGCACCCACCTGTATAGCAGCTTAGCTCTTTAATTAACAAGCTTTGGCGCACTCTTGGTGTCGGTTGTGGACACAGAGTAGTTCCTTTGTCATAGATCTGGTTTCCGAAGTCATCAACACAGAGTTTGACAGAAGCTCAAAAATTACGTAGAGAAGTTTTCTTAAGTTCCCTAAACTTAAGGGCTTTGTGGTTCGCAGCGAAGCAAGGTTAATGATTGGTTCTAGTTACCATTTCATAAAAGCAAGGGGTCCTGAAACAAATATCAACAAGTTGGAGGAGATCATCGTGCTCATCACAATAATAGAACACAAGGAAATTCACATAGGCTAGGGAAAGCCGTTCTTACCTTCTGGAATAAAGACGAGGGTACTAAGGCCCATTACACATCGCCATACCCCTGCCTGCCCATGCTGATGTGGTGGGGGTATCCACCGCCCATAATTCAATCTCCCGCCCATACATGGGTGGTGGGGTATGTGTATCGAGCCTAACCTCTAGATTGCTGAAGAGCTAACATCCACCCTACTCAAGCACAAGGGAGTAGAACTCAAGAAGATGCATGAAGCTAGGAAAATAGGACCTTTTTTGTAACAGGAAGACTTTTGCACTCCAAAGGCGATGGCCCCTCCATTACTCACTCCTTAGGTGCCCATTTTCTTTTTGTTATAGCCTTTGCTTACTTTTCCCTAAGGTTGTTGCTACCAAGAATGATGTACTTGCCAAACCTATCTGGCCTTTTGGCCATGTCCAAGTTTTTATCAACCATTCCCTTCCATTGAGAAGGAGACGCTTTGTATGCTTTTTGGTCCCGTAGGTCATATTTGGGCTTCGCGAATGATAATCAATCTCTCTCTCTCTCTCCCCCTTTATGTGTGCTTACACACACACACACACACACATAAATAAACACAATTACAAACATGTAAGATCACTCACCAGGAAACTGTCAGCTGTATATGAGCTTGTTAGTCAATAATCAACTTGCACATGCCTTCTCTGTGTACTGATAAACCTAGAAGATTTGTAATAGTTTTTATTTAATGATTGTAATGAATTCACATCTTAATTATTTGAACAAAATTTGAATGTCTCTGGCTGGGCATCATCAATAATAGGAATAGTGTGCTTGCAAACTTCAGGTAACACCCCTTTCATATCTATGTATTTCCAAGCAAACACATCTTTGAATTCCTTCAAAAGATCAATAAGATCCTTCTCCTCTACTCATGTTAAGTCTATAGCAGTGTAAACCGGTTTAGACTCTTCCCCAGGTTTAGCAAGATTAACTTGTTTGACCTCAGTAGGTCCTTCATATGAGGGTCCTGCACTTTCTTCCTTGGTTCTCGTAGCCTTTTCACCATAGACAAAGCGTTCCCCTATGTTATAGTTTATGAAATATTGAGGGATTTTGGACACGTCTTCTTCCAGCTATTCCTCTTCTCGAGTTTTCTATTTTCTTCTTTTTCAACTTCTTTCAGAAGCTTATTCTTCTTCTTCTTAGCACTTCGAGTCATCTTTTTGAAGGAGATCTCTTCTGAAGATGTTTCTGAATGATCATTGGCTCCTCTGACTGACTCGAGGGTTTGAATAGAAGTGATCCGATTCAAATTCTCTCCTAGAGTTTGAACTAACTTATCATAGGATCGCACTGCACCCACATATTGTAAGAAATGATTCTCAGGTTTCAAGATTAGGGTGAGGGCTTGGACTAATCCTCAAAGGTTTTTTCCTATTTTTCCCCAGTTTCTTTTTTTCTTTTCTTACCTTCTTATAAAGAAATTCTTCAAGATCACTTCCGCTTGAAGCTTCATCACTAGATATTTTCTTTATCGATGATTCATCATAAACAAACTAGCTTTCATGTTTTCATCTTTCTAGAATTTGGTTCCAATTTTTTGGGGAACTACATCCATAGTTGCCAATAATTGAATCTAATTTTCATAGTATGTTGGATCTGGAATGGAGGCTATCTCATGGTTATGATTATTGATTTTCGTTGCAATTTGGTTCTGATTAATGTCTAGGTCTCTATTTATAACATGTGCTTTTCCAGCAAAAAAAATCTTCTTTAGATGATTAATCTTTCCCTTGCACATAATACATACACTAGTTACAGTGGATTCCCTTGAATGAGAAGTAGTATCAGACTCCAGATCTATTGGAGACCTAGTGACTGGGTGAGCATTGTGATTAGCCAAATTGACTTTAATCAATTGCTCTTTGTTTCGAAGATAAATGTTATTAGTTCCCTAGCCATGAATCATCAGCAGCACGACTGTCTCATGAATGACCTTCCTAAAATAACATCATAGTTAGTTCGTCTTGGGAAATCCATGATAACAAAGGTATGCTCAAAAGTTATGCCACATGTTTCCATACGCATCTGACTTACCTTGCCAAATGGTTGTTTGAGAGAACCATCTGCATTTTTTACTGACACACTAGTAGGCTTAAGTTTTGACTTTCCCCACTTCTCCTAGCATGTCTTAGTCGCTATGCTCACTCATGCTCCGCCATCAAGTATGGCTGGAATTTTATATCCCTTATATGAGATTGGCAGTGTGGCATTCATGTCTTCGCTTTCATAATATTGGTATTCTCCTAATTTATTAATAGGAACTTTTGGAAGACTTCTTTCTTAATATGAATCAAAACTTTCATTTTCCTCGTCATCATCAGTCTCATCTATCTTTGCCCTAAGGCCTCCACTTAGCCATTTTTGTACATCATTCCACATGGTAGGCTCACCTTTAAAACTTGGCCTAAAGGAATAGTGACTGGAGTAGACAAGTTTGTATGTAACAATTCTGCATTCCTTGTGTGATGATTTTGTTTTTGGACAAAGGTGCCTTTAGGAAAATGTATAGACCTTGCAGTAAAGAGGCCATTATTAGACTTTCTTTCTATTTCCTGACCTTCACTTCCAGAATACTAAGGAAGATTTCCCAAAGATCCTACAAAGGAATCAAGGTCTATTCCATATTTCTAAGATTCTGGAAGAGAGTTTACATCAATGATTGAAGGCGCCTTAGATCTTTAAGGAGATCTAAGAGTTGTGTGTTGCCAAAGATCCTTAAGATCTTGGTCAGTTTGTTGTTCAAGTAAATTTGAAGGGAGGGATTCTTGCTCCTCTGGAATAGCTATCATCCATCTCTGGTATTACCGAGAGTGGTGCGGGAGGACAAGATTGGGGACTCTTCATTGGCCCATTCACACTCTCTAATTCTCCAATTGAGTTTGTTTAACCAAATTTGTAGTTGCCTTAAGGCATTGCTTTTCTTCCACTAGATTGGGATATTGCATTAATTGTCTAGGCAGTTTTTGTAAATTCTGTTCCAAACTACCATCAATGGGCTTTTTGGTATAATTTAAGGTTTCATAGTCGATAGAAGGAGATGATTCTGAAGAAGAAGATTCAGATCCATCTTGGATTTTAATCTTATCCTTGTAGTTACCAATCAAGATACTCTTCTTCTTGTTGTGTTTCCTTCTCTTTTTTGCATTTTTATTGGAAGTTATATCAATTTCAAGCTGTTCCTTTTTTTAGGGCTTGTTTGGCTTGATCTCTTGTTAGTACTACATTGACTGGAGTCAAGATTGGGTTTTCCTTCCTTCCCCAAAGAACTTAAGGCTATTGTCGATCCAGAAGGACCACTACTAGAAGGTTGGGTGGTACAGTAAGGGCAATCTTTGAGTAGATGCCCTATCCCACAACCACTACACCATCTATCCAAGGGAATAGGATTTGTTGTAGCTAAGCTATCCTTGTAGACTTTATTCGGACACTCAGCTTTTATGTGAGGACCACCACATGCATAATAAGAGAGAGGGGGTCATCTAGTCACAATATTTATGTCTCTTCCTTATGTTGATTGTTGAAATTAGAGCATTGTGATGAGCTATGGTGGATCAAACACTAGAATCAACATCATTAACAAAGTGATTAGTAAATAATTAAGATATAATTAGTGGATAATTAACAAATAGATTAATGTAAGCATGGATACTCAAAAACCAGCAAGTTCTCATTAGGGCAATGCCTCAATTTATAGAGTTTACATCCAAGCATCAAATCCCACTGATTTCTCCATGATTCACTCCACCTCTTTTCCCTGATGTAATTAGTGGGTAATTAACAAATAGATTAATGTAGGCATGGATACTCAAAAACCAGCAAGTTCTCATTAGGGCAATGCCTCAATTTATAGAGTTTACATCCAAGCATCAAATCCCACTGATTTCTCCATGATTCACTCCACCTCTTTCCCCTGATTCTCTCCACCTCTTTACTTTTCCCAGAATATCTCCACACTTCCCAGAATATCTCCACACTTCTTAAATCTTCTCATGCTACCCTTTATTCTCTCCCAGTAGATTCTTCTCACCTTTTCACAGGTTCTTTCACATTTATATCTTCTCTTTTACAGCCTCTAACCAAGGGCTTGTTCCCGCACACACCCTATTCACTTGTATTTTCAACACCTCCCCTCAAGTGAATACTCTCTAGCACACCTGGACCCTATACCAAGTTTCCCTCTTACTTGATAGCCCGCGACCAGTGCCTCAAGTCCCTAAACTCCATAGTCCTTGACACTCTCTCTCTCTCTATGTGTCCAAGGCCACTATAAGTGCCCGCGACCTTGACTAAAGTGCTCACACATACATCTACCACGTGCCCTACATCATTGGTGGCTCAGAGGTGGTTTTACTTTGTTGGGACAGGTTACATTGGGTTGTGGGGTATCTCTCTCTCTCTATCTCTCTCTCTCTCTCAGAAAAGATGATCCGACTCCACTTCCTTTGGAGCCTCCATGAAGTTTGCCGATATCGTTCCTTCTCCACTGGGTTTGCTGTAGCAGTCTCTCGCCATGTGTCCTGGCTTTCCACATTTGTGGCAAGTGAAGGTCCTTCCTCCTACTCTGCCGCTTCCTTGTCCTCGTCCTTGAGAGAATCCTCCTCGGGTGAAGAATGCTTTTCTTCTCCTACTATTGAGTCGAGCCATTTCTTCTCTTTGCCGCTGCTCTCTTGCTCTAGTAGAGTTGCTTCTATCTCGTAGCTTCAATTCAGGTACATTCTTTAGTGTTGCTACAATATTTTCATATTCACCTTTGTCCACACTCTTCAGAAGTACAGCTAGTGCTTCATCATCTTCTACCTTTTTGCCAATAGCTGCCAGCTTAATGCTTTTATATTTGCTCAAGTGTGTGATTAAAGGTTCACTTTCCTTCATGTACAATTTGTAGAATTGCATTAACAGATTTATCTTTGAATTTTTTGCTTGTGTGCCAAATAATTTATTGAGTTCATCCCATGCATCTTTTGCCCATTGTATCCCTGTGATATGATGAATGATTTCATCATTTAAACTGAGTGCAATAAATCCCAATGCCTTTTCATTCCTGCTCTTCCACTCATTTTCTCCTCTCTCTGGGCATTCATCTCTTCCCTCAACTAATCCCCACAGATTTTTTCTCATGAGCAAATACATGGTTTTTGTCTGCCATTTTTTTGTCTGCCATGTGTAAAACTGTTTCCCATTAAATTTGGCTATTTCTTGTGCTGTACTCATGGTGATGTGAAGGGGGTCTTACCTCTTGATCCAATTTCAAGATTCAAGGGCAGTGTCTACCCTTTTACAACTCAATCTGGTGTTTAATAGATGATTACAATAAATTTATCAGCATAAAATCACCAAAAATTACATTAAATCAAGGGTAACCAATTTGTACGGAATGGTTGGAGTATCAAACCAACTCCGAATTGAAATCTGAAGTTATAAGGATCTGTATCAGATACCTAATGGTTAATTTGAACCCTCAATTGCACCAAAATACAATGATTAGCATTGATTAACCACTGATTAGTAAATTAATCCACTGTTTTGTGTGCAGAAAACAGAGTATGCGGGGAGTCCAGATCTGGTGCCTTAGATTTCAAATGAGCTCAAATGCTTTCAAAGGAATAAATAGCAATGAGTCTAGTAGAGGATTAAGCCAAGAAACACAAGATTTGACCAAATATTGAAAGCTTAATCTCTGTTTTACCAAAGTCACCTGTGCAGATTTGATGAAGAGCTTGGATCTCACTGTAGACTTGATGAAATTGAATTCTGCCTTCACCAGCTTGTAGAGCATGCTTGAAAACCCTCAGGGCTAAGAGGAATTAGAGCAATTTGATTTGATGAAGTAGAAATTACTGATTTACTGTAGAAAAACGTAGCTTGATAAAAACACGATTTCTCTTCATCCGGTTGGCAGTTTGCGCTTCTGATTTGACTGGCTAGAGTAGCAAGGAGTTGGCTATCTATGGCTAGAAGGGTTTGGGCTAATTTCATGTGTGCAAGGAGGGGGAGCTCCTCCACTGGCTGGGGGTACAGAGGTGAGTTGAAAAAAGAGGAAAAATTATAATTTTCTACTAATCCTAATTAGCAAGATAATGAGCTAACAAAATGATGGATTCTAGGCATGGCTCTGATACCATGTTGAAATTAGAGCATTGTGATGAGCTATGGTGGATCAAACACTAGAATCAACATCATTAACAAAGTGAATTAAGATATAATTAGTGGGTAATTAAGATGTAATTAGTGGGTAACTAAGACGTAATTAGTGGGTAATAAATAAATAGATTAATTAAGAAGTAATTAGTGGGTAATTAATAAATAGATTAATTAAGAAGTAATTAGTGGGTAATTAACAAATAGATTAATGTAGGCATGGATACTCAAAAATCAGCAAGTTCTGATTAGGGCAATGCCTCAATTTATAGAGTTTACATCCAAGCATCAAATCCCACTGATTTCTCCATGATTCACTCCACCTCTTTTCCCTGATCCTCTCCACCTCTTCACTTTTCCCAGAATATCTCCCAAAATATCTCCACACTTCCCAGAATATCTCCACACTTCCTAAATCTTCTCATGCTACCCTTTATTTTCTCCTAGTAGATTCTTCTCACCTTTTCATAGGTTCTTTCACATTTATATCTTCTCTTTTATAGCCTCTAACCAAGGGCTTGTTTCCGCACACACCCCATTCACTTGTATTTTCAACATTGATGCTAGTATATTCATCAAAGATGTATATTCATTAGATGCTACCATAGTGAAGCCTAGGGGGATTACAAAATAATTAGGAGTCTCAGCATTTTCCCTAGGTAATTCATAAGCAACTTCAGGTACTAAAGTCTCAGAGGTTAATTCAGCTTCTGCTCCCACTTGGTGAATAGGAGTTACCCTTGGTGGAGCTGGTTGAGGAGGCAATATTGGTGGAGGAATTTCTATAGGTCTAATATTACTCCCTGTGACATTTGTGTTAAGGTTACCAACTGATGGTGCCGATAAAGCAAGTGGCCTGTGAGGAGATGGCAATGCCAGAGTTCCCATTATCAGGTTGGCTTTGAGTGCAAGATTAAATCTATAGCATCAACTAGTATTATGATTACCCATATGAGCACAGTAGCCACACCATAGATTCGGCCTTGGTTTTAAGTGAGGACATTTCGTTGTCGTATGATTGGATTTACAATATGCACACCAAACCATGTCCCTCTTAGGATAGAGGTGGGGACTGCTCGCCTCTTTTGGAATGATCTTAAATTCATTTTTTATCTGCTTTAGTAGTTTTCCAATCAGATCAGGGCCCTCTTTTATTTCATCATTCCTGCATTCGCTTGATTTATCGCTTCCCGATCCTGTTTTAAATGATGCTTCAGAGCCATGAGTTTCTTTGGGTGGTCCCATAAAGTTATCATTGTAATCAATGGCATCCAATGCACACTCATTGAAGGTTCTATGCCTTCGTGCATACAGCATATCATGCAATCTTTCATTTTGTAAACCTTTTAAGAAGAGTGAGATTAATCATTTCTGGCTAGGTTTATCTTCAAGTTCACACCTATTATAAAGACACTTAGCTCTGTTGATATATTCTCGAATCGTCTCTTCTTGTTTTTGTTTGAGTATTGATTTGGTTTACCGAGCTCCACTTGGCACTAGTCTTGGTATAAGAAATAAAAAAGGATTACTTCAAATCTTCATAAGTTGCTTTTCCCTCTGGTTTTAAAGTTTTGAACCATTTGGCAACCTCATGCTCTAGGTGAATCCAAATGCTCCAATCCTTGTGGGATCTTCAGTATCTTCATTAACATCTAGAGCTTTATAGACTTTCTCAAAGGTTTCTAAATGGCCATGGCCATCTCCAATCCCACTGAATTTGTACATAGCCTTGGATACACTCCAGACTTTAGAGTCTCGTCTATCACGTTCTTGAGGTCCATGTGGCAAAGCTACCATAGGAGCTGGAGGTTCCTTGACCGCAATTGCTCTTGCAATAGCTTCAACCATCCTTATGGCATCATCAGTTGATACCATTCTTGGAGGTGGCACATGATTAACTAGAGGTTCTACTAGAACTGGTCTATCAAGTGGTGGAGGAACATGAGTCCTCACTGCTACAACTCTCCCGCATGGCACTATGTGCACTCTTGGGTGAGTGTAGGTGGGAACAGGACAACGCAATCCTACATTTGGATTTGTTCTTAGTGTTGCATTTATTGGTCCGATCGAGGTTGCAACTGTAGTTGTGAACATAGGCAAACTTCTTGCTAATGAATGAGCAAACGAGTGTTCTCCCAAAGAAACAGGTGGATCCACAATATTGATATAGTCATATGGCATAGGGTTTGTAGGTTCCGCCCTATAAGTTTCTGCTAAAGAATCAGGTACTACAAAGTCATAGGGTGCTTGAGGCGCAGTGGTTAGGATTCTTTCATCATGGGTGTTATGGAAAGTGAATTAAGGGAATCCTTTTGAAGCCCCAATTTCTTAGGCTCCTTTTGAGAGTACTTCCTCTTCACCTATCTTTACATTTGCCTCATTGGAAGTTGTGTCAACACCTGATGGGTGTGGCTCAAGATGAGGAATAAGAGAAGGTTCTTTCTCTCCTTTTGCCAAGCACTTTTGCCTCTGGCTCATTACAAGGAATGTACTTATTACCCCACACATCCTTATAGAAGTAGAATCGCTCGTTAGGTCTATCAATTCTAAATGCATTAGGGTTCTCAGGACATGGACTAGAACTGGTTCCCTCAATAGGGATGATATTGAAAACTCTTTTTTCAAAGTCCATGTATACATACTTTGCTAGAGATGATACAAAGAATCTTTTCAAGATGACCTTTGTGCTTGGAAGCGTAGGAATGTAGATGCACTCTGTGCCCTTGTTAGAAGTGTAACTGATTTGGTAAAGACCCCAATTCAGCATACTACTAAGGCAAGTGAGGCCTCTGCCATACTTGTTATATCCTAGGAGGGCTAATTAGTCGGATTAGCACTAACCTATTCAAGGTTAGGCCTAAACCCAATTAGGGTTTAGGGCAGGCATACTAAGGGTCACACACCATTGTGGAGCAAGGATGCATGGGAGGCAATCCCATAGAGAGAGTGGGAGAGAGGGAGAGAACCTCTCTTACCAATCCTATATAAGTAGGATGTGACTCACTCTTGAGGCATGTTATTTTGGGCATGTGCATTGGTCTACTATAGCCATCATCATCATAGAGCTTGATGTAGAGGGCCATGTCATGGCCTATGATAGTCGAAGACTTCAAGGAGCCAAAAAGACCACACCCACATACAAGAAAGAATTGATGGCTATCATTCACACTTTAAAGTTTTGGAAGCACTATCTTATGGGTGTTGAGTTTGTTATCAAGACGGATCATCAAAGTCTTAGGTATTGTATGTCTCAACCTAAGATATCAAAAAAGCATATAAGATGGGCTAGTTATTTGGCCCAATTTCATTTTTAAATTATGCCTACCCATGGGAAAGACAACAAATTAGCAGATGCTCTATCTCGAAGACCCATGACCCATGCAGTTTCTATGGGTTACCATATGGATTTCACTTTGATGAAGGATCCTTATGCTACCAAAGAGGATTTCAAAGATGTTTTGGAATAGATTTCAGAATAGAAATTCGGTGACTTTTTATGTCATCAAGTAGGTTTTTCATATCATGCAAACCCAGGTTATGTGTGACACAAGGAATTGAGGCCAAGGTAATGGAAGAGTGCCATGCTCCTTTCTACATGGGGCATAGAGACACCTTGGCTACACTTCAAGCTTTGGAGAGCTGCTTCTATTGTCCTACTATGCAAAAGGACATTGAAATTTATGATTCGAGAATGTTTGGTTTGTCAAAAGGTCCAGTTTGATTGACAAACACCAACAAGATTATTGCACCCATTGAATGATCTATGGGAGAATATTGCTATGGATTTTATCTTTGGATTGCCAAAGTCAGGGCATGATGTTATATGGACCTTTCAAAATACCAAGAAGATCAAACATGTATGTCATCGGTTGGGCCTTTCAAATCATTAGAGGATATATAATGCCTTCCATGATAGTTTATGGAAACCATGTATAGGAGGAGCTTGTATTGAAGGATCCACTAGGGGTGGAAGAACCAAAACAGATTGATTTTCATTGTGAGAAAAAGAGGAAAGACAATGCTCAAAAAGTTCCTCTTGGAATTTGAGAGTTATTCGCTATTGGGCGCGAAATGGATGCCAGAGGAGTTCTCCTAGGACTATCCAGATATACTTCGAATGTATGAGCATTGAGGAAGTGGTTGGTCCAGATGTATTTGAAGTACATATATAGATGTCTTGTGATCAAGATAGATTCAAGAGAGAGGGATTGTGCCTCTAGCTCTCTTCATTGTATGTTCTAGTGGGTGGCAACAATGCTGGATAGCCCAAGTGTCAGAATTTGAACGCAAAAGCATACAAGAGATAGGAGAGAGAGAGAGAGAGAGAGAGAGAGAGAGAGAGAGAGAGAGAGAGAGAATTGATAGGCAAAGTGGCCTTTGATTAATGCAGAATGAGTGAATGTTACAATGGTGGGTAATTCCATATATACCTCCCAAATGAAGTTGTCTAACTCTCAATAGAATAAATGAAATAACACTTATCCAACAAAGAGGCTATTCACGTGAGAGATGTGTTGCTAGAGGGTCCATGGTTGCATCATCAGCAACTCACTTCTTCATTTTTGTGTTCACTGTGAGCTGCAGAGAGGGTGTTAGAAATGTGCATCTCTCACGTGAACAACCTCTTTGTTGGATAAGTGTTATTTCATGTGAGAGGCACATTTCTAACACCCTCTCTGCCTCTCACAGCAGTGAACAGAAAAATAAAGAAGTAAGTTGCTGATGATGCAACCATGGACCCTCCAGCACATACCATGGAGGCTCGGCATACAGACAGCAGCACCGACATGAGAGGCACGCGGCACAATAGTCCGACAATAAGGCCGGCATCATGTCACAACATGAGTCCATAGCAACACTCATCATCTTCATCACCTGCACATCCTAAGGAAACCCAACAGTAGCAGCTCGCTCACGACAGGATCTTCCAAAACGCACAACACCAAGATCATCTCAGTCTTCTCCATCTTCACCTTCGTGCACGCTCGAGATCACAGAGCCTCGAGCTCTGATACCATGTCAGAATTTGAACACGAAAGCATACAAGAGATAGGAGAGAGAGAGAGAGAGAGAGAGAGAGAGAGAGAGAGAGAGAGAGAGAGAGAGAGAGAGAGAGAGAGAGAGAGAGAGAGAGAATTGATAGGCAGTGGCCTTTGATTAATGCAAAATGAGTGAATGTTACAATGGTGGGCAATTCCATATATTCCTCCCAAATGAAGTTGGCCGACTCTCAATAGAATAAATGAAATAACACAAGTCGGACGGTCAATGTGACCAAATGGCCTAGATGACTATTGATGAACTATCGGGCAGTCTTAGTGATTGACTAGATGGCCTTGAGGATAGTCTGAGCAGTCCTAGTGGCCATATGGCTCAGCATGGTTTCAATGAAACCAGACAGGACAATCCATGAACAAGAGGATCATTACTTGTGCATTGCATACTGATGTATGTTTGAATTTCTTTGACTTTGTGTGTTGTTTTTGATGTATGGACAATGCTTGGATTTATGGCATGTGATAGTCCACTGGGCTCTAGACTACTTGGCCAGTACCTAGAATACCTAATAGTAGACGTGAATGATGCATACTTGTTTGTTGACTAGCTTGTGTCTAGTTTTTGCAAGAGGTAAGTATGCATTTATTTTTTCTAACACATGTGACAGGCCATGAAGAAGTACCATCAAGAACAAAGCTATTGGTCAAAGAAGAGGCATTGAGATGTTGCCAGATGAGCAGATGACAACATAGATATGGGGAAAGACCAGATGCACAAGCTCACCAGATGGGGCTAGTACCCTGAAACATATGGATGTACTTGATGTACCTTGAAACATATGAATGTACTTGATGTACCAAGGACATATGGATGTACTTGGACGATATGGACATGCTTGGAATACTTGCGGTCTGCAGTTGAGGACAACTACGATATTAGAGGGAGGGAATGCAACTATTTGGTCCTCCTAGATCTATTTCACATGATGAAACCCATGCCAGACACCAGAAAGGTGGAAGAAGAGATGGAGACAGGGTCCATATAAGGTTACGTACTAGCATGGTGAGTCATGGTATTGTTCTATTTTATTAGCATATAATTCCTCATATGCCCATATTCGGGGTCTCAGTGGTGATCCATGCAGTGTGTATTATTCAAGTGTTGCGTTTCATTAAGTGTTGGCGAAGGAGGTGCACTACGCCTGTAGTGAAAATTACTCATTAAGAGATATGAATCTATACATTCTTCTCTGGTCGTTATTCACCCCTCTGCCCAAGTCAGCAACATGATAAGCTTTTTGACTTCACCCTCTCCATGGTGAACTGCCACACCCTATTTTGCATAGAGTATCAACGATCACCCTACTAAATTCTCTATAGCATCATCATCTTGATGCTGAATAATCACACAGTTGATAGAATGAGCTGATTTTGCTCGAATTGGATGAAGGCCATCTCATAAATGTGCTTCTAATAACGACAACCTGGTGGTTAGTTCTGTTGCTTGAGTATTATGAGTATTCCATCAATTGGTTGGCAGTACACACACTGATTCAATGGTCAGTCATACACACAGTCTATTTGGCACACCATGTTTGGTTGGGCTTATGATGCGCATGAACTATCCTTGGTGTTTTCTATTGCTTGGGCATAATAATTAGACAAAATATTGCTCGGCACTAGGCATTGTAGTTCCTTGGCTTATTATGGTTTATCATGTATGCGCTGTATAGTAGGCCTACACTGTATTTTAAGCTTTTTCATGCTTAGCTCATGTTTTCTACCTCCTATACTGCCTAGCTTTTGTTGGGAAGAAATCCAATGACAGAGTTTGGAGAAGCTCTGGGTAGCATAGTCCATGATCTTAAACTAGTGCTAATAGAGTGGTTTCTACTTTGAGAGTGCTAAAGAACCATTTGTGAGCAAGGAGACTAGTAGTATTATCGGATGATTCTTATATATGTGGGGGGTGCCCTACAATATTCAGGGAGTGTAATATCATCTATATCCAACACTGGTGTTCATTTTTGAATGTATGTTTGGATGCTATAGTACAAATCATGGAAGTATGGAATGACTTTCATGATGATGAAAAGGAAAGTAAATTCTTATTTTACTTGGGCTATTTAGTTTTGTAAAGTTCATGTCCTTGTAGAATCGACTAGTTGCAAGGCAGTGGGAAATGAGTGGATCATTATCAGTGTGTGATGGGGTTACTACCTGGTTAAAGTGAGAAGTACTTCACTCTAGACGAGCATGGTTATTTATTGTCATTGGATCCAACAGAGTTTTATAAACCATGATTGTGTTTGTTAGAAATAATTCTAAGCCGGAGAGCTTAGCAGAGTATTCTAACATGTATGGCGAGTTTAGGACTGAACATGGTGGTTTAGAAGTAAACTCAAGGTTTGAAGCTAATCCAGAGAGATTAGAGACAAGCCACACTAAATTTGGTGTTAATCTAGAGTGATTACACAAATCTTGATCTTGATGCTACCACAGAATGCCTAGCAATTATCTATGTCACGTAGTTCGTAGAGTGACTATACGAGGACTCGTCGATCGGGCTCCAAGTACGCACACTGGAGAGCACGCGATGAGTGAGTCTAGGGTTCAAGGGTGAGACGTCTGGGTTTTAGCACCATGGGCGTCTGGGCTTGCGTGGGTAGACATGCCACTACATATAGCCCAGCAGAATGGGGGACTTCTCATTCTGCTATATGGCTAGGAGGTGAACTAGAGCCAGTAGGCCTTCTCCCTCTCTATGTAGTTTGACAGTGTAACAATGGTCCCACCCCCCTGATCCCCCCTTTTGGAGCAACAATTCCACGAATAAGGTCGAAAATCGTGGGAGGACCCAGAAACCCCCCTTCCGAGACATGTTGGCTCCCTTGATCCTTCCCTTCTGGAAATCGTGGAATCGCTACGGAGCAATGATTCCACGGATAAGGTCGAAAACCATGGAGGACCAAGAAATCCCCCTTCCGAGATGTCCCAGCCCTTGATCCCCCCTTCCACGGGTAAGGTTGAAAACCGTGGGAGCACCCAAAAACCCTCCCTTCTGGGATGTCTCACGCCCCCTATCCCCACTTTTGGAAACCATGGAATCGCTAGCGATTGCATGGATAAGGTTAAAAACCATGGGAGGACTTAGAAATCGCCCTTCCGAGATGTCCAAGGCCCCCGATCCCCCCTTTTGGAAACCGTGGAATCGTTGTGGAGTAACGGATCCACAAATAAGGTCAAAAACTGTGGGAGGAAGGTCGAAACCCCCCTTCAAGACGTATCAGGCACTCGATCCCCTTTAGAGTGGGTAGACAGGCCACTATATATAGCCTGGCGGAATGGGGGACTCCTCCTCATTCTGCTCTACAACTATGAGGTGAACTAGAGCCAGCAGGCCTTCTCTCTCTTCTTGTAGTTTGACAACGTAACATTGGTCCCACCCCCCGCCGATCCACCCTTTTGGAGCAACGATTCCATGGATAAGGTCAAAAACCGTGGGAGGACCCAAAAACTCCCCTTCCGGGATGTCCCGACTCCCCCAATCCCCCCCTTCTAGAAATCGTGGAATCGCTATAGAGCAACGATTCCATGGATAAGGTCGAAAACTATGGGAGGACCTAGAAATCCCCCTCCTGGGATGTTGCGGCCCTTGACCCCCCCTTCTAGAAACCATGGAATCGCTATGGAGCAGCGATTCCACAAATAAGGTTGAAAACCGTGGGAGGACCCTGAAATCCCCCCTTTTGGGACGTCCTGGGCCCCCTATCCCCCTTTCTAGAAATCATGGAATCGCCAACGAATCCATGGATAAGGTTGAAAATCATGGGAGGACTTAGAAATCTCCCTTCTTTTGAGACATCTCGGGCCCCCGACCCCCCTTTTGGAAACTGTGGAATTGTTGCAGAGAGCAGCGGATCCACAAATAAGGTCGAAAACTGTGGGAGAAAGGTCAAAACCCCCCTTCTGAGACGTCCCGGGCACTCAATCCCCCCTTCAAGAAACCGTGCAATTGTTGCAGAGCAGCAATTCCACGAATAAGGTCAACAACCGTGGGAGGAGCTAGAACCCCCCCCATTTCGAGATGTCCTGGGCCCCCCTTGTCCCCCTTCTAGAAACCGTGGGAGGACCCAGAAGCCCTCCTTCCGGCGATGTCTCGGCTCCCCGATCCCCACTTCTCAAAATCGTGGAATCGCTGTGTGAAGTCGTGATTCCACGAATAAGGTCAAAAATCATGGGAGGAAGGTCTAAACCGCCCTTTCGGGACGTCTCGAGCAATTGATCCCATGGGAGGACCCAGAAACCCCCTATTTTGAGACATCTCGGGCCCTTGATCCCCCCTTTTGAAAACCGTGGAATCGCTGCTTTACATTGCGGGACGTCCCGGGCTCTTGATCCCCCCTTCTGGAAACCATGGAATCGCTGTGGAGGAGCGATTCCACACGGATAAGATCGAAAACCATGGGAGAACTAGAAACCCCCCTTCTGGGACATCTCGAGTCCTAGATCCCCCCTTTTAGAAATCGTGGAATTACTACGGAGAAATGATTCCATGGATAAGGTTGAAAACCATGGGAGGAAGGTCGAGACCCCCTTCCCAGGACGTCTCGAGCACCTGATCACCCCTTTTGGAAACCATGGAATCCAGCGATTCCACGGATAAGGTCAAAAACCGTGGGAGGATCCAGAAACCCCCCATTCCAGAACGTCCTCGGCGCCCGATCCCCCCTTTTGGAAACTATGGAATTGCTGCTCAGATAATATTGAAAACTGTGGGAGGACCTAGAAACCCCCCTTTCGGGACATCTCGACCCCTCGATCCCCCCCTTTTGGAAACCGTGGAATTGTTGCAGAGATTCCACAGATAAGCTCAAAAACCATGGGAGGACTCAACCCCCCCCCCTTTCGAGACGTCTCAGTCCCCCAATCCCCCCTTCTGGAAATCGTGGAATCGTTATGGAACACAGATAAGGTCAAAAATTGTAGGAGGAGGCTTCACAGTGGTGTCCAAGATGGTAGCCCACCACCCCAAAAGGTCTTTCTGGAGGAGGAAACATTAGATAGGTAATGGTGTTGGTTCTTGCTCACTCTCGTGTAGGATTTGATGACCCTCCATCCCAAAAGGCCCTTCTGGAAGGAAAAAACATCAATTCTATAGCAAAAAATAGCAATCCTAAACCCTACCATTGGTCGCCTTCCCACCCTTAAAAAAAGTGCATCTAGAACTGCTTGTTGACTTGTTGCTAAACCCAAGCCCCTGATCCTGCCCATCTAGAAACCGTGGAATTGCTGTGGAGCAGCAATTCCAAGGATAAGGTCAAAAACCATAGGAAGAACCAAAAATCCTCCCTTCTAGGACATCCCAACCCCTCAATCCCACCTTCTGGAAACCGTGGAATCGATGCGATTCCATGGATAAGGTTGAAAACTGTGGGTGGACCCAAAAACCCCCCTTTGGGACGTCTCAGGCCCTCGATCCCCCCTTTTGGAAATCATGGAATTGCTATGGAGCAGCGATTCCACGGATAAGGCAAAAATCTTGGGAGGAGGCTCACTCTGGTGTCCAAGATGGTAGCCCACCACCCCAAAAGGCTCTTTTGGAGGAAGATTGGATAGGTAGTGGTGTTGGTTCTAGCTCACTGTCATGTAGGATTTGGTGACCCTCCACCCCAAAAAGGCCCTTCTGAAAGGAAAAAACAGCAATTCTGCAACAAAAAACAACAACCCCAAACCCTACCATTGGTCAACTTCCCATCGTTTTTCAGATTTTAGGGTGTGCGCCATAGCTACAAAGTGCATCTAGAACTGCTTGTTGACTTGTTACTGAACCGCCCCCGCCCCCCCACCCCCCCGGCGCGAAACAACCCTAAAACCCTTAAAAAAAGTGCATCTAGAATTGCTTACTGACTTGTTACTGAACCGACCCCCCGAAAATCATCACCTTTTGCTGCTCGCAGCCCCATTAATCACCTTTTGCAAACCCTAAACCCTAAACCCCAAACCTAAACCTTTTGCAAGCCCTAAACCCCAAACCCTTTGGCATCTTCTTAGGGGTAGCCATGATAACGACAAAGAAGAATGCTGATTGATTTCCAATCTCCAAAACCATGCTCTATGCACCCAAGAGAAGCAAAAATTTTGCAAAGTCCTGGGGCGGATCGTTGTCAACAAAGCTTGGCTTTCGTTGGTTCCAAATGCCTATCTTGCTAGGTCAAAGTGGGTGCAAGTGTGCAAAGTGAAAAAGAGGGAGTGCGCCTGATGCGAGATGAAGTAAGGGTGGGTGTGCAGGACATGGAGTTGAGCCACTTCGAGTGTCACCAGTTTGGATAGTGGAATAAGCGGTGGTATAATTCCCTTGTTCATTGCTATGCTCTCTAAGAACTCTAAGCCATGTGTGGTTGAGAAACTAACAAAGGAATGATATCATATGTATCCTTGTCTTTGTCTTTGTTCTCCACATCTTTGCTCACCCTACCCTCGGCTTGTTTTGCATCTGCATCTATTTCTTTACTCACCCAAGGTGCATCTACCTCATGTTCATTTGAAGCACTAACATCAGAATCATTTGCATCCATTTCTCTACTCCACCATAGGTGGTTCTACCTCATGCTCCTTTGAAATTATTATTTTTCTTCCACCCCTAGTGGAACCTTGGTGTCTTTTTCCTCTTTCCTACTTGAGACGACTGCAAAGAAAATGAGAGAGAGAGAGAGAGAGAGAGAGAGAGAGAGAGAGAGAGAGAGAGAGAGAGAGAGAGAGAGAGAGAGAGAGAGAGAGAGATTATATGCTTGATATGATAAAAATAGCTCCCAATCTCCTACAAGGCCCATCAATTGGTTGACTATTATTTTGCCTAACTAAAGTTTTTGCAAGGCTTAGGCTTTGTACCACTTTGTTGGTCCTTGTTGAGGAATCTTGCTCTTTTGCAGGTGTGTTGTGTGTATGTTTGTTGACCACTCCTACATCTTCATCTACATTCATGGAAGCATATTAATACTTGACTTCCAAATCATGGTTTCAATAGATGGATTTCAACCTATTAGCTCGTCATATGGTGCCACGTGCCTCCAATTCTACCTGCACGCTCATCACTGTTATCCACCCACCATCACTCTTGTTGTTGGAGCTACCACCAGGTTTGGGTTTGTCCGATTTTGCCAGACAATCGGACAACCCTGAGGTGTATTACACACATGCTTGGAACACGCTCAGTTTGCTATGAGTATTGCTTTTAGATCTTGACAAAAGAATATGTATAACCAAAAATTATGGGTGCATGTGGTAGCGTGTACAGAGACTCACTTTGACTTTGCTTTAATACCAGTGTTAGGTTGATTGATAGAGATAGAGTGTAAGTACAACACAACACAAAGTCAAAGAGATGGAGAAGAAGAATACATAGATTCTGAAGCTTTTGGTAAGCATAAAGTAGTATCATGCACTCTAATCCATTCATATGATATATATGAAATTACAAAGCCCTAGAAGATAAGGTGTCCTTTCACACCAGATGTTACAATTTATGCTTTGTCACCTTGCTGAAACCCTAACCTTGTTGTATGGAACCCTAACCCTATTCCAGCAAGGCTGTATAGAGAGGCAAGAGGGAATCCTGGGAAGAGTAGATGCATGCATGGGCTGAGAGAAGAGGCATGCGCTAGTTGAAGGGTGGGCAACATACATGCATAGGCTAAAGGCACAGACATGGGACTACAGACGGGTGTGGCTGTATATAGGCTATTGTTGATGTAGCAACAACAGTACTCTTGATGTGGCAAGTGAAAGGGTAGCAACGATGCATAGGTGATGTGGCAACTAGAGAAGAATACATGCACGCGCATGATCTATGTGCATGGGGAGGGGGAGAGAGAGAGAGAGAGAGAGAGAGAGAGAGAGAGAGAGAGAGAGAGAGAGAGAGAGATTATACACACACACACATACATACACACACATACACACACACACACACATACACACACACACACACACACACACACACACACACATACATGTATAAATATACATATACAGGTATATTTATATACACATTGGTATTGATTATGAGGAGACATTCAGCCCCATTGCCAAAGATGACAACGCACGAGTTGTTATCGCCACCACTGGTTATGTCAAAAGGTTGTGTCTTACATCAAATGTTCATGCGTGATGAGTTGCAAGAAGAAATGTATTTGGACCAGCCACCTGGTTATGGATGTGGATCACCTCGATTATGTGTGCAGGCTACCGTAAAGCCTTGTATGGCTTAAAGCAAGCACCAATGAGAGCATGGCATGATAAGATTGCATATTATCTTATCACCATTGGCTTTCATATAGCAGATGCTAATCATTCACTCTATGTGCAGGAGTGATAAGGATCATCACTATCTATGTGGATGACTGGATTGTTAAGGGTGACAGTGAGGAGGAAGTTGAAAATATGAAGGATCTCCTTAAGTAAAAAATTAACATGAAGTATTTGGGTGAGCTCAGATACTTTGATGGCATTGAGAAAGCATGAAATAATTAAATACATAGTTGCTTCAATACTCGAATAGTCAAAGGCCCAGTGGCCCATGCACACTCTTGCATGTGAAAGTTTACCACGAAGTACATATATGCAGCTTGTGCATAGGAATGGCCATGTATACGCTATGCATAGCCTATGCATAGGCATGGCCATGTATACGCTATGCATAGCCTATGCATAGGCATGTCTATGCATAGCTTATGCATAAGGATGGCTATGCATGGGTGTAGGCTACACATAGCAATTCCATAGCAAGGACATGTCCATGGATTACGCATAGCCATGTCTATGATAGCTATACCTATGTGTAGCCTATACACATAGGTATACACATAGCAATACTATAGCAAGGGCTATGCATGGCCATGGGTTACGTGTAGCCATGTCTATGCATAGCTATGCTTATGTGTAGCCTATGCATGGTCATGGCTTACACATAGCCATGTCTATGCATAGCCATGACTATGTGTAAGCTCCCGCCAGTTGCATCCTGACATCGTCGGCTATACCTTCTTGCACTCGAGTAGTGTTTTTTGGTTTTTTTTACAACCTTTTGTTTTCAATTGATTATTGAGTAGAAAGTTAGCAAGGTAGAGCAGTGCGCTCCCCGCCCACTAGAGCCCTGTGGCTTGTGTAGGTTGAGCATAAAGAGATCCTACACATTTTTTCGAAGGTCCTATATAGTAGTGTTATGTTGCCAAATGTTTTTCAAGAATTAACATGTGCATGGACTCATGGACTAGGCCCACAAATCTCTTAGAGCTTAAAGCATATGCAACTCTCAATCACAATTACGATCACGTTGTTTTCACGATCACATTATTTTCACACCGCCATGGCTCCCAAAAGAGTACCCAAAACTTCTACGCACTCTTTACAATAGCTCAACACTGCTAATATAATAAAGTAACATGAGAAGGGACATGTTGTAGCAAAATAATTATGTGTCTTCAAACAAGCAATTTGAAGACACATGTGAACAATTGCTTGTTATGAAACATATGTTGAATTTGGTGACTACAGGTGTATCCACAAATGGTTATAATGTATGATATATGGATTTGGGAGCCTCTAACCACATGACCTGTCATGGTGATGAGTGTTTTAGAGATGTGAAAAACCTAGAGAAGCCATGTTCAGTAGAAACTGGGGATGACACATCTTATTCTATTACTCGCATTGGAAATGTGTCATTGTCTATGCAAGATGGCAGAATCAAGTACTTGGCTGATGTTCTTCATGCGCCCAATTTCATAAAGAATAAGTATAGATGGGTTGGCAAATGTTTTTATATATGAACCTAAAACTTTGAAAACTTGGGTGAATCTTTGAAATTTTCTATTCTATATGGTAAGTAGTATGTAGTGTACTTTTGACGAATTTGCTCGCTAAAACTAGAAAATTTTGGGTGATTTTTTTCCTAAAAACGTTTTTGGTTAAATAGCTCGACAATATTAAAGACCTCTCTAAAATAACTATCGGGCTAAAATAACCCCTAATTTTTTCCTTGGCACAAATAATTTAGACTTAAAAAGGTAATTTTTTTTACAATAAGCAATAATAAAAATGCAAGAATTGAAACTAAGCAAAGTTTAACTTTAAAATAATTCATGTATTCATAATCAAATTGGATTGGGTTGTTACAAAGTAGGGTTGCACTACTCTAAGAAGGGGGATCTAATCTCAGACGATGAGCTAGTTGCATGTCCTTTGACATGATTGTGACACGCTTGCATGAATTTCCCACAAGCTTGTGTCCTAAAAAAAACTAACAATATAAGCTTTGGCTACCTCTTGTATTACCTCCAAAGGAATGATTTGCATGCAAAAATTGGTGAGATATCTCTACAAGTATTTCATGACATGTGCAAGCAAAGGGATCTTTGTAAACAAGGAGTTATGTGCTCTTTTGACACTTGCATATCTCCTGTAAAGGCTTTCCTTCCTTCACATCTCCTTCTTGCTGGTGCCCTTCGGAGTTGTTTTGGGTCCGAGGAAGTTTTAAAGGATGCTTTGTAGTGAAATTGCAATAGTTGGGGCATGCGGGCTATAGAGAATGCACATTGGGTAATCTTCAATCTGAAACCTCGCAAGCAACTCCTCGTTTATCGGCAATATGGGTGGTGGTAAGGCGGGTGCTCCAACACCATAGGTGAGTAACAATTGATAAGAGTCTTGCTACAGTGAGAGTGGGTCGTAGAGTGGAGCAGGAGGGGCCGATAGGGTTAATGGTTAGGCCATTGGATTAGTTTCTTGCAAAATGGTCCAAATGCTACAGCAAATTTGGTAAGCATATTGTACTTTAGTGGTCATAATGTTTCCCTCATAGACACACTAGTGTACCATATCCCTAAGTGTGCATTTTCAAGCACTCTTTTGTTTATGGTCTAGGAGATCCATGAGGCATAACTCTCACGTTAAAAACACCATCCCATCACAAGCCATCAGTCACACAAGTATCCCACTTTCTTATGCCCTACCACTTCATATCACCCCCCCCATTACCTCTCCCCCCCTCTCTTGATATTTTTAGCTGACTCTTCTTCTTTCCCTTGCATTACAACCCCACACACCAATTTTTCTATTTTCATTATAGCACTTAGCATTAGCTACCTAGCTTCCCACATATTATATCATCGATAAGCACATAATTATACTTCAACAATTTACATTTGTGCACAAAGTTGAACAAAAATAAAAGCTCATGTAAATATATGTAAGTGTACAAGAGTACAAAGTATATAAAGTGATCAAGTGTGTGCAAATGGTAAAATATGATGAGTACAAATGGTAGAATGTGAGTTCGGTAGAGTCTCCCTAATCCTATACTCATGTTTATGGATAATAGTACATATAATATATACAACACCTCCAAATACAAAATGGGGCTCGAAACAAGAGAGGGATCTAGAGCAAGGAGAAGGAGGATCCTCTAGTCTCCATGATTTGTACCCTCATCGTCCTCATGATCATCGTCCCCCGACGTAGGCTGCTCCGTTGACATAGATTTGTGCCCAATAGCACTCTGTCAATCTACCTCCGTCATGTTCTCATCACAGTGCAACTCCTATAGTTTAGCAAACTTAATTAGTTAATGTTTGAATACTTTAATTAGAAGTTGAATGACATTTAATCTAGATTACTTACAAAAGTAGGTGGTGGAGGTAGTTGGGTCTTTAGATGCCTATAACCTTGATAGGTGGCTGTCTCTATCTCCTAAAGGAGTGGGCTCACAGCCATATTTCTTCACCTATTATTTAAAAACCACATGAGTTATCAGTTGATATAAAGGAAGATATGATACACACCTACGTACACGTCTAAGACAAAATGTAAACATTCTAATATAAACATACAAAAGTGACAATGAAGCCCTTCTTGCCCATCCTGCCAAGATGTGATGTATGCCTAGTCTATAGCCTAACTCATGATAGACATATATTCAGAATCAAAAAAACATGTGTAGATAGATCTAAGATTTAATACATACACTAGTACATAGCTAGAGAGCAAATATTGCATACCTTGTGCTGATCCCAATTTTTCTTGAGTTGCATCTCCCGTCGAAAGGCCCTCCATGACTCACGATGCATACTAGTGGGGCGGGTATTCCCACCACTACGAAATATCTCCTACACATTTTGAAGTCATATCCAAGAAGTTAGAATAAAAAATAAATGCATGTATCAACAATTGTGAGCTGTGAAACACTCGCCCATCAAGCTATCATCGAATTTGATATCACGTAGACATAGGTTGCAGAGCAAGCAATGAGTCGAAATATAGATTAAAACTAGAGATAATACTTACTAGGTTCATATGATGCAAAAAAAAAAAAACATGCTATGAATACTTTTACTGCAAACTCATACATAACTGACTTCAACGAATAGTTGCTGTAATTTTTTATTTTGTTTCAATGGCAAACAGGTTTCGACTCATCCTCCGGTACATCGCCTCCTCCAGCATGCCTATGAGCTCCTATGATAGGGCAAGGAGGTGTGTCCTTGTCTCCATCGACATCTTTTGCGACGTCCTCTAGATCCGTGCAGCATGAAGCTGATGAGGCACATACATACTATGAGCAGAGAGTTCCATGTTGGTGTGTGAATTGTCGAGGCACTCGTCACTGATGGACGTGATGGCAATGCCATATCCACGAGCTAGAGTAGTTTGGAAGATGTTATGATGCACTAGTATCAGAGAGACAAGATCAGCCTATGGGAAATATTTCTTTTTCTAAGCATTCTATATTGACTCATTTAAATTCTATATGATCTTAATAGACAAAGTGATATATAACATGCATCTAGGTACAACCATCATGGCCAAATTCAGTTGTACATCTTTCTAATGATCACGATGGCTTTCATGGGCTCGATCGATCTATGCTTCCTTACATGCACCACAGTCAAGCTGTTCTTCAATTACAAATGGAGGCATGTGCGCACTAATTGCCTCCTAGTTCTGAGTCTGAGATGTCTGGTGATCATTCCTTACTCAGTTGCCTATGTCTCATAAAGACATAATCGCAGACATTATGGCGGTTGATTGTTGGGTGCATCACTTTCGACTTATGGAGAGGTTTTTAGCTTCTGGGGTGCTCGTTATGTGATTGTTCTATCTACGATTGCCGACGGGGGTCGAGGTTGCCTTTTTATAGCACATGATTTAAATGTCCTAGTTCACTCAGAGGTCCATGGCATCAACATACTCACTACATCAAGAGTATGACCACATATGGGCTATGTGCTAATGCTGCCTCTCTCATTGGAAGAGGCATTACCTATAAACAATCAGAGAGATTGTATATCGATGGAGGTAGATCTTACACTCAAGGAAATATATCAGGGCTAATCAATAGTAGTAGAGAGAGGAATGAAAGAACTAATTGTGCCTAGATACATTGGAGGCAATGCTATTAGATCGTTGCATGTTGGTGAGGAGTTGCTAGTGAATTATGGTTGGCGTAGGTGGCCCGCCAGCTCCACATAGAGAATAGATGTATTTATAACATTTTTAGTGCACATGTATTTTGTAACGGGCTTCGATCCATAACATTCTCGTAGTATATATATATATTTCAGAGGTCCTATTAATTTAAGTATATTTAAAACACCATGTGTACATGATGTCAAAATTTAATTTGATGAGACTTTGTAAATATGTTTACTCGTGCTTTGTTGTCACTTGTCTTATTATGAATTATTTTATCTTTATGATTTTCTAATTCATTTTGGATCACAGGTTCTAGACTATGATATTGCAGAGGATGTGCCCTTATATCGTCAAGGTCACTTTTGATTGTCATTAGAGTGTATGTGGATTCTTAGAGCACAAGATCCTAGTACTTTTCAAAGGTTGAGAGAGAAATATACATGTCAAATAGAGTAACCTAATGATGCAGAGCATGATGCTTATTACATGACTAGATTGTAATGATCGGTTTTAGAGTAATACAGATGACAGTGATACTCATGAAAAATATCTCTAAGAAGAAGCACTCACAAAGATCTATGAGTGTTCTTCTATGATGAGATTAGCGACCTTCCTCAACTTGAACCTCCAAGCTCGCTACCCCTGGAGCAATGTATCAGTTTTAGCATTACTAACGTAAGTGAATCATATACAATAATACATGGATGCTAAGTGATAAGGTATGTTTATTTTCCTAATGAATTGTTGTTCTCAGATTACTTTCTAGTAAGATTCTACCACCCAATAACACTATCCCAAAAACAAGGAACGAGGCACCAAAGATGATGACAAGTCTTAAACTTGACTACAAAACAATCTGTGCATGCATCAATGATTACATTTTGTATCGAGGAGAGCATCAAAACTCCGTTCTCTACCCCAAATGTGGTGCTTCATGTTTTAAGGATGGAGCAACACTTATTCCTCAAGACATTTTTCATTATCCCACTAATAGATTATCTATTTTGGAGCCCATAGTTATCAAAGCTTATGGATTGGATGGCAAAGAATGTGAGCACATATGAGATCCTATGCATTCTGTTTGACTGTGCGAAGCTTTCAAGCACATTGATAGAACATGGCCATAATTTAGTCAAGAACGCCATCACTTAAAAGTTTGTGTTGGTCTCGATGGAATCAATCCATTTTCATATAGATCAAGCAAGTGGTCAACTTGGCCGGTGGTGCTAATCAATTACAGCCTACCACCATTCATGTCCATAAAGAAGGAGCATCTAATATTAAGTTTACTAATTCCAGGTACATGCACAAGCAAAATGATCTGAAATTGTATCCACCCGATATGTTTATACTTCTTGAAAACTTTGACTCGATACAACACTTAAATACATGAAAATGACAAGTTCGTGGGCATTTTAACATCTACTATTCATGACTATCCTTCCTACGGTTATTCTTCAGGTACATGATTAGAGTTACTTTGTTTGGATTTGAAGTGACATGGAATAATAATTGCACTAAGACTTCGATTGTTCGTAGGTCTATCAACAAAGGGTTACAAGGCATTTCCACCATGCGGAGATTGGATACGATCACAATATAGAAAGAATCTCAACAAGAATATATATCTCCGACATAGAAGATTTCTGCTAGAAGGACACATATTGCGATCGAAAGAATAAGCAAGACATTTCAATACAAGGATTGAGAGTGGAGTGTGCCCTATACGAATGACTTCTATGGACTAGTATAGAAAATGGAAAATTGGGCCTATTATAGATTCAAATGTTGAGTTCACAAGCGACGAGAAAGACGAGGATTGTCATAAAGACAGAGGAAAAAATTTGATGACACCTGAGATTTCAATATGGTATAGTCTGGAATATTAGAAAGAATTGAAAATCACACATATTCTTAATCCCATGCATATTTTCAAAAATGTTGGACACTCTCTTTGGAAACATCTTGTGGGTATCAAAGATAGAGAGGGTACGAGGGTAGATTTAAAGGAACAAAACTATAAACCATCTTTATGGCCTATAGTAAGTCCTAAAATAGGAAAGACGACTTATCATCGCGTACCGTGGATACGCGTACTGACAAAGGAAGAGATGAGCACAATAAATGATATGATGAGATTGATACGTACACCTACAGGCTATGATGCATCATTGCGAAACATGTTTACTATGGACGATAATAGTCTTTTTAGATTAAAGACACATGAATGGCATAACTTCCTAAAGGTAGTAGGCCATGGCTCTATCTTATTCTTGACATTTATTAATTTGTATGGATACTAACATCAAAGGTGGATTATTTGTAGCATATTTTGCCACTTATAATTGATGGATGCTTAATTGAGGGCATTTGAGATATCATATACCGTTTGGGGTCCTCCTTAAAACATGTTTAGGATTCTTCTTTGCAATTGAAGTTAGTTATTGATTGGTGTTTTATCATTTGTTGTCAGGTGGATCATATCAAAGGAAATAGACACTTAGGAGATTCTATAAAAAAAGTTGGAGTGCATAGAGCTTCTATGCTTGATGGAAAAAGAGTTACCTACGTCCTTTTTTGATATCCAAGTCCATGTGCTTATCCAGCTTGTTGAGGAGGTGGAGCTTGCTAGAGTAGAAATACTTAAATCACAAAAGCTTACCTACGTCCTTTGTCATGCTCTTCAATCCATTTTTGTCATGCTCTTCGAGTGAATAAAAAAGGTGCAAGAAGAAGGTGCGCAAGTTACGTATAAGGAGTTAGAGCTTAGTCTTGGGTGTGACAAGGAGGTAAGATATGACATGGCCCACACTTCCAGTATTCTATGTGCGTGCTTTTGTGATGTTAATATTCACTACACACTTATGATTTTAGGTTCAAGCATATAGAAGTATGTGGGCCTATGAATAACATCTTTGAGTCAAAAGGATTGATGATATGCATCTTACTCAAGACTCATGCATTGTTGAATCATTTCAACAACAATCTCGTGCAAGTGCCCATGACATAGTGGGTGACACCCACCATGTCAATGATATTAAAAGACTAAGGTCATGTAAAAGGGTAGGAGAAGGGTGTGTGTGTGTGAATGGACTTATGGTCCACTAGCTCACCTATTTAAAGGCAAAGCTAGAAGGCATTTTGTAGTGTGCAAAGGCCAAGTTGTATGCACAAGCAACTTAATAAACAAATTTATTTCTTGTATTTTTGGGTCTTATCTCCTCCACTCACTTTGATCTATCATAAGCACCACTAATTTCAACATGGTATCAAAGCTCTTAGCATGAGGAAGAAAAGCTTCTGCACGTTTGCTCATGGCTCTGCTAAAAGGGAGAAGGCAAGGTGTGTTGAGGCTCTAAGTCGCGTCAGATCTTATAGCTGCAAATCATGAGAGGGGGGTTCTATTCTTGTGGGCAAAGCTGGGCATCCTCCATCGCAAGCCCAAACTAGACAGAGTCACTAGATTAACTCTTTGGCAACTATTGAGGTGAAGGCATCTGCAAGCTAACAATCTGTCTTGGGCATCCGATTAGGCTAGGTAGCTCTTGGGTGCCCTCTAAGCAATTCTCAGAATGCAGCGCAAGGTCCCGCATCATCGATTGGGTGGTTTTAGCCTTATTGGCGGCACCCCTTGACATGCACACATATAATGCTACGCAACCTCATGTGCCTCTGTTGAGAGACGTGCGTTCTGTCATCCTATCCCAAGCCTTAGCACAACGAGGAAATCTCACCCTCAGTTTGGTGGAGACCTCACATATGCATCTGCCTGATGGTCTCTCGTACTCAGCACGTGAAAGGCTGGATGGCTTTAACAGCATTAACAACCCGACATAGATGCCCACGCTATGGTGGACGGCTGAGCCACTGGTATAGCATCTTTGGTGGGCGCAGTCTCACCTCGGTGTTCAGTACTGGTTGTCGGCTTTTTTATCGGATAGCCATCACCAAAGGGGAGCCTCTTGACATTACGGAGTGCTTCTAAGCACTAAGAGTGTTCTTAAACATAATGGTGCACCTAATCACCAATACAAGTGTCATTTGACACTAAAAAATGTGCTCTTAAGCACTAATAGTGTTGCTAAACACTAATGGTGATCTTAATCACCAAAGAAAGTGTTATTGACACTAATGAAGCTTATCTCCCATCAGAATTTGTGGTTGGGCACACACCCTAAGTGCTAAACCATAAGCTTCATCAACTTAATCTCTTTTTATGCAACATCCTTGGCTTGATTAAGGGTTGTTGCACTCTTATAAACCATTCTCTTTCTACTTAAGCCAAAACATCACAAAGTTTCTGGTTTTCTTCTTTATAAATCAGCCCATTAACACTCTTGTAATCTCCCTCCAATAACCAATGTCAAAGGAAAACACCCAAATTAAGAAGTTCTCAGGAGAGGGCTTCCACACTTGGCAAGTTCTTGTCAAGTATAAGATGATGTCCAAAGGTTTTTGGCCATTCATTTTTGGCACTAAGGTTATTGATCGAACTAAGGCTGAAGATATTGAAGATGATGAGAGGGCACAAGCCATCATCATGCTCCATCTTGATGAGGCTCTTATTCATCATGTGGACTAGCTTCCGACTGCCTGCAAAGGAGAAATGGGATGAGCTTGACAAGCTCTATGGAGCTCGTGGTAAGAATTCCAAGATCTCACCTAAATTTGAATTTTTCAGCTTGGAGCTCAAAGAGGGAGACAGAATTGGAGCCTTTATCTCTCATTTGAAGGGCCTTATGGCTCAACTTGCATCAGTGAATGTGAGAATGGATGAAGATGATGCAGTGGCTATTTTGTTAAAAGCAGTCAAGAAGGTGTACCCCCCCTTAGTCACCACCCTGAACATACCTAATCCCACCCTTAAAGGAGTCATTCAATCTTGTCTTGATGAAGAAAAGAGGCCAAAGAGTTGAATCTTCAAGTGCAACCACTCCATTGAATATATTGAACAAGCTTTCTCACATCAAATGAGCAAAGTAAGGTGCACCCATTGCAAAAAGGTAGGTCATTTTGCAAATAATTGTTGGATCAAATATCCCAACAAGATGAAATGTAACAAGTGTAAACAAACGGTACATATCACTTCTAAATGTCTTAACAAAGAGTCAGAGGCTAACTTTGCATCAACCTCTAACTCCACTGAGCACTTGTTTTAAATCTCAATGTAACAACACCTATATTCCTAACCTTGTACGCCTAATGTTATAAAGGCAACCTATGTCCAATACCACCTATTCCAATTCTTTCATAGTTGGTGTTAAGGGGGGGTATTAAAAGACGAAGGTCATGTAAAAAGGTAGGAGAAGGGTATGTGTGTGAATGGACTTATGGTCTAGTAGCTCACCTATTTAAAGGCAAAACTAGTAGGCATTCTGTAGTGTGTAAAGGCCAAGTTGTATGCATAAGCAACTTAATAAATAAGTTTATTTCTTGTGTTTTTGGGTCTTATAGAAAGTTTCCACACAAATTTCAAAGTAAAAAGACACATCAAAACATAACATAAAGCTTATAGCATTAATCCAAGGAAAAAAGAAGAAATTTCTTTAAGTACCAATGGACAAGTGAGTTGCACACGACCACAAAGACCCACTAGAAGATTATTTTGCTCACTAGAAGTTCTTGTCATCAACAATAAAAGAAACAAAATTATCTCTCTCTTCCCCTCTATAATCCACCTTTAACACTTTTGACCTCGAAGGGAGGAAAAGTGGAAATAGTCCCAAAACCTGATCGTGTTTTAGTTTTCACTTCTTCCTCTATAATAGCATCTAGCATTACCATCTCTCTTCTCATGTTGTTGTAAAGCCACTTGTTTGTTTGCAAGGGATATTTTCCCAAGTAAAGTAGCAGCTTGGGCTTCCTTTATAGTTTATTTAGAACATTCCTTTCTTTTCTTCTTTGTAACTTATATTTGAGGAGGTGAATCAAATCCATAAGCCTTCATGGTGGGCCTCTTAGAGGACTTCTTCATCTCATAACCCTTTATGGATATAAAGAAATAGATTTAGCAAAATAATTATTAGTTCCACAAAAATCAATAAGGTAGAGATAACTATTAAAGCAAACCACAATAAGGCATTCACAAGACTGACAAGAAGATCGAAACAAAAACATGTTGGATCATCCTTAGAACCTTGTGCTACTACCGAGGGGACACATTCTCTAGGAAATTGGGGACCAAAGTTCTATTGTCATTTTGCCTCTCTTTGTCTACACTTGGAAGGTTTGTTCTTTCCATTGTATGGAACAATCCATTAAACTAAATCTTTCTCTCCCAATAGTACCTGTTCTTCCATAACACTTGCATGCATAGCATATACCTTTCTAGCCATAGGATTATTAGTGATATGAATTTGCACATTTAAACACCCTTCAACCTTTGCCACACTAGCATGGAAACTACGAGCCTTTACATTACTTTGTACCAATTTTGGTTTCATATGACATCAAGTTATGGTTGGACCTTATGTTGATGAGAGCTATGCTCGTATTGGTGTTTTCAGCCCACTGACACTTTGATATTGACCCTTGAAGGTTCAATATCCAGGTCATCATCCTCCACGGATAAGATGGTAGCCATGTTGGTTGAGAATGTTTTTCCCATGCGTTGTTTTTCTTTGTTAATTCTAGCGATAGCCTCCTCTTCGGTGAGTCTTTTCACCCTATCCTGATCTTTCTTTTCCTCCTTCTTTTTATGTATTTGGGTGAGCATGTCTTGATTCAAGGGTCTATAATAAATGTTGAAATACCCCCATTGGTCTCAATACCATCAAGAGTCTTAAGTCTGTCCTCTTGGGTGAGTCTTTTCACCCTATCATGATCTTTTGTTTCACCCTTCTTTTTATGTATTTGGACGAGCATGTCAAGAGTCGGGGGTCTATAATAAATGTTGTTATACCCCCCATTGGTCTCAATACCATCAAGGGTCATAACTACGACACATGACAAGTGATCTCAATGACCCTAAAGGGTCTTAACTATGACCAACACATGAGGAGTGATCTCAATGATCCTAAAGGGTGAGTTTAATCTTGTTTTGTTTATTACCCCCTGTCCCAAACAACGTCGTTAAAGTTCCCTCCTTAAGCTCCTTGTTCTTAATGTTTTTCTCAAACCATTTTTGTACGTTGAAGCTTTTCCACCATTAGCCCGTGCTTGGTAATAGTCTGGTCTCTTTTAGGTTTTTTCAGATTACTTAACCTCTCAATCTCATAGAATTTTTTTGTTAACCTGCACTGACGGCAATTCTCAAACTGGGAATGATATATTCCATGAGCATCATCACATCGACCCCATGGGAGAACCAAAATGGGATATAGACAAGTTGCTACTTTGTATAATGTTTGATAAGCCCATAGTGCAGCAATAAGATTTTGTTCCTCATCCGTTCTACTCGCTTGAATGGTTTTTGCCAAAATGCCACATAGGATTTTTTCAGTACTCTTTTCTTGGCCATTGGCTTCTTGTGGATAGTAAGGTGATGACTTTTTGTGAACTATCATGAAGCCTTTTATGAGGCAATCAATTACCTCATTGACAAAGTGTGACACTCAAAAGAGCACCCAAACCTAGAAATGGCTGCTCATACAAGAATTTAGCAATGGTATGTGCATTGGTGGCCTTCCTAGTAGCCCTAGCTTTTGCACATTTTGTGAAGTAATATGTTGCCACTATGATGTAGCAAGCTTGGGTCTTGTGTGCGGCAGAACTAATAAGTCCTATAAAATCAATTCCCCACTTCTCGAAGGGTTGCTGTACTATTACTGGGATAAGGGGAATCATGTCCCTTTCTTGCTATGGTACAATGGACCGTTAACACTCATCATCATAAACTTTGACAAATTATGTTGCAAGCAGCAGTGTTGGCCACCATAATCCTACTTGGAGAACCTTACGTGTTGTCACTTCCCCAGCAGTAAAGTGTCCTTCTATAATTCCAAAGTGCGTATCTTCTATTACGTGTATAAACTCATCCTCATGGACACACCTCCATAGGGTATCATCTATCATGTGTACCCATCTTATATAATTGTCTTGCTATCAATTTTGATATGGTGCCGCTAGCCTCATAAGCCACCCGTATCTTATCATTATTCAATGGTCGATCTTATGAAAAACCATATGCGAGGTATCGAGATATTTTGTCACTCTAATCAAGCATCACGTCTATCTCGAACAAGTATGCATCTAGGAGATCATCATCGATTTTTGTGGGGGGCAAGCTCACGATTAGGAATCTATGACATATGATCAGCTAAAACATGTTGCGTTCCTTTTCTTACAATGATTGTAAAGTCAAACTCTAAGAGTAGAAGCAACCATCATGTAATTTGATGTGTGGTCCAAGGCTTATTAACAAGATATAATAATGCATGGTAATCCACAAAGAATCTAAATTTGTTGGCCAAAAGATAGTATGTATTTCTTCACTGTATATACCATGGCCAAAAGCTAGTATGTATTTCTTCACTATACCATGGCCAAAAGATAGTCTGTATTTCTTCATCATATATACCATGGCAAACCCTTCTCATTCTATAATTATGTAATTCATCTCAGCTTCACTAAGTTGCATGCTGGTGAAACAAACAAAATAGTTGAATTTGTGCTCCCCTAGTTGTGCTAGCACACACAACCCAATAGAAAAAATGGATGCTTCAATATGCACATGGAAGATTATGTCCCAATTTGGGGGTCTTAAGATTGGAGCACTAGCCGGGACCTTCTTAAGTTCATCATATGCTTGCTAACATTCTCAAGTCCATTCAAATACTAATAGTAGTGTATATAATGGCCTTGCAATCTCCGCATAAAATATAATGAATCTTTTATAATACCCGACATATCCCATAAACCTTTGCATTTCCTTGAAATTAGTGTGTGGTGGTAGTTCTAGAATCAACTTGACTTTGCTTTCATCCATGGGGATAGACACAATGTTTCCTAGTATAACTCCATACTTTATCCCCAATATTGACATTTCAATGGATTCAAGGATATTCAATTCAATCAACACCTTTTAAATGCTTTTTACAAGGTAGGTGGTCTTTCCACTTGGAGTGAGAACACAAATCAATACAATCGACACCTTTGAAATACTTTTCACAAAAAAGGAAAGGTAGGTGGTCTTTCCACTTAGAGTGAGCATAACTTTGTCTCTTTGAATCGTTCGTGATTTTGTCGTTTTTAGACCCTCAAAAAGTAGCCCGACTCTCAAAAAGTAGCCCGAATATGGTTCGAAGTCGTTTTTGAGCTGGTTTTTGTAAATTTTAGTGCTTTTCGGGCTTGTTTTGCCTCAGTTTTAAGGTTGAATTATGAGGCTACTGGTTGGAGGCCAAAACGATCGATTTTGACTTCATATGGTGAAGTCCAAAATTCAAGAGCTCGATGTCGCCTTTCTAATGAGCACTAGAGCGCCCTCATTGGATTCACGGTTTAGGAGATAGGAGCCTCCAAACAGTGGTGTTTTCCAGAGTCTTTTTTTTTGGGGGGGGGGGGGGGGGGAGGGGGGCGATGGACCCCCTTTCACATCCTGAACTAGCAGGGTGCAGTTCACGGCGTGAAGTGGACTTCACGGATTTTATCAAATTTGATTTTTTTGGGCTATTTCACACCATGAGATACTTAGTGTTTCACGCCGTGAAATGCTTAGGGTTTCATGCCGTGAATTGGACTTCACGGAGAAATTAAATTTGGTTTTTTTTTGTTTGCGCGCGGGGACTGTTTCACGATAACACTTAAGGGTTCACGTCGTGAACCACTTAGGACGTGAACCAATTTTTATTTTTTTTTATTTTTGGGCGCGGATCTCTAGGCTATGAGACCTTAAGGCATGAGAGTGCAGAAAATGGTTCACGCGTGAACCTTTTTTTTGAATTTTTGATTTTTTTGGGCGCGAGACCTTAAGTGTGAGTGCAAAAAAGGGTTCATGCCGCGTGAACCATTTTTTTGATTTTTTTTTTTGGAGTCTAGTGAGAAATTCAAATTTCCTTATTTGGGGGGGATACTTTTGAATTTTAAATTAAGGAGATATGGGCATTTTTCCAAAAAGGTAAGTGGGAATAAAAAAAGTCACCCTTTTTATGACGCCCACTTATACCCTTCATAAAAAGTCACACTTTTTATGACGCCCACTTATACCCTTCATAAATGACCCCCAAAATGGATAATTTGACAACTCATGGGCATCTACTCATTGAATGCTCATTAGCCTTAATGAGTTATGTAAAAAAGTGATTAAGAATTAATCAAAGATTAATTCTTTCACTAATCTTTCTCTCTTTTACACTAATCAAAGACTTTAATTAATCACTAATTCTTAATTAATTCACACAATTGAGCACATCATTGGATAGAGCAAGGGAATGATAAGCTATGTGCATCAACAAATGTGTAAATTAATCTAAAATAGGAGATTAATTAGAGTCTTAATTTTGATCTCTTCTTTTAAGGCAAAACTTTCCTCCAATTGTGAGTTTTGATGAAGAAATTTATGTAATTAGGTGATTTGAAGCATATAGATGCTCCTCAACAAAACACTAAAAAACACTAATTTCAACTACTTACATGATCAATTTGGACCCCAATTAACACATTTTCTAAATTTTGTCTCCTGAGAACAAGATTAATCTTCCTTAATGACAAAAACCAATCCATTAAGAGAAATTAGTCGAATTCAAGGGTTTTTTTGATGGTTTTGATAATTTTTTTGAAGGATTAAGCTACTCCTTATGCTTGCTAACTTTCTAATGCAAATAATTTCAACAAAAAACACACCAATTAAGCTAAAATTAATGATTTTAGTTCTATGTTTAACACTAAAGAGAGCTAACATTCACTAAAAATTACATTCTATTGCATTATTTGATGCAATGGATGCAAACTAAGCCTAATACAAACTATGTGTAAGCCCTAAGAACATTAAAAACCACATTAACAACAACGAAAATAAAAAATTAAGCAAAAAAGCATTCTTTACAAAATAAAAAAGAGAGCTATTTCTCACAAAATCACACACAAATATCCATCAAATCCATATCTTTTTCATGGGAAACCATTAACCAAGATATGGAAAATTGGTAATCCGTAGATTAGAGGAAAAATGATAGAAAAAGCCAAGGGATGGCTCCCTGGCAATGGCACCAAAAATATTATGGCTCACCCTAACCCCTCTTGAAACACATCCAACAAGAGATTACCTGGTGAACCGCAAATGTCGTGAGGATCTTTCCAATGGTGGAGTTCGTAACCCTTGAGGTCTCTAAGCTCTACAACTCCTTGAGAAGCAATTCCACCGCGCCTCCCATGAGCATTGTCACATCGCCGCGTTGCACTACGGGTACTCGTCCCTCCTCTCACGTCATATGTCTCACACAAACTCACTAGCATGCATTAGGGAGAGAGATTAGCAAGAGCAAGAGTCCATTGCACAATGGGAGAGTATGTTGTATTATGAGAAAAAATCACTTATATACATGGCTATAAGTGTTCACACTCATTTAAACTGTGGCCGGCCGGGCACTTTAGACTCATAAGAGGCCTAATGCTATTACAATGACTACTCTCATAATATATCCATGAAGTACATCACTTAGGACTTCATCCTAACTTGCTATCACACGCTCTTGAAGCGGAATTGCTATAAATACTCTGTCACACCATTACGGGCGCCCATCCAAATTGTAGATTTGGACACCATTGCTTCATATCTTGAATGTATGACCCTTTGGTGTATCTACTTTGACTCCTTGATGTAAGATAATGGTGGTAGTTCTTGTTAACCCTAGGAATGGGTTAACAGGCCTCCAATGAGAAATGGTTTCACATGCAATTTGGGAAATAGTTTAATGATCCCCAATTTTAAATCCTTATTAAGTGAGCATCCATAAATGATCCCCAATTTTAAATCCTATTAAGTGAGCATCCATAAATGACTTGGTACAGGTTTGTACCAAGAACCTCTTCATAGGGATCCAAAAACTAAGAGTCCATCCCATCCAGGGGCCTTTTCCTTCCCTAGCTTATTTAGGGCAGGTTTAGGGAAACCCTGGCATTCATCTTGGCCATGAGGCCTTTCTAGCCAGGGAGCTTGGTTTGGGGGGGGGGGGCTTCTTTGTGGATCAATTTTAGCAATGTGTCTTCAACACAAAATTTGATGCTTCTTTGTGGATCAATTTTAGCAATGTGTCTTCTTTGTGGATCAATTTTAGCAATGTGTCTTCAACACAAAATTTGATGCTTGATGTGTTCTGTTTTGGACTTAGGGTAGTGCCTAGAAAGGATTCCATCTCTCAAGAGGATCCTCTAACCAGTTTTCTACATTTATTCTTGACTAGTCCTGCCACATATTCACTATTGACCCTTGAAGGAGTTTTTAGAAATCCCTTTTGAGCTTTTACCTCATGGTTTTTGGTTAGAGGCAACTATGTGCGCAAACTATGTGTTGAACAAATGCCCTACCAAGGCCTTACAGTCTAAAACTCCTTATGAAGCTTGGCATGGCAAGAAGCCTTCTGTGGCTCATTTGCATGTTTTTAGTTATCTTGCTTATGTTCTTGTGCCTGAGCAACAACGCAGTAAGCTTGATGAGATAAGACAGTTAAATGCGTATTTGTGGGATATAGTTCAAAAAGCAAGGGATATACTCTACCATCCGGCCTCAAAGCGGATTTTAGTAAGTAGAGATGTTGTTTTTGTTGAAAACTCAGTTCATCCCATGCTTTCATGCAAAAAACAACAGAATGTATTCTCATAGGACATGTTTGATTTGCTCCTACCTTTGTTTAATGGAGGGCAGCCATATGTAGAGCAATTGAATGCTCAAACAAGTACCGAAATTCAGCCTGCAAATCAACCTTTTGATGAGGAAATTATTGAGGATTTAGTGGATGAGAAGAGAGCAACCATAGAAGAATCTAGGCATATGCCGAAATGGCTTGTGCAGACATTGAGGGATAGCAAGTTGGCAGCTTCTTTACCTAGCAAAACTCGTGCAGGTTCTCATCATGCAAATTATTCTCATGTGGATCATGTTCTCATTTCTACTTTATGTAATGATGAGGAACCTGTTTCCTTTGAGGAAGCACATGATGATGATCGTTGGATGCATGCTATGCAGGATGAGTATAACTCTTTACTCAAGAATGACACCTGGTATTTGACAGATCTACCTCATGGTGGTAGAAGACCATTGGTACTAAGTGGGTTTACAAGTTAAAACACAAAGTAGATGGTAGCATTGATCGCTACAAGGCCAGACTTGTTGCAAAGAGGTATGCCCAGCAAGGGCATTGATTATGATGAGACCTTTTGCACCTACATCTCGTATGACTACCATTAGGTGTCTCATTGCTTTGGCAGCACAATTTGGGTGGAATGTACATCAATTGGACATTAAGACTACATTCTTGAATGGTGATTTACATGAGGAGGTGTATGTATTGCAGCCTCCTGGTTTTGATGTGAAAAGAGAAGATTCTAAAGTATGTAGGTTGAAAAAGACTCTTTATGGCCTTAAGCAAGCTCCTAGAGCATGGTATGAGAAGATTCATGGCATACTTGGTTGCAAATAATTTTTGCAATAGTCCAACAGAGAGTACCCTCTATGTGAACAGGAGTAAGGACACATTTTTGGTTATCGTTCTATACGACGTTGATGACATGCTGCTCACACGAGACCCGATATAGATCAGATTTTAGCCTTTAAGGCTGATTTGAAATCATCGTTTGAGATGTCAGATTTGGGGCCCTTGCATTACTATTTGGGAATGCAATTTATGCAGCACAATGATGGTATTGTTATGCTGCAGTCTAAATAGATACAGAAGCTATTGAAGATGTTTAATCTTGAAGACTGTAAACCTATGGCTACACCTATGGAGACATGTACTTGACTTAGTCTTAAAGATGCAGGAGACTCTTTTGATGCTAGTTTGTATCAGCACGGTGTTGGATCCCTTCTTTATGTATGCAACACGAGGCTAGATATACAGTATGCAGTCTCACAGTTGAGCAGATTCATGCATAGCCCAGGTACGAAGCATTGGAAGGCTATCAAGCGGGTTTTTCACTATTTGCAGGGCACTCATTATTTTGGATTATTTTATCAAAAGGGGGGTGAATCACAGCTGCACATGCTTTTAGTGATTCAGATTGGGCTGGATGTTATGACACACGAGTGCCACTAGTGGGTTTTGCTTTTGCCTTGGTGATTCATGTATCTCATGGCTCAGCAAGAAGTAGCCCTAACCCTAACCCTAATTACATCTTCGTGTCATCTTCATGCACCTTATTATATGTCTACTTATAGTAGCAATTAAATACACTTAAAAATGAAAAAGCACATGGAACAAAGAATGTAAGGATATGTCCTCCTTAAGTTCATTTGACAATACAACAAGGAAAGCATCAACCAAGAATCAACAATCTTAAATTACATCAATGTATCAAATGAGGAACATAGATTCACACTCTCATTCTGATGATTGTGTCTATGTTTCTTTGCACTCACAATATATTATCCTCCATTGCTAATAATCCTTAGAACCTCGTCGCTAAACTAAATAATAAAACATTATAGTCTTGCTTGTGATTTGCCATTAAAAAAAGTGAGCAAAAATAAACAAAAACATAAAAAATAAGAGCTTACAAAAATAAAAAATGAAATCACTTATAGAGGCCCCCACCCCTTTTAGATACTCCAACCAATAACTTTCTTCTTCTTTTACTAATAAGCATTCCCCATTACTTTAGGAAGAAAAATGACCATTTCACTATCATGAACAACAACATCAAGCTTCTTAATTCTCCCAACAACAAAGTCTTCTAGTTGTCGATGCGACGATTAACAAGGACACAATCAACATCAAAAAGGGGGAAATGTTAACCCATTCTAAGCTTAATAGATGCTGCCATTAATTTCCTACATCAAAGAGAAAAGACATATACACTAAAAGGATGTATGATTAAGCTATGAAGCAACAGTGTCCAAATATATAATTGGGATGAGTGTCCGTGATGGAATACTTATGGCGAGCCTTGCTGCTCCAGAGTGTGTGGTAGTAAGCTAGGATAAAGCCCCCATGAATGTATTATGATATTAAGAATTGTATAAGAAATAAACCACTTATGAGCCTTGGGCACCCGGTTGTCCCCATAGTTTATATGTGAACACTTGTGGACTTGCGTATAAGCCAATTTCTCTCATAATGCAATACACTCTCCCTGTTTGAAATTAAGTCTTGTTTCTTATTCTCTACTCGATAATGCAATACACTCTCCCACTGATGAGATGAACCTTGGGAACCTGATCTTGTCTATAGTTTAAGTGTGTGTGAGCACTTGTGGACTTGTATATAAGCCAATTTCTCTTATAACACATCAATACACTCCCATTGTGAAATTAAGTCTTGTTGTTTCTTCCCTACTCTATCCTTATTCTTGTGTAGCTACCACCATAGGTGTGTGAGAGAGGAGTGTGTAACTACCTAATGATGGAGCTGGCATGACAACGGATCAAGAGGAAGAGTACGATGACATAAGGCTCTCTGAAAGAAGCTGTATGAAAATCCTTGGTCTTGGCCAAATTGTGAGAAATCTGTGCTACTACTGTAAATTCCTCTCTCAATCCCCTTATGGTTCTAACTAGCACCGAGAATGACATTTATAGTTCTCATCTCCTAGGCTATGTGAGTTATGCCCCTATTTTAGTTGGTTCTTCTTTTGGCATAAGATCCACTGCACTTGCCATGTACAAACTTGCTTAAAAGCACCCAAATGGCTATAGGATCTCGCATTCCATAAAACTTTTAATCATGGCTCTTAATGTTGGGCTCAATTTTAGTCAATGATTCCAACCTAATGCTATCTATATATGGGATGCCTATAAAGTTGACATCAAAGTCTATGGCATCTAAGCTTATTATAGCCTTTGAAGCTTGAGCCTTTAGGTTTCTTAGTTGCTTGCTTGGAGGTTAAAGCTTGTGCTTTCTACTTATTGGTATCTTTGGTTGTTTCCTTGGCAGATGGATGTGATGAGAATAGAAGTGATGAGAATGAGAGGTAAATGGATGTGATGAGATGGGAAGTGATGAGAATAGAAGTGATGAGAATGAGAGGTAAATGGATGTGATAAGATGGGATGCGAATCAGATAAATGGGAATGAATGGATGGATGTATGTGATGAGAATCGAAGTGATGAGAATGAGAGGTAAATAGATGTGATGAGATGGGATGCGAATCAGATAGATGGGAAAGAATGGATGGATGGATGTGATGAGAATAGAAGTGATGAGAATGAGAGGTAAATAGATGTGATGAGATGGGATGCGAATCAGATAGATGGGAATGAGAGGTAAATAGATGTGATGAGATGGGATGCGAATCAAATAGATGGGAAAGAATGGATGGATGTATGTGATAAGAATGTCATAGAAATGACCTTTCTTTGGGGGGAGAGAGAGAAATGCTTAAAAACCATTAAAGTTAAGCATAAATGGAAATTTATGTGTTTCTTTATTACAATACATTAGAGCATTTCAATAATATTCAAAAGCCATTCAAATTAAAGCTTCTCAAGCTTGAGAGGGGTTGAGAAGAAAGAAACATTTAGAAATTATGTAAAAAAGACCATAATCCACTCTTTACCTCCTAAAATGCTTGATTCTTTAGTCACTGTAGAGGCCCCCAACCAATCAATTGGTCTAGGAAGTTTTTCCATTGATTGGCATCTGGGTGGGGACCTCAAGACAATCAAGTGTATGCTTGGTTGCACTCAAGGTGCACATACGGCTCATCCATGCCCTTGGTGCATGCATGAAGTGAAACAAAAAGGCAAGAAGAAATGCAAGGGGAGGGACATTGGTGAAAAGGAATGGGACAAAATGGGCAATGAATGGGATGGTGGTGTACTTTCAGCACCTATGTTGGTGCCTCCAAAGAGGGATTTGCGAGATAATAGTTGGAACCCCATTCTTCCTTTTCCTCTCATCAACGAACGTTCACTTTTGTACTTTACATGCTTTCATGCAAATCTTTGACCGCCTCTTAAAGTGTCACATACACTATGCTTTCACTATGCCTCATAAATCTTGACAAGATGAGGCGATTACAAAAGTAGAGAACATTCTCAATAAGATTGTTTTTCATGGTGGTAATGTGGAGATTTGAGGAGGCCAAAAGACCTCAGGAGGTTCTCATATGGTTGCACAGAAGGTTTTAATGAGTGGCGCAAAGGCCACAAGGTTTCTCTTCCCCAGCGGCCTTCAAACACAGGCAAGAAGGTTCTAGCAAATGCACACAGGGAGGTGAGGAAATCATAGCTCCAAAGAGATGGGAGCTATGGAAAGACCTTTGTGCTTTGCAGTGCCTCAAACTGATTGGATGCAAATATTATTGTCTTGCATGAGAGCAGGTGTGGGAAGATTTCAATGAGGTTGTGCGGTTGATGAATCTAAGCAGCACAATTGAGGAACAACGCAAAAAAATTCAACCGGAGTCACAAAGCTTCATTAAAGTGGTGGTCAACGCATGGGTGAATTTAATATCGTGCAACACATGGTATTCCATAGATTTCTAAGGTTTGCACTAAAGATATCTTCTATTAATGCATTTCACAGAAATGTGGTTTTGTTCTCTAACCACAACAACACAAAGTGTATGCTCATGGCACATGATTCATGAACACATATGGCTCCCTTGACATGTGAAGTACCCAAGGAATGGATAAGAGTCATTACCATGCAAGAGGAGTGTACTTCAAGAACACATGACATGGAGGCAGTAAAACTTGCACAAACTATGTCAAGGAAATATTTGATTGGTTCTTTCGATACACCTTTGGCAGGAACATTTCAAGGGAGAGGGCTCAAAGGTCCAAATTGGCAGAAACATTTCAAGGGAGAGGGCTCAAAGGTCCAAATTGGCCCAGCTTGCCAAGTGGATAGGGAAGGGGAATAAAGCACCATGGTGGAGGGCAGGGACATGACTCGCATGCCATGCTGCATGGAGGATAACACAAAGGAGAGTTGAAAAAGTTTGGGCCCTTATTGACGTCTAGGGTTTTGGTCTAAGGTTTTGGTCTAGGGTTTAAGAATTAGGTTATAGGGTTTTGGTTATATGATCTAGGGTTTTGGCCTACGGTCTAGGAATTAGGTTATAGGGTTGGCTCTTCCAATGCTTATAAATAGCCTCCCTGGGAACCCCCTCTCATTTTTCATTCCATTGCTTCTCTGATGAGCACTCCTTGACATGAAAACCATGAACAATGAGGAGCTTGCACAATATTTTCTCAACCTACAGCTACCCATCTAAGTGAAGAGGAGTTCGCCTCCCTATCCCAAGAAGCACTCTTGAAGAGAGGGAGATTGCATTTCCACATCCAAGATTTGCAAAACCTTGACGGCCGCATTGGCCATACTTCTTGGGTAAGTAATGTGTAGTAAAAGCCTTAGAGCATCATTTGTTTCATGGTGTAAATTTTTGATGATTGAAAAACTTATTTTGCAAGTTTGCAGTGTAAACTGAAGTGCATTCCACCACGTCACAGGTGGTAGACCCCTAGTGATTCCATAGTGCGCAAGAAGATCAAGCCTTGGCCTTGCGCTATGCCGCAAATATTGCACAACACCGGGAAGCTATGGTGCATAACATTGTCCAAGTATTGGAGTCCCCTGCTATTTCAAACACAATTAAATCTAGTGTAGCTCTAAGCTTGCTCCGAATGATCTATTTTCCTAGTTAGGATCTTGTAAGGGATTGAGTTTTGATGGCAAATTTTGGCTTGTAATTCTCACTTCTACCCTCTCTGTAATACGATACCAACAAATGATAATTTTGTTTTTTTCCATATATGGATTCAAGTGTCATTTTGCCACAATTTTTGTTTCTAGTTTTTCCAACTTTCATTTAATGTAAAAATTATGGAATTTAATGCCTCCATCAGTAAAAAGAAAAGGAGGGTTCTTGTGGATTATGGATGACACTGACAATAGCAGTGACACCATGAGACCAATTCGGAGGGGACTAAGTCAGATGACAACAAGCCATTGGGGGAGCCCACATGGACTAGCATGAAGATTCCAGCACACCCGACAGTAGCCTTGAAGACTTTGTCCAGAGCTTGTGCCCTTCTTAGATAGCCAGAGGCCACCGAGACTCCCAACAAAGAGCCCGAACTGTGCCAGAGTCACCTCCGCAACACCGCCGCCCCGTAAGAGCAAGTTTTTCAACCCCTCCCACACGCATGGCCCGACCCCCCGAAGCTTGTTCGCATGGTCCATGATGCAAAATGCACTCCGGCTTCAAATTATTCCAAGAGATGCGCCATTATATGCCATTACCAGAAGTTGATGGAACTGCTAATCCAGAGGGCTCCATTTGCACGGACATGTAAGGAAGTTCTATGGGATTACAAGATGGAATGTCGCATGTAATCCATTTCCCTTGAAGCGTTGATGGAGGTTGATGGAGGTGGCAGAGGCCTACCTAGTCACTCTTTTTGAAGACACTAACCTCTGCGCAATTCATGCCAAGCGAGTGACCATCATGACAAAGGACATGCAGTTGGCCATCGAATTTGTGGATAAAAAGGGCCACAAAAATAGACCGTATGAATTTTAATGTAATTGGCCTATCAAGTACAAATGTAATATTTCTACAACTGTCAATGCAAGATAACTTTTTGGTCTTTGTTTCATAGTTTGCGATTGAGTGTTTCATGCAATGAATGCTATACTCGGTGTGTGAATTTAGGGTATGGTCGCGGTCCATGAGTTTACGCTATGCTCGATTGATAAATTTACACAATTCTCGGTCTATGAGTTCACTACATTTTTTTAAATGGAAGAACAATGTATGCAGAAGATGGGCCAGAAGGGTGCAAAAAAGGCATGTGCGGGAGGCTTGCAAGGCATTTTTGCACCCCTCTGGCCTCTTTGGATTTTGATGTTTTATGTAATGTTTGTGGATTCAACCTTGTAACTTGAGTTCAAGCTTTTCAAATACATTTATTTTGTGTTCCATACCTTTGTAAGTTACCTTTGTAAATAGTAGTGCAAGCAATCATGATATTTCTTACAATCTAATCATATATAGGCCAAATGACGAACTCGAAGTTGGATCAAAAAACAATAATACATCCATGCAAGAATTAAATAACACAAAATCTCATGTCAATTCAATTCATATTCTTGAAAGATCCCTGTCCCCTCCGCGCAACGAATCCTGGGGTGCTAGCAACGGAAGTAGCACCTCTTATGCGGGGTAGGGTCCTTCACTCGGGGCCTTGCCCACACCACGAATATCCAGATAAGAGACTAGTCCCTCGGTTCTTCCAAAACCGAACCCGAAAAAACTTCCCTTGCCCGGAAAGCACGGGTGATTCCTCCAAGTTATTTTTACTCTAACGTAGTCAAGAGCCTTAACTAACTGAACTGATCTGACCGAACCTGTAAGTATCATAGTCAGATCAAGGAAAAGACTTGCACTTGGATCATAGAGACCAACACTTTTTTCCTCATTGAGAGGCACAGCCGTTTATTCTTTGCCATAGAACAAATTTTTATCTGGGATTTACTTCACCTATCGTACCATAACAGAATTGAGTCTCATTTTAGGGATCCATCAGTCCAGCCTAACCCCATATAGTCCCGTGGGTTAGCCAACCGCCCAACCACTGTAGTGATGGGATCCATTTAAAATTTTGGTTAGGTTTTGTCTCGGGTACCAGGGAAAAGAGTTCCCAGGCCCCCTAGCCAAATATTCATGCAAACTTAAAACTAGTCACACCACTTACACACCGAATATGAAATTGCCTTTTTCACAGATTCATCTATCTTTAAAACAATCATTTAATGAAACTATAGTATCACTGATCATAATTCTCCAAAATTAATCCGATTGAATCCTAATTCTCAATTTTTTCTTCATCGGTGTACTTATGGTATCATTGGCAACCAGAACGCTCACCACCTGTCCACTCAGGGGCCTTTTCAATAGTTCCTAGCTCATAGTACCCGATAATATATTCACTTATAAAAATCAAAATGGAATCTCCGTTGAAGATCAGCAAGATCAACCAACAGATCCATATAAAAGAGCCATGGACTCATCCATTGAGGACCAGCAAGGTCAATCAACCACATCCATGCCCGAATTCAGAAAACAACTCCTACTCTTTGTTCCAATATCTTCCCCGACGCACGTGCGGATATCTTCGGCGACCCAGAGCCCGAGCACCGTATGGTTAGCACCCTCTAGGATCCTTTCGCAGGTCACCTAATGCTTCACTCATAAGCCGCTTCCTTAGTCCCTCATCCACCGCCAGAAGCTCACCATTTAAATCGAACCGAGGCTGGTCAAGACCTTGGCCGACCTTCCGTTGACTCTCCGTCAGCTATTGCAACTTATTAGATAGGTCTCCACGACCTCATTCACAAGACAGTCAAAATGCTTCCCCAGCATTTTTGACATAAAATAGTCATTTAAAAACAGGACATAAATATAGTTTCTATAACGAACTCTCATCTTTCGACATTGTTCCACATCAATCCTCATTTATTTCATATGTATTCCCATGCTCATCACATCATTTTCCATCTCATTACATCTTTTCTCATTTATCCGCATCAGATCTCATCCACTCGCATCTACCCATATCCACATCTCATCACATCATATTCATTCACATCACATATCACATCTATCCCAATTTAGATCACATCTCATTCACTCACATCCCGATTTACATGACATCACATCTCATTTATTCACATCCTGATTCACATCACATCACATCTATTTACGTCCATCACATCCATTTACATCCATCACATCACAGTCATTCATATCCATCACATTCATTCATTCATATCCACCACATTCATTCTCATAACCATCCCATCACATGCATTCTATCCCATTATATCACCTCACTTCTATCCACATCATATCTCATTCATACACATCTCATCTCATTCATCCACATCCATCCAATCGTTCACATGTACGACTACTCGCATCTATCCATACATTCATATCTATCACTTCACATCCACATATATTCATGTCACATCACATTATTTCACATACACATCCACATCCATTCTTTCACATACATCCACATCCATTCTTTCACATACTCATCCACATCCATTCTTCACATACACATCCACATCCATTCTTCACATTCACACATCCACATCCATTCTTCACATACACATTCACATCCATTTTCATCACATACACATCCACATCCATCCATCCATTCACATCTATCTAATTCACATCACATCTCATCACATCTATTCACATCACATTACATCCATCCATTCATTTACATCTATCTCATTCACATCGCATCTCATCACATCTCATTTCTATGCAAGTTTTCAGTTTGATTTTCTTTTGAATACAAGGAGTATTTCTTGAATCAGTATTCCGAAAACTTCTTGATCGGAATTCTGAATTTCATACCAGAATTCCTCGAATTCTATAACCTTGATCCACAGATCAATTCAAAGGGTCTCAAACTTAGTTTCAGATTTGGCAGAAGTTTTGAGTGTATTTTTCTAAACTGATCATAGTCTGATTCAAGGTTCGAGTTGGATAAGATTTTTCCTGATCTATCTTTCTCGAAAAGGTTTGATAATTCAGTTACTATTTTATTGAATTTCTTTCTTTGAATATTCACTTAACTGATTTCTAAATTAGTTACGAATTTCAATGAGGAATAGATTAATCATTTATTTGAATATTTCGATCTCGATAGATTTTCTGAATTCTCTTTTTACAATCCGTGTGAATATAAAATGATAGAAATTTCTCTCTTAGAGTATTTAATTATTCTATTATCAAATACTCACAGAATTTAAACATAGAATTTAAGAGAATTCTAATCTTGATATAAAAATTCTTTATGCATCTATTTATGCATAAAAATCAACTTTAGTGGGAATAACACTTTTATAAAAAAATCCTTTTATGCATCTATGTATGCATAAAATCAAATTTAATAGGAATAACACTTTTAAAATAAAATGAATTTCTTTATGCATAAAAATCAATTTTTATAAGAATAATGTTTTTATAATAAAAAATTCCTTTATGCATCTTTCTATGCATAAAAATCAAATTTAATCAGAATAACACTTTTGTAATAAAAAAATTTCATTTATGCATCTTTCTATGCATAAAAATCAAATTTAATGAGAATAACTCTTTTGTAATAAAAAAAATTCCTTTATGCATCTTTCTATGCATAAAAATCAAATTTAATGAGAATAACACTTTTGTAATAAAAAAAATTCTTTTATGAATCTTTCCATGCATAAAAATCAAATTTAATGAGAATAACTCTTTTGTAATAAAAAAATTCCTTTATGTATCTTTCTATGCATAAAAATCAAATTTAATGAGAATAACACTTTTGTAATAAAAAATTCCTTTATGCATAATAAAAATCAAATTTAATGAGAATAACTCTTTTGTAATTAAAAAAATTCCTTTATACATCTTTCTATGCATAAAATCAAATTTAATGAGAATAACACTTTTGTAATTAAAAAATTCCTTTATGCATCTTTCTATGCATAAAAATCAATTTTAATGAGAATAACACTTTTGTAATTAAAAAAAATTTCCTTTATGCATCTTTCTATGCATAGAAATCAATTTTAATAATTAATATCAGTGATATCCATGCATATTCATAGGTGAATATGTACATGGAGTAATTAGAATATTTCTTTTAGATGCAAAATGGTGGGAATTACTCTTTTGGAATAACATAAAAGCAAACTTTCTTTTCCACAAAATTCTGGAAAATTTTGCCATAACCTCCTTTGTATGGCTGCACATTTCTCATTTTTATCATTCTTTAATTAACTTAAATTAACCCAAATTAGATTTATAGAACTCTAATCTACATAATTTTCTAAATTCAAGAGAGTAAACAATAAGAAGAGTTTAATTAATCCTTTAGTTAATCTTTTTAAGATTGAGAAAGGTTGGAATGTAAAGAGGAGAAGGGGGTGGCCTTTTTATCAAAGGCATAGCATTTGAATTTAATTCAACGTCTGCAAAACATAAAAATTAAGAAAACCATAGATTCTTCATTAAACAAGTAAGAAAATTAGCTTACATGGAGCTTGTAAGCTCTCCTTTGGCTTGAGGGATTGGGGGTTCTACTCTTGTTTGAAGCAAGAGTGGCCACCAATTCACTTTGGAGAGGATTAGGCTAAAAACAATTGAATTATTAAAAATTTTAATGTAGATGGCTTAGGACAGGAGCAGAGTAACAGTGCATAAACACCATTAAGCTTTTACAAAGGGGGAGGCTTCTATTTATAGGAAAACGTGAGCCTCTAACCAAGAAAACTGATTTTAGAATTTTTCAGATCAGTTTGGTCAATTTTTGACCATTTTTGGGTCAGTTCAGCTTACTTTTTGGATCTAGTTTTGAAATAGGAGAGAGGAGAGATAAAAATATCTCATTTTATTGATTAAAAATTTGGGATAATGATGAGAAAAAGACACCTACTTCATGAGGGGATATCCCCACACTACTGAGGTGTCAAAATTCAGTTTTTTTATTGTTTTCTTTGGTCCTTAGTCCACTCTTCATCTTATGTGAGCATTTAGTCATTTTTTGGGGGGGTTTCTTTTATTCTTCAATTTATCTCCTCTCTACATTTGGATTAATTTTTTTGGTCCATAGGAACCTTAATTGGACCATAATCTAAAAATTTCTGAAAATCTGGACCCTTAGGCTAAGGTCCTTTATACCTATTTTCAATTAATTCCCATTGCACATTGGAAAGTTCTTTTTGAATTTCTGTTTCAGGGGAAACCATTTTAGACACTAGGAGGATTTTTATATCCAAAAATATCTCAATTTTGAATTACCTCCCTCTATACATTTTCTCTCTCCAAGCCAAAAATCTTTCTTTTATTTCACAAAGGGGAATAATTATAAGATCAGAAGGGGAGGTTCTTATACCTGCACACCTCAAAAGCTGGAGGGAGGAATCTTACAATATTCACACCTCAAAGTAGTCGTACCATTTAATTTATGAAAAGCCTTCTCTCTTTATTTGAACACCTAAGCCATTCATGTGGAAAAAGACATGTCCACATGATGGGCCAAAAGGGTGTGAAAAAGGCATGTGCGAGAGGCCTGCACATGGCATTTTTGTACCCCTCTGACCCCTTTGGATTTTGATGTTTTGTGTAATGTTTGTGGATTCAACCTTGTAATTTGAGTTCAAGCTTTTTAGATACATTTATTTTGTGTTCTATACCTTTGTAACAGTAGTGCAAGCAATCGTGATATTTCTTATAGTCTAATCATCTATAGGCCAAATGACCTTCAACTCGCAGTTGGATCAAAAAACACTAATACATCCATGCAAGAATTAAATAAATCAAAATATCAAATCAATTCAATTCATATTTCCACCTCAAAGTAATCGTACCATTTAATTTGTGAAAATCCTTCTCTCTTTATTGACACCTAAGCCGTCCATGTGGAAAAAGACCTATCCACATGATGGGCCAAAAGAGTACGAAAAAGGCCTGTGCGAGAGGCCCGCACAGTGCATTTTTGCACCCCTCTGGCCCATTTGGATTTTGATGTTTTGTGCAATTCGAACACACATACAAGCTCACAAAGAACATAAAAAGACGAATCATATACAAACTCCACAATTTGAAAGAGCCCATTTATATAGATTGTAATACATTTTTGACAATGATTCATCGAGATTGTAATACATTTTGACAATGATTCATCGAGATTGCAACAAAACAATTTGAAAGAAATCGTTTACATAAGACTTTACATATGAGAGAGTGGGATTCATCCTACAAGGGTTGTCCGATGCTTTTTAGCTATGGGTAGCTCCCCTATTAAGATGGCTTCTGCTATGTCCTTGGGCGAGTTTTGGCTTGCAAATTGTGCAATTCCTATTTGGGCCAACACCTTGCCTCTATAGTTGCTACCAAATGTAGTCATTACAAGAGACTTCTTAACTAATATCACATAGCTAATTGACTGGCCTAAAGTGGCCGTGCACAACTTCTTTGACAACGCTTTCAATGCAAAAAGTGGGAAAGTAGCAAACAGGGTGAAGTCCTTATGGAAAATCATCCACAGGGAGAAGGGGAATATAATGGTTTAGGGCTAGGTATGGGCCAATGGAACTACGCATTCCCCCACCTCCCGTGGCCCAGTTGTCGACCTCCACCATAGCTTCCTGCTTTTTATCTTCATCTTTGTTGGCTTTGCGTTCCAAATCAATCTTGGACCTAGTCTCATCCAAATCTGCCCTCTTTGGATTCCCGCCACCCATCTCCCAGTAAGGCACAACCACAAGTTGGAGATTTTTCTAGGCAGTCTGAAACTCCTCCTTAGTTTATAAGAGCTTGTTCCATGCTCTTCGCTACCTCTAGCACGATTTCCACTCTGTCCTCCATGGAATCTTTCAATGGTGGGGCAGGAGGTTATCCTCAAGGTTTCCTGTGCCTGAATCATCTATAGGGAATTTTCATTTCACTTTGAGCATGCTGAGGCACGCATCCATGCAAATCTTATTCTTTGATGTCATGCAAAAAGAGAAAGATATCCCCCCCAACCACCACTAGACATAAAGTTTTGATTTCTATTTCTGGAATGGGGGCAGATTCATCTTTGTCTTTAACCACCCTACTGCTAGCACTGGCCTTGAAATGATGAGGGTTCTCGGCCAACCCATTGCATGTACTCCCCCCCTCGATCAGAACGGAGGGTGCCCACAGTACAATTGGATACATTTTCAACCATAAGCATAAACTGTTTGAAGCACAAAAACACTTCGGACTTTGCCTTCAGTGGATATACCCATGCATGCCTTGAGTAATCATCAATGAAAGTCACGAAGTACAAGTGTTTACCAAATGACGAAGTTTGCATAGGCCCACATACATCACTATGTACAAGCTGCAATTTGCGAGTGGCCCACACAGAACCATCCTTTGGAAACGCAGAACGCTGCATTTTGCCCAAAATACAGCCTTCACAAACATGTTTCAATGGTGCCTCAAGAGGGGGCAATGAAGCAACCATATCAAATTTCTGCAAACGCAGCAAACTAGCAAAGTTCAGATGACCAAAACGAGCATGCCATAGTTTTGTATCTGAAATTACCTTTTCATCAGAAACTGCATTTGCTGAATCTTCCACACACTTGTCATAAGAATTGAGCCTATACAGCCCACGAAACAAGGTGCCAGATGCAATAATCGTATCACCAGAAGTCAAATCATGAACAGTACATCTATCATCCACAAATTTGACTACAAATCCAAGTCTAGCAAGCGCAGAGACAGACAATAGATTCTTCTTTATCCCTAGCACATACAAAGCATCTGAAAGTGTGAAAGCGCTGCCATTTGTAGCAGTAAGCATAATTTTACCAACGCCCTTCACTGGGTAAGAAGCATTATTGGCACATGTGACAGTATTCCCATTAGAGACAGCCTCAAGATAAGTGAACATATCACGATGTGAGGTAATGTGCTTTGTAGCACCACTGTCAAAATACCAAACATGAGAGTCAACAGAAACTGCCAAACATGCATCATGTACAGATGGGTCATACTGGCAATACACGCTAAACGCCCATTCTGTATCCTGCACAACATTTGCAGAATCTGCATTTGTAGAAGCATCCGCTATTGTGGCTGCGTTTGACTCTTTCTTCTTTGCCTCTTTAGCCTTTAGCTTAGGGCAATTCTTAATGACATGATCATTTGCCTTACAATAGTTGCACCTGGTTTTTTTCTTGCCTTTATCAAGAGCCTTCTCAGACTTGTTGTTGCTACCTGTGGAAGGAGAAGAAGTTACAGACCTACTAATAGGAGAAGAAACAGTGGAAGGGACTGCCTTACCACTTCTTCTCTACTGCTGGGCAGTAATAAATGCTTGATCAACTGCACGCTGCCTGGCCCTGTTTTGCCTGGACTGCGCTTCTTGCAAGAGTTTGTTGACTAAAGTATCATACTTAACAGCATCAGGTCTGTCCTCATTAAGAAGTCTCCATGTGGAAGCAAAAGTCTGATATGTCTCAGGTAAAGCATCAAGAACAGTCTGTACAAGAGAATGATCAGGAATAATCTCACCTGCAGAAATCAATTGTTCTTTGAGATCTTTAATCTCAGCAAGAAAAACATTCATGTCATTATCTTCTTGCATAATCTTCAATTCTAGCTCTTTACGCAGGTAAGCGATTTTTGCCTCGTTACGACCTGCATACAAACCAGCTAGAATATCCCAAGCCTGTTTTGATATTTTAGCTGAACGAATATGTGGGGTGATGTTACGTTTGACAGAAAGTGCAATCAAGGCATGAGCCTGCGCATCTTTACCATCCCAACGAGCTTGTTCAGCAGTGGGTAAAACAGCAGCAACAGTAGAGCTGCTAGAACCTGCAACATCCTCAACAGATCCTACATCCACAGAACCTGGACGTACATCCATACCCTGCACAATGTTCCACACTCCTTTTGCAACCAAAACATGCTGCATCATGTATGCCCAAAGTGTGTAGTTGCTGTCTCCATCCAATTTGTCATCAGTAGATAACATGCGAAATACATCATTGTTGTTATCAGCCATGGCCACTGACTGAAACTGATGCAAAAGCTACCTGTAATGAAGCAAAGACTGAACAGAGAACAACTCGTGCTATGTAGCACGGTCCACAATAGAATACGTATGCCTGTTTTGCAGAAAATTGCACTGTCAAAATTTCTGCAGAAAATAACGAAAACACCTGTGCAGAACTTGAAATGCAAAAACGGAGCCCGAAACGACCTCAGATGCAAATTCTGAGAAAAAGCTTCTTCTTGTTGGAATTAGGATTGCAGGAAAGCACACAAAGCTTGGAGAAGAAGAAGCAAGAATGCACACAACACAAAGTGTATTAGATTGTGTCAATGTACAAAAGATAAGTTAGCCCTAGAGTGATGGGCGTATATACAAGCCGGGGGAAGGAAAAAACCTCCTAAAGAGGGAAAAAGTGCCCCGGCAATCCTAAGTGTGTTCACACACATCACTGCCTATGTATATGGCAACACTTCTATTAACCCTATTGAGATTGCCAATAGAATTTCTACAGCTAGGTGTTGGCAAAAGCTTATTGTATCAAAAGGGAGCTAGGGTTTTGATGAAACCAAATAGGAGAAAGAAGCAAAGATCAAATGATAGCTTTCGCAATTATGCCATTGGCATTGTTGGTGAGATTATGGTTGATATGCCGCCAATGGATGATAGGCTGATAGCCACTTTGGAGTACTAGAGTTATGGTGTAGTTATAGCGCGAGCTCATATAGTCAAGTTCACACTATAAACAGCCCATTGTATGTTATCGTAAAAGAGAGTACTTTCCCTTTATGTATGTACTTTTATTTTTTAATTATATGTTTATAGAGAAGAGAAGAAGAGAAGAAGATAGAAGAAAATTCAGCCATCCATCTCTCTTGTGTCTTGCTCTCTTATGTGTGTGTGTGTGTGTGTGTGTTTTCTTGCAAGGAACTTGAGCTCTCTCTCTCTCTCTCTCTCTCTCTCTCTCTCTCTCTCTCTCTCTCTCTCTCCCCCCCCCCGCATTATCTTTATGGTATCTTTCCCTTCTTGTTTAGGTACAACACCCCCTGTACAACACCCCCTCGGTTACTTTGGGAGCTACACACCTCCAATTTAGGAGCTGTCTTTGCAAGCTTGGAGGTGCTTATATGGTATGTAGTATTTTGAACTACAGTTTCACGTCCATAATCATGTTTCAAGCATGTTTCGGTCTCTATTCGATCATTGAAATGTATTTTTTATAGTTTCGGGAAGTTTTGGTAGAGAATTATCTCTAGTCCAAATCTGGTTATTGCAGTGCATCAATGAATTTTGAAAGTGTAGACAATGTTTGCACATGTATTTATGATATTGAATGTATGTACATGTATTATGATATTGAATGTATGTACATGTATTATGGTCAGATTTAGTGACATACAGGTTATGCTCAAGTATGATAATAACAATTACAGAAGATACTGTTGTATTACAATTGCATACAGAAATTGTTTGTTTACAGGTTTCTAATTATTGTAAGCAAACATGTCTGACCGAAATCAATCTGATTGTAAGTGAGAAGATGGACAAGAACAACTTCCATGCCTAAAATTTCAAAATGACTAATTTCTTGATGGGTAAAGGATTTTGGGACTATGTCGAAAGAGACAATGAGGAGCCTCTAGAGTTGTCTGACGAGAATGCCACTCCAACAAATATAAAGGCATTCAAGGATTGGAATTAGGGTGCAAAGACAATCATGTATTGGCTCTCAACCCAGGGGATTCACTCATAATAAAGGGGGACATCCCCTATGTGCATGAACCTCAAGAAATCCCTTATATATCTATGTTTTTTCTCTCTCATTTACACAACCTCTCTCTTAGATTAAAGAACGTTACTTTGAACTTTATTGAGCGATTATATGTACTTCATGCATGCTACCAAGAAATAGATGTTAAATACTAGGAAATCATCACTGTAAATCACCACAACCTACTTGAATCATTATCGCTATGACATATCCTTAATGTTGCTATACCTTCCTCCTCCCTCCCTGAAATCACCACAACCTACTTGAATCATTATCGCTATGACATATCCTTAATGTTGCTATACCTTCCTCCTCCCTCCCTGACTAACTTAAATTTAAGATTTATTATTCACCTAGATACAGGGCCTTACCCCTACCTTATAAGCTTATACCATATTTCAAAAAACCCCCCTCTTGTACACTCATGTGATATCATAAGTTATCTAAGAGTGAATATTCCGGGGCTCTTGATCACTGTCACATACACAATGGTAGGACACATACAAGATGCCAACACTCCAACATTTGCATGGAAGAACCTGATGTGTAGATGTTTCAAACCAATACAAAGGCAAGGAAACTGCAGCTAAAACAAGAGCTGCATATACAGTGGAAAAGAAAAGAATGTCTATCAATGAGTATACTTTAAAGATCAAGGGCATTGTTGAATCCCTTAGGTATATCAATGTATCGGTGGAAGATGATGATTTGCTGAGTGTCTATTCAAATGGGCTTAACAAAGAGTAAAAGTCATTCAAGACCTCAATTGTAGTCAGAGAGAATATTCTCAAATTTTGGGACTTGGTTTCTATGTTGATCGTAGAAGAAAAGTCTCTAGGTGAGGACTCTTTTTCACAACAACGAAAGAGCACATCAGAATAAACCTTCTACTCTAATTCAGGTACATGCAGAAGTAGAGATCGTGTGGTCGAGGCCAAGGTGATGAGGCCGACAAAAGGAAACCAGAATTCTGGACAACAATAGTCCAATGATTCGCATAGCAGCATCAATCATACACATGTGGAAGAGACAAGGCTAGAGGCAGGAGGAGCTAAATAGGCCGAGGTAGTTAGCCAAAGAAATCAGAGTGAAAAAAGCATAAAGTGCTATTATTGTGGCAAACCAGGGCACATGGCAAAGGATTACTTTAAAACGTAGAATGACATTAAAAGTGGGAAGTTCCAAAGTAAGACAACCATGCATCATCTAGTAAACAAGGTGGTGATGATAGAAGTGAGCATTTGTTTATGATGGAGCACGTGCTCATTTCCACAACAGGAGATGTGTCAAGATCTCAAGATACATGGTATGTGGATTCTGATACCTCTAACCACATGACCAATCATGGTGAGTGGTTTAGAGACATTTAGAAAATGGGAAAAGCAGGTTATGTAGAAATAGGTGATGATACTGCCCCTCATGTTGGTAAAGTGCCATTGTCTATGCAAGGTGACAAAATGAAGTACTTGGCAAATGTACTTCATATTCCAATGTTATGGATCACCCTAACCCTCCTTGAAACACATCCAAAAAGAGATTACCTAGCAAACCGCAACTGTCATGAGGATCTTTCCAATGGCCAAGCTCGTAACCCTTGAGGTCTCCAAGCTCTACAACTCCTTCAGAAGCAATTCCACTGTGCCTCCTGTGAGTGTTGTCACACCGCTGCGTTGCACTACGGGTCCTCGTCCCTCCTCTCACCTCACTTCACTCACAAACACTCACTAGCATGCATTAGGGAGAGATATAAGTAAGAGGATTAATAAGAGCAAGACTCAATTGCATAATGGGAGAGTTTATTGTATTATGAGAGAAATTCACTTTTATATACATGGCCATAAGTGTTCACACTCACTTAAACTGTGGCCGATCAGGCACTTTAGGCTCATAAGAGACCTAATGTTGTTACAATGACTACTCTCATAATATATCCATGAAGTACATCACTTATAGGACTTCATCCTATCTTGCTATTACACGCTCTTCAAGCGGGAATCGCCCATAAATACTCTTTCACACCATTACGGACGCCCGTCCAAGTTGTAGTTTTGGACACTATTGGTTCATATCTTGAATGCATGACCCTTTGGTGTATGCATCGTGATTCCTTGATGTAAGATAATGGCGGTAGCTGAGCAAGCACTTGGAAATAAGAAATGGAAAGATGCCATGAATGAGGAGATGGTAATTGGTTGACAAAAGCTGCCCACTTTGCCTACAAAAGTGAGATATTTGGCATCTATGGTTACACATTAACTCATGGATTATGTGTTTTAGATGCATGGCATGCTACAACAAATAGTGAGTTACTGGGATGTCAAGTTCATTAGCACATTTTGGCATACATTGCTTGAGAGTATGGGTACTCAATTGGCTCCAAGTATTGGCTATCACCCAGAGACTGATGGTGGTCAAACCAAGAAGATAAACAAATGGCTTTAGACTTACTTGAGGCATATTTCTATGAGACACAACATGCATGGGATGATGGGTTACACTTGGCCGAGTTTGCCTACAATAGCACTTACCATGTGAGCATGTCACCTTTTGAGGCTATATAAGGGCATAAGATACATGTGCCAATTGTAGCATTCAAGAATGACAATGTGAATCCCAATGCAAAGAATGAAGTGGAAAGAGTGAAAGCTTTCTTGCAAGCATGCAAAGAGAAAATCAAGAACTCTCAAGAGAAGATGAATCATTATGAAGATGCACATCAAAGACCATTGGAATTCAAGGGGGATTATGTATTCTTGAGGATTCCCAAGACATGTTATGGTTCTCTCAAGGGCAACACTAACACAAAGCTTGCATACTATTTCTATGGTCCATACAAGGTAGTGAGAAAGGTTGGGGAAGTGCTCTATCAATATTGCTACTTTCATCTACTACAAATATTCATAATGTGTTTCATGTATCACAATTTAAGGCATATGTTGTACCAGACGTGCAAGTTTTGGATGAGCTACCTCCTATGAATTAGGATGGCATGGTGGAATATATTCTGGAGAAAGTGTTGGGCATGAGGAAAAGGGTACTTTGCAACTGTTCTTTACACGAATACCTTGTCAAATGGAGGGTGTTACCTTAAGATGAAGCAACATGGAAACCTTCCCACATGTTGGAAGGATATGAGCACCTATTGAATGCATCCGTTGATGATGGGGAAAATTGAGCCATGTAACAATGAATATGCTTGCTGTAATTTTCTATCATTCACTATTTGGAGGCCAATATGATGCTCAATTGGGATGCTATTGACATATGCACTTCATGGGGAATATATATATACTATGCAGTGCTATGATTTGGTGATTGTTCGGGGAGCATTACATGAGATTTTGAAGCTCTTAAGCAGCATGGCTATGCTCTCTTGAATAGTTTTGGGACAGTTTTGTTACATGGTACATCTACATGTATATAGTGGCTTGATGGTCTTTGTTGGACATCCTCATGCCAATAGAAGAATTTTTTGAGAATGAAAATATTTGGGTGGGGATGGTTTGTAATGTGGTGGAGGCCATAGGCTCATGGACATGTTAATATGTTGGGCTTTGGGGCCTAGGCTTATGGGCATGGGCATAATAAGTGAGTGTGAAATGGGCCAAAGTATATAAGATAATGGCTCATAGTTGTAGAGGAACCTTTTGACTCTTTATGATAATACACTATCTTGATGCCTATGGCTCAAGCTTCCATGGTGAACTTCTCCCTTTGGAGATGTTAGGATGATTACCTACACCCTTTTGAGATGTTAGGATGGTGACCTACACCCTTGTTATCTACTCTAAGTGTTGAGTGGGCCTCCATCTTACAGCTTATAAGCATTAAGATTTAAGCTTCAAAAGATTATCAGCTTTAAGCTTCAAAAGATTATAAGCTTTAAGCTTCAAAAGATTATAAGCTTTAAGATTTAAAAGCTTATAAGCTTTAAGTTGTAAAAGCTTAAAAAACTAAAAAGGGGAGTTGTCAGCCACCTACACACAAAATGAAATAGAGAAGTAATTTAAGAAGAAAGAATCACCATGCACACCATTAAGAAATGAAGAGGGATGATTTGGAGCTTGTGGAATGAGGGAAGAACATTTGTGGTATCTAATTTAGAAGAGGTGAAGAAATGTAGAAATTTATTTCTGGGTTTAGGTGGTTTTAGAGAGTGGTTTTCCACCTTGTGTTGCTTTGTGAGTAAAACGATAATGGGATTTTGTTGCATAGGGAATGGATAAAACAAGTCTTCCTTTGAACCTTAGCCTTCATCTTGAATTTTCAAATGAATTTTTACCTTGTCTTGGCTTCCATCTCTCCTTTTCCTTCTAGTTCTTCATTGGTTTCAGGATTTGTAATTATCCTTGGCTCTAGTACCACTATTAGAGGGGGATGATCCATAAATAAATTATAAAATAATAATTAACAATACATAGAGTAAAGTTTACACATAACACAATATTGGATCTAATTTTCCGCCATAAGAGTGAGCCCACGCTTCCTCTAGGTATATTTTAATCATATTTCTTGAAATAACTTGTGGGGCTCAAAATAGTTTCCACTTTTATAAAGATGTTGACTTCAACAATAATATCTTGCTTTATTGAATGTGCAATACAAACCACCCAAATAAATATAAAACTCAAACCATATAAATGTATACATCTCTTGTAAAATGAGATGTGCATAAGGGAGCTTTCACATGTCTCAATAAATATATCAGCTGACAAAATGAAATAAATAGTGTGTGTTGCACAAAATCAAATAATAATAATCTACCGACACCCAAAGTCGAGTGTCTTAAAATCTTCCTAACCACCATCTCACCTCCATTATCCAACCCAAGGATCTACACTTATATCAACTATGCCAATGAGTTAATAAATTAATTGATTAAAAATATAAATAACCATATAAAACTCAATAAATCAAGGTAATGCAACCCATACTCATGCATATATAGAATCATCTACGTACATGTAAAGTAAGCTACGATCACTCAGATCTAGAAAGGAATCCCATTCTAATCTCATATAGAAGAAATTATAAATAATGAGAAGCTTTTCAATTCCATGAATCTACTCCTCATAGCATACATTTCTTTGCTCATCCCAATACTGTGGATGATATAAAGAATTGTAACCTCAAATTCCACCAAATGTAGGTAATTCATCCATTCTCAAGATTCTTGACCATAATATGATCAAAGAATGTCCTCGATCACTTGGTTTACTCTCAGTTTGTCCATAAGTCTATGTAGTGTTGAGATCCAATGAAGTTCCAGTACTGTCTCAAAAAAGGTGGTCCAAAGTCTAAAAGTCAACTTGTTGTCTCTATCACTTACTATTCTCCTTGGTAGTCCATGTAATTTAAATACTTCCCTTAATAAGATCTTAACAATGTCGTCAAGGGCTATGTAGCCTACCTTTTAAACATTAAAAAAAAATTAACTCATAAAAAGGAAATAAAATACCTACAAGAGACTAGGGTTGACCATTCAAGGCATGGAGCGACAACATGGGTGTGGGTCACCATCCTAGGGCAATAGCCAAGAAAGGCCATGAAAGCTTGGGCAAGAGCACCAAGAAGACATGAATGTCTATAGAGTGAATATGATCAAAAGGGGTAGAATGTCCATGAGTCCTATGCGCCTAATATAGCCCAAGGACCCCAAAACTACACATGTAAATGTCCCTAAGCCCAAGTGCCTAGGACCCATTCCCCATGTGCATGTGCGCCCAAAATCACTTCATTACAAATCATCCCCTCCTACAATGATTTTATCCTCAAAATCGAAGGGTGGTCATGCCCAAAGAAAAGACATATATAAGTTGCTATGTACAAAAGCCAAAAATCACATCCATAACTGAATGTTGATGTAGCGGAAGACCCATACATGAATCATATGACCCCCTGGGTCAAATGGAAAGGATAAAGGGATCCCGTTGATGAGATGAGGCTATCTATGCAACCACCTAGATCAAAAGGAAATCCGAGCCATGAAAAATCCAAGGCAATGTTCCCATGATGATCTGGTGCAAGTGGAGAGGATAAGGAACTAGTGTGGATGACGAAGCTAGTCGATTATCCTCCAAGGTGAAAGGGATATGTATGGTATACACCCCAAACCATCGAAGGTGAAATGGTAGTAACTCCTTGATCAAAAGGAAAGCTCGATTCGAAAGAGATAGTAGTCCCAGGGGGGTCGAAAGGAAATCTCATAAGCCCATCCTCACGACCATAGTGCAAATCTGGCACAAAAGGTATCTGCCGAAGAAGCTCGAAACTCTTGGCCAAAATGTCAAATAGTATGGCACAAAAGAATCATCGTGTAGGCCAAGACTGGAATATGTCATAGATGCATCTGAATGTCGAGCCACGTATCCAAAAACTATGCTCCTTAAATGGCAAAGAATGCATCCAAAGGAAAATGTACTCGCTCCAAAGAACATAGGCTCATGTCGACATCCGTAGGAGCCAAAAGAACATATCTCAAGGTCGGTGGCCTCATGTAGAGTCAAATGTGAACTCATGCCACCGTCACATGTAGCACCACTCAAAAAGTTGAAGGCATGATCCACCATATCAATGTGTGTATGAGTATGATCCGACCCATACACAATATCTCCATGTGTAAGACACTCTATATGTGTGTGTCCCTCTAAAATAAAAGCTGGATCATCATAAAGATCATCATTACTAAGCACGGACAAAGTGTCTACACAAGAGAGATAAGTGGTATCAAACAACTCACTATCAATGGAATCTCCAAGGCCACTAAGGTCATCCCCAAAAGTATAGACAATCTCCATCAATGGTGTCCCTACATGACCTAAATCCCATGCTAAATCAATCTCCAATAAGACTGGATCTAAGAAAATACCTAGATCAAATGTAAAGCTCTCGAGGGTCAATGTCATAGGATATGCTAAAAATATGATCGATATGCATACTCCTACGATGTCACACCTCCACCACGAACTCATCACTACTCTCATGCACTATCCCTGACTGCTCAATCACATCAATGCGATCCACACGAATGCTGTTCAGGAATGCTATGAAAACTAGGAGTAGTGATTGTACCCAAAATCTCTCCATATGTAACAAGTCTAGAGGAGTAGCCCAACACATCTCATACTAGTCTCATGGTCTATGATGTGCTCAACGACATGTGAAGTGTCAATCCCATATGTAACTAGGGATGTATGACTAGCCGAATGATCATGACTAGTCAAATGCCCGTCAAGATCATGGAATGCATCACTATGGTCATCTAATGTATCCCAATGATCACTAGGAATAGAGATAGGTAGCTTTATGATGCTCGTAATGCTCGCAAGTGCTCGCTGCCATCTCTGCACTTGAGATCATGCCCACATGATCTAACTCACACAAATCACTCTCACTCTCACTATCACATACATCATCATTGTGTGCATATGTGTCAGTGGCATCATGTGCACGTGTATCACTATAATCATGTATAAATATCATCATGTGTGTGTACAATACAGCATCATCCTCATCATCCCCATCATAATACAATGAATGAGTCGGTCTAAGTAAATGAGAATCAATGAGATGATGGCTAGTCGATGTCGTGGGTGAGTCATAGAAGCTCTCAAGTCCCATGCGAACACCACTGTGATAGCAACGAAAGTGGCAGCATGCTCGATCCATGACCTCCAAAGATCCGAACCTGTCATGCCATAACTCAAAAAATGTATCCCATGAATGATCACTACGATCATCATCACCCATATAATCATCTGTAGGCATAGCATGGTCATCATTCATCACTATCCACATCATCACCCACTAAATGTATGTCATAATGATACCTATCCTCAGGTATATAGTCATCTCTGCTCACAAATGTAGGGCACTCAATCAAGTCCCCACATACATCATCGCATGAAAGCAATGCCGAGCCATCCTTGTAAAGATAACCACATAGATCCTCAATAAAAGCCCCATATGTAGAATGTCTGGACCATCTGGCACAGACATCCCCCTCATCAAATAAGTGTCGAAATTGGCTAGGCAACAACATCTCAAGCTCAAACATCCATAGGTGACATGAATATGATGTGTCATCATAGCATGATGTCGATGAAGAAGGATCTAGAGGTGGAAGCCGTGATGTGCCAAATGTATGTATAAACTCAGAAAATGATATGCGTCTCCTCACATATAATGGCAAATCAAGATGATGGGCATAGAGCCAGAGTAATAGGGTATGAGCAGATGTTGCACAATCAGTGTCTTGGATATAGTCGTAGTGATATCGACGACGATGGTGGGTAGCACGGCAATCATAGGTGGGGTAGAGGCAGTAATGGATCCCCATGTCATCCCGCCAATTCCCGAAAGCGTGGAAACACTCCCAAATGTGCTCAAAAATGCCACACCACATGTGGAAAAAGCACCAATATCCTCAAATGGCCAAAAATATGCATGTGAATGCCCAAAAATGAATTGAATAGCCAAAAGTGTGTGCATGAATGCCAAAAATGAACCAAATCCTCCACACAGCACACTAACCACCCCGATGAAGCTCAAAGAAGCCCAAAATGTGTGAATGAGACCCCCAATATCAAGTACGCGTGAACAAATACAAATAAACTCACAAAGATGCACTCAAATATGAGAGAATCCTGATAGTCCACACATAGCATATGAAAAGCTCAAAAACGTGTGTAAGTTTCCCCTCAAACACATAACGAAACGAAAATGTGTGGAAAAACGTATGGTCCAAGGAGGTGTAGGTGGATAATGAACAAATGGACAATGAATCCCACCCAATATGAAAATAGTCCACTGTAAATGAGAACACAATGTGCAGCTAGGGCTAAAAGAATAAGTGTGAAAAGGAAGAGATGTGAAAGGTAGAAAACCCTAAAGCAAATGGTACAAACTTGCACATTATTTTTTTTTTAAACATCCCACAACTTCTTCTGTGTGCTTAAGGGAAGGTGCCCAATGAACTCTCTCTCTCTCTTCCTCTGCACACACTGAGAGCTCAAGAGCTCAAGGATGTTGCAATTTTGTTTTGTTTTCTCTCTTTTTTTTAAAAGCTCAAGGATGAGGGCTTGTGGTGGCTAAGCCCGGTAGGCGATGAAGCCCTGTGTTGCCCAAACTCTGTCCTATAGCTCTTCTCAAAGCGGTGCACAAGCTGTGAACTTTGGCCGCCTTAGCGCCGCTTGTGAACTGGCCTTTGTCTTCTACTCCTGCTCAGAAGTTTGTGCTAAAACACTGCTTTGGTGCTTACCAACATGAGATCTATGTTGTGCATGGCGTGTGCATAGCAGCTTGTGGAAGCTCTATGTTGCTTTGTACTGTGCGGCCATAGTCCACAGCTATAGTTTGAACTGAAGGTTGAATGCCAGCCTATGCATAGCTTTGTGTTACTGTGATCTGCCTCAAGGCAAGGCTGAGGTGATCAGCGAACCGACGGGGTCCGCGTTGCTGAGCCTCCTGTGTGTTGTGCTAGCTAAGCCTCCTCTGCAGGTTGCTGCAGACTAGACCAACACACTGTGTGTTGTGCTATGTTGTTGTGTTGCTGATGTTGCTTCCACTTCTGGCAGCAGCTGCGCTTTGCAGGCAGTGTGTCAATGTAGCTTTCACAGCTAAACAGCCCATGTTCTATGCTGCACACTGTAACGATGCAGCTTTACAACCACAAGAGCCCATGCTCTATGCTGCGCTTTGCAAGCATTATACCGATGCAACTCTTACAGAGGATGCCTTATAACTCTTTGTAAAGCATTATAAAGCTTTACACTTGAAGCTACTTGCGTTGATGCGATCTGCTTGCATCGATGATGATCTGCCTACATTGATGAGCACCTAATGCATGTAATTTCTAGTTGTGCTGAGCTGTGTAACGCTAAAATGGTTTTGTCTCTCCTGTAGGCTTGGGTTTACTCTATTTGCATGTAGTTTGACTTGATGAGTTGTAGGCTGAGGTTTACTATATTGCACTCACCCCCATCAATCCTGGGGCAAGGCCACCCATAAGCTTGCTTGATTGTTTCTGAAATAGCTTGCGTGTGAAATGTGCAAGTTTCTCTTGTCTGGGTAGCCCACATGCTATCAAGCTGTGCACCCTTATTTACTATGCTTGAAATGATTATGAACTGACTTCCCTTGTTGACTGGAATGCTGAAATAGTAACTCTGAATTTGTAGGCAAAGAAGTATGTTTGTTTTTAGTTGCTTCATTGGTTTGGATAGAATTGATTTTAGACCCCTGTCCCTCTTTCCAAAATTGGTTGTTGGATGGCTGTTTTCAGTCCCCTTAACATGCTTTTTTTTTTACATGTTTGTCGCTGATTCCACCTTACATGTGACATCCCTTAAGCTTGTATGCTTTCCTTGATGTTTGATGAGTGTTAGGGATAACAGCACAATGGTTGAGAGTTGTTAAAGCTCCATGAAGAAATTGTGTGAGCTTGCTTTTGTGGATGTGCACCTTCTCAAATTGCTGCTTGATCTTGGTCGGTTCAAGTCATCTTGTGCCAGCTAATGCACCCATAAGAAAGCTTCCCTTTAGAGCTGGTCGAGAAAACTAGGGACTCTTGTGCTAATGTGGCAAAATGCTCATACCATGGTCTCTCGTTCAAGCACTCACTTAAGTACTACAATGGTGAGCTTTGAACCAACACCAAGGCAATGAAGTTGTTCCAAAACTACACTAAGAACTATGTGAGTTTGAATGTTTGCAAAATATTTAAACTCTGCACACTTCTTTATCAAGTTGCATAGGATTTCTTCACTATGCTTTGTTTCTTGCAGCCTTTCCTTTCACAGAACTGGTTCTTTACAGAATCTTCAAGAGATCTTCACACTCAAGGAACCTTGTATGTAAATTAGGAGAACCTTGTGGTGTATGGGGCACACTGGCTCACACCAGTGAACTGGGTTCAATTCCCAACAAGGCCATCCTTACAAACACAATATTAATTAACAAACTTTGAATTTCTGCACTCGAAATTTTAAAGCTTGTACACTTTTGCATCAACTAGTTATCAACATGCTTTCTACATAATACTGATACTTAGATCTGTAATAGAATAACGAACATGCTATGCTTCTTCTCGATGGCAATGTGCAAAAATGCTGTAACCCAAGATATGTGCTTGTAAATAGTGTTTTCTCAACACTTTTCTTGCTTCCTTTACTTTCAATACATCAAGATTTATACTAATCTGTGTAGATTTATACCAGTCCAATAGATTTGTAATCTTTGTCTATCTTCTTTGCAAGAAAGTATCAAGATTAGAAAGATTTGATTAAGAATCACTTCCTGTTATGTCTCTCCATCAAGATTTGATTTTAGCACAATAAACTTTGCTTAATTTTTAAATTGCTCTATTATGCATTGTAGATTTGCACCAATCCTTGAAAACCTATATCAACTACATATAATCTTGAAATTTGTACCAAGATTTTGCACACTTTCTTGAAACTCTATCAAATTTATGCACAACAAACTATACTCTGTATACACTTTGCAATCTGAATACTCTACACAGTAATATGAAAATCTATAATATTAATCTTACAATTTGCACCAGTCTTTGAAAATTGCAATAAAACTTTTGCAAAACTCCTTCAGCAACCAAACTTCTTGTAAATCTACTCCAAGAACTCCAAGATTTTGGAAAATAGGACAAAAGTAGACGCTTCATGGATTAGAAATTAGAAATATAAGCTCTCTAATCAGGATAATGCAAGAAATTCACTAGAATCTAGTTGTTGAAATCTTTGCAAACCCTAATTTCAAAAATCAAGATCAAGAAGTTCAAGAATTCAAATAGTAAAGTGGATTAGGGTTTAGAAAATAGTATCTAATACAAATTCAGAAATGATTAATATAAATTTCATTGATAATCTTGTCAAACAAGAAATTAGCAAATCTGAAAACTGTGTAAAAATCAATTTCAAAAATGATTAACACTCATCAAGATTAAGATAATGCATTTCATAAAATTAGATTAACAGTAATCCAAAAATAATTATCACTCCTAAGCAAGTATCTAAGCCAAGGACTCTAATCCTAAGGATCTAATCCAAGAGCTCTGATACCAATGCAAGAGACTAGGGTTGGCCACTCAAGGCATGGAGTGACAACATGGGTGTGGGTCACCATCGTAGGGTAATAGCCAAGAAAGGTCATGAAAGCTTGGGCAAGAGCACCAAGAAAACATGAATGTTTATAGAGTGAATATGATAAAAAGAAGTACAATATTCATGAGCCTTATGCCTAATATAGCCCAAGGCTCCCAAAAGTACACATGTAAATGTCACTAAACCCAAGTGCCTAGGCTCCATTCCCCATGTGCATGTGCATGTGCACCCAAACCCACTTCATTACAATACCTTTTTTGTAATGTGCACCCAAACCCACTTCATTACAATACCTTTTTTGTAATAGTGACTAAATACTCCAAAACCAAGTGAATATAAGAAAATGGCATAGCGGTAAGAGATAGCAAGACAAAGCACAATAGACATTGCAACAATAGATACACAATGGAGAGAATTCATAATTCTGATTATACCAAAAGAGGTACAAGCACTCGTGCACTCTCAAGTAGAGCTTAGATGGCGATCTAGACAGACTCTGGATGGAGGATGTACGAAGTGTAGAAGGCGGTGGATACTCACAAGCATTGGATGCCTTAGCTCATGGCAACCACGTCCATATATAGTACTGAGGTAGTGTGGTAGATGTGTATATGACAAGGGCGGTTACACTACATAGACACGATCACCGCCCGCATATCAAGAATGTGGCTCATCGGCCACCACTGACAACCACCGCCCACTAATGATGGACCTGGTATCCAAGGAAAATATTCCTCATACTATCGCCTTGGGGGCTCCTGGCCCCCCGAACACTAGGGGGGCTACTAGCCCCTCCTAACCATCATCGATGGTCACAATAATGACCCCATCAGTGTCTAAGCCGAGGTTCCCACTAATGACATATGAACCATGGCTACTCCTCATAATGGGGGCCTAACAAATGTTGTGCATTATACATCAAAGTGAGGTACATCCCGAGAGGCGGGCATTGAGTGTATACTAAAGTGAACACATATAGGGCACACCAAAAAGTGAAGCCAGTTCTTCTTTATATGATGGGAAACTATTTAGATGAGCCAAGTTCCCCTTGACTAAATAATTCAATTTTGTTTTTTCATTTTTAGGAAGACTCATTAAGTTTAAACATTGCCATCCTCTATCAATGACTGATTAAAATCTTCAACACCCATAGATATCTCTAATTATTTCAATTATCTGTGGATTTCATCTCTCACTTGAGGATAGTAAAAAGTTACTCTTACTATTGCAAGAGAAAAATTTGATGAAAAATTCGTGGATGCAAACATGGGTTCCTTTTTATAGTAAAAACAACTACAAAAATTAAAGAGAAAAAAACATTATTACTAAGGTTTTTAAAAAAGTCTTGTCAAACAAGAAATTAGCAAATTTAAAAACTATGTAATTTTTTTTTTGAAAATGATTAACACTAATCAAGCTTAAGAAAATGAATTTTAGAAAATTGGATTAATAGTAATGCAAAAATGATTATCATTAATCACTCCTAAGCAAGGATCTAAGCTAAGGACTCTAATCCTAAGGATCTAATCCAAGAGCTCTGATACCAAATGCAAGAGACTAGGGTCGGCCACTCAAGGCATGGAGCGACAACATGGGTGTGGGTCACAAATCCTAGGGCAATAGCCAAGAAAGGCCATGAAAACTTGGGCAAGAGCACCAAGAAGACATGAATGTCTATAGAGTGAATATGATCAAAAGGAGTACAATGTCCATGAGCCGTATGCCTAATATAGCCCAAGGCCCCAAAAGTACACATGTAAATGTCCCTAAACCCAAGTGCCTAGGCCCCATTCCCCATGTGCATGTGCACCCGAACGCACTTCATTACAATACCTTTTTTGTAATAGTGACTAAATACTCCCAAACCAAGTAAATATAAGAAAATGGCACAACGGAAAGAGATAGCAAGACAAAGCACAATAGACATTACAATAGATACACAATGGAGAGAATTCAAAATTCTAATTATACCAAAAGAGGTACAAGCACTCGTGTGCTCTCAAGTAGAGCTTAGATGGCGACCTAGACAGACTCTGAATGGAGGATGTACGAAGTGTAGAAGGCGATGGATACTCACAAGCTTTGGATGCCTTAGCTCATGGTGGCAACCATGTCCATATATAGTACTGAGGCAGTGTGGTAGATGTGTATACAACGAGGACAGATACACTGCATAGACACGGTCATGGCCCGCGTATCAAGAATGTGGCCCATCGACCACCGACAACCACCGCCCACTAATGATGAACCTAGTATCCAAGGGAAATATTCCTCATACCATCATCTTGGGGGCTCCTGCCCCCGAACCCCCACTAGAGGGGCTACTAGCCCCTCCTAACCATCATCGTTGGTCATAAGAATGACCCATCAGTGTCTAAGTCGGGGTTCCCACTAACGACATATGCACACATGGCTACTCCTCACAATGGGGGCCTAACAAATGTGCATTATACATCAAAGTGAGGTACATCCCGAGAGGCGGGCATTGAGTGTATACTAAAGTGAACACATATAGGGCACACCAAAAAGTGAAGCCAATTCTTCTTTATATGATGGGAAACTATTTAGAAGAGCCAAGTTCCCCTTTACTAAATAATTCAAGTTTGTTTTTTTCATTTTTAGGAGGACTCGTTAAGTTTAAACATTGATTCCTCTATCAATGACCGATTAAAATCTTCAACACCCATAGATATCTCTAATTATTTTGATTATCTGTGGATTTCATCTCTCACTTGAGGATAGTAAAAAGTTACTCTTACTATTGCAAGAGAACAATTTGATGAAAAATCCGTGGATGCAAACATGGGTTCCTTTTTATAGTAAAAACAACTACAAAAATTAAAGAGAAAAAAACATTATTACTAAGGTTTTTAAAAAAGTCTATTATTATGCTATATATATAGATGGGTTGGTGGCAAACAAGGACGATGCATATTAGTTGTCAATGAAGAGGTTAGATGAGATTTATTTGAGAAATTACAAATCTTAAAGAAGGTAGATGAGATTGATTTGAACAATACCAAACCTTGGAGAGTGTATATGAGATTGATTTGAACAATCCCAAATCTTGAAGCTTCGAGGGTTCACTCTATAGGAAATGTACCTTTTACATGCATTCACATGGTATTTTAAAAACCTCTTATCTGTGAATTTTGAGGATTCAAAATGATTTTGTTTTCTGAACAAAATTTCTCTATATCACATGCATTCAACCTGGGGTATTTTAAAAATCTATTACCTATGAATTTTGAAGAAACGACCCGTTTTCTATGTAAACTTTTAGATTTGTTTAAAATTCCTTTAAAAATCCCCCTTATGTAGATACATTTTTACAAATTTATCCCAAAGATGTGAATTAAAAAACCTCCTAGTGAACTCACATGGTACTCTTACATATTTTAAAGGGAACTCACATGATACTCTTTTACATATTTTTAAGTACACCACTAACTCTTGAAGTAACCTTTGTATTTGAATGCATTCTTTAGCTATAAACTCAACATTGATACATGTATTCCGTCCAATTAAAGAAAATTTATCGCTTCTCGATTTGCCCACAATACTCTTTTACATATTTTTAAGTAAACCCCCAAGTCTTGAAGTAATCTTTGTATTCGAATGCATTCTTTAGCTATAAACTCAATATTGATACATGCATTCCACCCAATTAAAGAAAGATTATTGCTTCCAATAATATTTCTCCTCCTACTAAAGGTAAAACAAAACTAGTTGTTGAATAAATATTTTTTGTCAGGAGCCAAGGGGGGCTACCAACATAATTGCTTTTTGATGGGCATCATGATAGTTACAAGCATTTTGATCGTAAAATACTTGTAAAATTTTAAAATATCCGTTAAAAATTATACTAAAATTGAAAGAAAACTTGGCTCAATTGAAGGGCAAGGGTGCCCAAGGGCCATGCACAGTGGACGATTGTGAAAACGATAAAAGTTAAATGTGCTTTCAAGTTTCCACACCACAACCGCAAAGAAGCGTCTCAACACAGTCGTATATATCGATCCATCATCAACAGAAGAGCGCGGGCTTTCTCTCTATCTATCTCCCTGCCCTCGAAGCATTTAATCCCCTTAGCCTCCCTGAAGCTTACTAGTCAATAAGGTTCTAGACATGAGGGGCTTGGGCAAGACTCTAGCAGTGGTTCGAGACGTTTGAGAAACTGAAGAAAGCTTTCCTGAAAAGATTTCAGAGAGACAAGACCACCATTGAGGTACTCGGAAAGCTGCAAAGGTTGACTCAGAAGAGAGGCCAACAGAAGATTACGCAACAAAATTCAGAGCATTACTAATGCGTCTCGACCAGCCTAACAAACCTGTAGCATCCACACTTAGTCAATGGTTTGTGAGAGGATTGAGCGAGAAGCTCTAGACGGCAACAACCTCTTATGATTTGGAGACTCTCACATTTTAACAAGTGGTAAGTAGGAGCAACCAAAGCCGAAGGAATCTTGAGGAAGACAAGCAAAGACACCAAGAAGATAAAGAAAGGAGATGACAAAAGGAAAAATAAGGAAGAAGAAACTTCCAAGCCAGATTCTCGTGAAGATACCTCAGAATCAGACTCCAATCAAGATTTGGATGCTGAAGAGAAAACACAAGAACGGCCGTGGGGTTGGGCAAGGTAGGCATGGTGTGCATGTAGAACACCATCGTCACCTCCTCCTCCCTCTTCGCCTCCACTACTTTCTTGATCAAAGTAGCATATACTCTATAGAAGAGCAGCACAGAAAGTACTCCAAACCATACAAGGTGTACCATCTCTACTGATCTAGTGGCCTTTCCACCTAGAGTTGTTACAAAGTACTTTATATTTTGTGGCAATGGGGCTCGGGTGGCCAAGAAGGTGGTCTCAAAGGTGAAAATGTGAGCATTTGGATCCTCTTGACTTTTTCCCTTCAACTTTGGTTATTTCAGTGACATTCTTCACAAAGCTACTTGTTCTTCTCCTTCTTGATCTCCTTGCCTCTTATCTTAGAGCTCTTGGTGTTCTTCCTCTTGCTCTTGATCTCTTCGAGGTTCTTGATTATGTCGCTCTTACTCTTGTGCTTCTCGCAGAGTCCCTTCGAAAATATTTCTACACAATGTGGCTACACTTCTTTTTCTAATGCCTTTGACTACCTACGACGGTACCGCATTCCTTTGTTTGAACTTCCCTCCTTCTCCAGGCACTATCCATTGCACTACTATTACTCCCTCATAAACATACCCGCAACACAATGGCATGCACACTTCCTGATCTACCCTGACTAGATCCTCTACGTTAGAAGTGTTCAAGGAGAATGTGAATGTCATGCACAACCCAGTTCAAGCTTCCTATGCAGAACTAACCTCAACCTTCCTGCTCATCTTCCTAGCATACTGTTCACCAACAGTGAGCATGCTTCCTTGCACAACAGAGAAAGTGAATAGAAAATAATGAATTGTGAAAATGGGATTGTTCCTTTTTCATATTTCATAAGTCACTTATATACATGAGCTCTTTTTTTTACAATGGTTGGTCGCCCATTCTACAATTGGGGGCCTAAAACTAATTCTTCTAGCTCTATGTACACCTAGGCTTATCCTCATTGGCTGGCATCACACAAGCGTTATATCTTTTACATGAAGTGCTTAGCGCGGTTACATAAAAATGAGTTACATATGAAGCATAACCACTCTTGAAAATAATATTAACTAGTGTGGTTAACATACCCCCTCCCTAATTTAGGTGTGTTCTCGGAGCTGGCAAGTGGAATCAACGGTAGTAAATGGAATATGTTTAGAAGAAGTCATACTGCGATTTAAAATATGGGGTGGGATCTGTGAAAGGCCTTGTAGCGCGTCCAGAAGGATGTCTGCATTATATCATTAGTAGTAACCTTTAGACATCTTTTGGGCCTTGTAAGGATTCCTAATTTTTAGGGATTAAGGCTAATTTTGAGCATTCTTAAGGAGACAAGGGCAATAAAGAGGCCCACTTGGAGCATATAGTTTGCTCTTTTTAGCCTATAATTTCCAAGAAAAAGTTTAGGGTCTAAAGTAGTCATTTTCTCTTTCTTCTAGCACTTTCCACATCACCAAGCTCATAACTAAGGGGGGGGTCCAAAATAGTGATTTGTTTTCATTTAGCAAGTTTTTTGGCTTTGAAACTTATCCACCAAGACCCTTATATATATCAAAAAATCAATTTTGAGCCTCCATTTCCCCCAAAACCTCCTCTATCCCCTTAAATGTGATATCTTCTGTCGCACGTCAAGAATTACTTCTGGAACAAGAATAATATGGTCATCTTCAATTTCTGGTACATATGAAGATAAGTTACTAGAGATGATTGTGATCTAAGACCTAAGATGACTTTATGAATAAGGACCTAGATTGGCCCTAAGTGTTTATAAAATCTCGAGATGATCAAAGCTTAGGTCATGTGAGATGTTATTGGTTCGAGCGAGATAACAAAGATATTACTAGAGATGATCATGATCTAAGACCTAAGATGGCTTTAAGAATAAGGACCTAGCTTGGCCCTAAGTTCTTATAAAATCCTAAGATGATCAAAGCTAAGATCATATCCAAAGCACCCCCAAAACTTTCCAATCAGCCAGGTGGTCATGCATACAAAACAATGGTACTAGTGCAAAGGGGGACAGCAACTCATATATCTCATGTCATAAAGGTTTATAATGCATACCCAATCCAAAACTACATCGAGCCATAGGGAAGGACTTAATGTTTCCAGCCTAGTCCACCAAATCATGGATCTCAATTACGCCCTTTTTTGCCAAGAAGAAAGCTTTCCATGGTTGTGTGAAAGCCAATGGGTGGGCAAGAGCCGCAGTCCAATATATGCTTTTCAACCCTTAGCGAATTCCCTTGCACCATGTCATGGTGGCCATTCCATGTTACATGGTGTAAAAATTTCTTCCAATCTTGAATAAGGTGCATGTTGTATGGGCAGCCAGGTATCTTTCCAACAACAAAATGACCAAACATAACCTCCCAATGTGTAGTAGTCCAGTCACCGAAACCCAAGGATCTCATTCTAACACACATGGCCGCTAGCATGAGGACCAAGGCTGCCATTGTGCTACAAAATATGACAACAAAGTAGGACATGTATATGTATGTTGAGGATGTTCAATCCACCATGCATACGGGGAGTACATAGCTTTGCTATTGACAATAGCCTTAGTGCTTTCTTATGGTGTTTTGATTTCCAAAAGAACTCTAATATTTCCAACATAAAGGCATCAATTCGATCCCTTGGCCAAAACAGAAGAGGTAAAAAGGACTGAATATATGCAATGCATGTGGATTGTACTATTCTCAGGTGCACATGCAGAGGCCAAGTGAAAAGCTTCCTGTAGTACAATTTCCTTTTTATGCGCTGTAATATCCAATCTACCTGTGCATTAACAGTAGTGTTCCATGCCAACGGATATCCCAAATGACGCACAATCTGTGAAAGCTCAATTATTTGCCCTAGCCATATATGAGCATGCCAAGCTTCAATTTTCAGTGGCACAAGTTTGGATTTCCTAAAATTGACTTTGAGGCCTGCCGCATATGCAAAGAGGTCAAGTGCTTCCATTACGGACTTGAGATCATCTGGATGATTTCTAGGCAAAAAGAAGGAATCATCTGCATATGCCTGTCCCACAAGTTAATCACCTGATGGCAAACCAGCCCATGCAAAGTATGCATGGCGAGAAGGTGATCCATATGTAAAAGCAGTGGATGTGTGGCAATAGCATATAGTAGCACACTCAAGGGGAAGGCTTGGCGTACTGATTAGCCTAAGCTCCATGCCTCTGTGATTTCTCCATCCACAATGCCCGATGCCCGGCTATCTTGATAAAGCCAATAAACAATATTTCTCATTTTGCGATCGAAGCCCATACGATGCACAATTTTTGTCACAAAGTTCCATTGGATTGTGTCAAAACCCTATTTCAATATCTATTTGCATTAGAAGCACATCTTTTTTTATGTATTTAACATACTCAATGCCAATATACACATTCGTAAAGTTGTCCGTAATGTGTCTGCGAGGCACAAACCCATATTGGGCCGGATGCAAACCGGTATAGAGAGAGTCCTTGAGGCAATTAACTAGCATTTTTGTAACCAATTTGTTTACTGCTGGCATGAGTGTGATGGGTCTCCAATCTGCAAAAGACTCACACAAGTTATTTTTAAGAAAGAGTTTTAACATTCCATCTTTCTAGGAAGAAGGCAATTCCCAATTTTCCCATGCAAGATTATCATATATAGCAACGACACTTTCAATTGGTCCCAAAATTGCATAAAGAATTCCATCGTTAATCCGTCCCAACTAGGGGCTTCAAATTCTGCTATAGTATAGGGCATTTCCATATTACTTGAATCAGAGTTCCTTTTTCGTGTAGCCACCTATTCTGCAGCAATCTTTACATCTAGGCTATTTTGGTGATGGTTCCGTGTTCCAATCCATGATTGGGGGTTATCCTCAAGGAGGTATGGGAATGCAAGGGAATTTTGGAGCTAGTTTTCAGCTTAGAATGCAAGGCAATATGTATGGTGATATGCAGCCTGGAATGCAAGGGAATATGTATGGGGGCATGCAGCTCAGAATGCAAGGAAACATGTATGGGGGGGCATGTAGTCGGGTATGTATAGTGGCCTGTTTGGAAACATGGGAGTATCAGTAGAATTGTATGGTATGCAAGGTGTGGGAACTCTTAATGTTTACAGCAGTTTGATGCTGCTTTCTCAGGAGGAAATTACACGGATTCCTCAAAAATGAGAAAAGTTGTGACTTTTCTCAAGGGCACTGCATTGTATTGGTGGCCCACACTCTTCTTTTGTAGGGCATAGCACCATCTACTTGGGTACAGTTTAAATAGGTTGTCTCTTCCATGTGGCTCACATCTACATTTGAGGTGGATGTAATGACAGTGTGGTATGAGTTGGATGCATCGAAATGTGAAAATCTTGAGGATTATAACAAGAAGTTGTGGGAAGCTTTACTCCCAGTTACTTCTTATTGTGCAGTGCCATTGTCTGAGCAGGTTGAGAAGTATTGATGTGGGTTGCCCCCAAGGAAGTGTGTGACTATTGCGTTAAGACCCGAGTAACAAATATGTCACATATGATAGAGAATGCCATGACAAAAAATACATTACTCACTCGGGTTTCAACTGGATTTAAGGGCAGCAAAAGAACTGGCAAGAAAATTGAGAAGTCAGTGCATGCATCTCAGGATGCAACAGTGGTTGCTGAGAAGCCGCGTAAGATGTTACCAATGCCTAAGAGAACTATAGAGGAGAAGCAGGCTTTGTTGGATGCCAAGAAATGCTTTTTCTGTACCAAAGAGGGACATATGTCTTTCAATTGTCCCAAGTGTAAGTCTAACAAGGACTCTGATGCCAAAGGGGAGCCCAAGATTAAGAAAGCAAAGCCTTCTGCATGGTTCCTGATCTTGTTGGGGAACAACCAGGTGGTGAGGAGATAGATTTGTGAAGGGCATGGGGCAAGGTCAGAGATCAGAGTGCTTTGATCGTCTTTGACACAAGTTCTAGAGCTAACTTTTTCTCACAAGATTTGGCTGGAAAATTGGGGATCCGTGTAGAGGAGATGGGGCCTATACTATGAGGCTAATATGGCTTGCACTAGATATGTAAAACCCGTTACCCTTATTATTGCAAAGATGAGGCTTCATATGCAGGGTTATGTGGACAATGAGGAGTTTTATATCATGCCACTTGATGGGTGTGATGTTTTGTTGGGTATGCCATTGTGCCATAGGCTTGTGGGTGCCATGTAAACTACTCAAGCACATAGCCCACAAAGAAAAACCCTTCAAAAAATGGCTTTAAAGATTTGTAGGTATGGCGGCACTCTCATATCACTTCATAGAGCTTGAAAAAAAACAAGTCCACAAGCTCGACAAAGGGGATATTGGCAAGCGCTTCCTGGTTGGCATGTTTTGTCTTCCACATTTTTGAAGGAGAGGAGGAAGGTGATGTTGAGCTCCCCTAGCTACGCTTGGGGGGGTTTGTCACATAGAACGGTGAGCAAGACAGGGTAGTCGCCGCTGTCAGTCTCAATGAATTAGTGCTCGTCCAAAAGGACTTCCTCGAGGGTGCATTGTTTTGGCTTGAGGCTGTTATGTGTGCTGCATATGTACTCAACAGGTGTCCCACTAAGGCCTTGCAGTCTATTACTCCATACGAAGCTTGGCATGGCAGGAAGCCTTCTATTGGTCACTTGCGTGTCTTTGGTTGCTTGGCCTATGCTTTAGTGCCTGTGCAACAACGCAGAAAATTGGATGATAAGGCTGTCAAATGCATTTTTGTTGGTTAGAGCGCTGAAAGTAAGGGTTACAGATTGTATCATCCGCAGTCAAAGCGTATCTTGATTAGTCGAGATGTTGTGTTTGTGGAAGATGCTGTGCAGCCCTTGTTATCATGTACCAAAGAGACAGGTGTGAGCTCACGGGATGTATTTGATACGTTGTTGCCTCTCTTTACACGTGGGAATTCAAATGTAAGTCCTAATGAGGCAAATATTCAGCCTATGCAGATTTCAAACGACATCATAGATCAGCCTATTTCTGATGCAAATTTACAGGATGTAATTCCTGAGGATAGGGCTGAAAATGAGCAGGCTAGAGGTATGCCAAAATGGCTAGTGCAAACCTTGCGTGATAGTAAGATTGATGCACCTATGACTAGTCATACTCGTTCAGGTTTTCAGCATGCCTCTTATACATCAGATTGTTATGCTTTGGCTGTGTCTAGTATGTGTGAAGAGGAAGAACCTCTTTCATTTGATGAGGCACAAAATTCAGAAAATTGGTTGGCTGCAATGCAAAGTGAATATGATGCTATAATGAAGAATGGTACATGGTCTTTGTGTGATTTGCCTATTGGTAAAAAGGCCATTGGATGTAAGTGGGTTTTTAAGTTGAAACGAAAGCCAGATGGCAGTGTTGATCGCTATAAGGCTAGACTTGTTGCAAAGGGTTATGCTTAAGAAAAGGGCATTGATTTTGATGAGACCTTTGCTCCCACTTGTCGTATGACTACCATTCATAGCATTTGTGCATTGGCAGCTTATAATGGTTGGAATGTACATCAGTTGGACATAAAGACTGCTTTCTTGAATGGAGATTTGCATGAGGAGGTGTATGTATCGCAGCCTCGTGGTTTTGTTCAAAGAGGGCAGGAAAACAAAGTGTGCAGGTTGAAAAAGGCTTTATATGGTTTAAAGCAAGCTCCACGAGCTTGGTATGAAAAGATACATGCATATTTGACTGCACATGGGTTTCAGAATAGTCCAACAGAAAGCACTTTGTATGTTAAACGTGTGGATGGTGTATATCTAATCATTGCTCTCTATGTCGATGACATGCTGCTCACAGGACCAAATGAGAGTCATATTGCTGATTTTAAGGCTGATTTGAATGCCTCTTTGAGATGTCAGATTTGGGGTATTTGCATCATTATTTGGGGATACAATTTAAGCAGTGTGATGGAGGTATTGCTTTGTGTCAGACAAAGTATATTGAGACATTGTTGCGGAGATTTGGCCTTGAAGACTGCAAGCCTATTGCTACTCCAATGGAGACAGGTCTGAAGTTGAGTCTTCATGATGCTGGAGATCACTTTGATGTCACAATCTATCAGACAGCTGTTGGTTGCCTCATTTATGTATGCATTACGAGGTCGGACATTCAGTTTGCAATTTCACAGGTGAGCAGGTTTATGCATAGCCCAGGGTCTCAGCATTGGAAGGCAGTTAAACGCATCTTTCGCTACTTGAGTGGCACCATACATCTTGGGTTATTTTATCCCAAGGGGGGATCGTTGCCACCAGATTTACATACTTTTTTGGACTCAGATTGGGCTGGTTGCTATGACACAAGAGTGTCCACAAGTGGTTTTTGTTTCATGCTCGGTAGCTCATGCATATCTTGGTTGAGCAAGAAGCAACCTACTGTGGCCACTTCGAGTTGTGAAGCTGAGTACAGGGCAGCTTTCACAGCTACGGTTGAGTGTGTGTGGCTCAGACGGCTTATGGCTGATTTGGGTGTTGGACAGGAGTCTGCCACCTCTATCTACACTGATAGTCAGAGCGCATTGGCAGTTGCGAAAAACCCAGTTTTTCATGCTCGCACAAAGCACATTGAGGTGCATTATCACTATGTCAGGGAGAGACTCTCAGCAGGAGAGATTAGCTTGGCCTATGTGCCAACACAAGACAACCTCGCCGATCTTTTCACAAAGGCGCTTCCTTGTGAGAAGTTCGAAGCTTTTCGCAAAACTTTGGGCTTGCTCCCCTTTGTGGATTGATCTACTTCGGGCATGGCTCTCACCTATACATGAGTGCCAGCTCTCATTCACACCATCACTCCCAGGGGGGATTTGTTGCCATATACATAAGCAGTGATGTGTGTGAACACACTTAGGACCGTCGGGGCACTTTTTTCCTCTTTAGGAGGTTTTTTCCCCCGGCTTGTATATACGCCCATCCTTCTAGGGCTAACTTATCTTTGTACATTGACACAATCTAATACACTTTGTGTTGTGTGCATTCTTGCTTCTTCTTCTCCAAGCTTTGTGTGCTTTCCTGCAACCCTAATTCCAACAAGAAGAAGCAGGTCGATGGGGCAAAGAACTCACCTCCCTTCTTTGATCCTCTGCATTTGGCTCTACACGGCATTTTGCACAAGCTTGGTGATAGTTTTCTATTGCCATTCTTGAGAGCATGAGACAATAAGAGATGGTAGAATGTAGAAAATCGAAGAAGCTAGAGGAAGGCGTTGTTCAAGTGGGAAAACAGGTTTAGGAGGGAACCTTTTTTGTGTCTTTGATGATATAACTGCACTCATAATAGGGAACCTTTTTTGTGTCTTTGATGATATAACTGCACTCATAATAGAATAATCCTATCAAAATAAAAAAGGATCTCTTTATTGAATGCAAATAGTAATATATTGAATAAAATATGATCCTTATTTCTTTTTTTGTGAAATTTACTTTGTTTTTGCAATTTCTCCAATGTTATGTTGGCCTTTCTCCGTCGATTGGTGGAGAGGGATTTTTCATTTTGGGCAAAAGGCCCCAAAATGAGCTCTGTTCTCCCCTAATGAATGAGGTCAAGATGATTCTCAAGAAGAAGTTTAAGATGAAGGATTTAGGTGAGCTCTGGTATTTCCTCAGTATTGAGGTTGTGAGAGGAGAAGATGGGATTTGGCTATGGCAGAGGCAATATGGTTTGGACATGCTATCCAAGTATGGGATGACAACATGTAAGCTAATCTCAGTTCCATTGGAGAAAAATGTGAAGCTTTTGGAGGACCCTACTATGCACGGACAGGTAGTAGAGGGAGTCTTATCTACATGATGATCACTAGGCTGAATTTGAGCTATGCAGTTGGCCTAGTGAGTCAGTTTATGTAGGCCCCAAGGAAACCACATTTAGATGCTACTAGATGCATTTTGAGGTATGTGAAGTCCACATTGTAGTGCATACTATCTATCTATGAGGTTGGGCGATCATTTATGTAGTCCCCAAGGAAACCACATTTGGATTGCTGCTAGATGCATTTTGAGGTATGTAAGTCCACATTGTAGTGTGGACTATTCTATAAGGTTTGGGGAGCATTACAAGTGCATGGTTACATAGATGCTGACTGGGATCTATCACCAAACCAATTCTTGTGGGCTCCTATGCATGCAAAGAGCCTCTCCAAAAATAACATGATTCTAAGGAGCAAGAGAAAGAGATTGTACAACACACCAAGAAGTACAACACCTAGTATATGAATTGGGGAGTGGATGTGATGTCTGAGGAAATCAAATACGAAATGGACCATGTCTCCATGGCAACAACTATCAACGAATCTTGCCAACATGATGATGGTCACACTGGCGTGGTAACAATTGCTAGAGAAATGGACACGTGACTATACTATAATTGTGGGTTAACCGGAGCAATGTGCTCATCTTAGTGACCAATATTATCGTGCTTGGAGGATCATGAATCCAAGGAAATGGTTTTTATGGGGTGATGCTTGCCAAAAAAAGGTGTGGTTTTTGGCGCAACCTAAGCGATGATGCTATGTGAGTTGAGGTGGGGAAGTGTGAGAGACAAGGTGGAGGAGGGTGCAAGTAACAAAATGAGATAAGACCAAGACACATAACATGATGAGATCTAAGCAAGAGGCAAGACAAGTGTATTCCAAAGAGTGTCGATGATGCAAGAGTGAAAATCTTACAAGAATGGGTCAAGTGACTAGATATACAACTATGGGGGTAGGCTAAGAAGAGGGTTATTGACTTGGGGGTCATTTGACTATCGTGAAATGATTTCTAAAGGGTATTCTTCTATGTATTCTTTTGAGCTACCTTTTTTCCAACTTTGGGTGGGTAATTTCTTCCAAGGTTGTGACTTTTAAGGTAGTGGTGGTTGTCGGCTACTACAATGATGACAAAACTTCTAGTTTGGAGTTTGTTGTCTAATCCAAATTTGGTAATACCAACATTACCAATCCTTGTGTGTCTATTTAGTGGAGTGAGTCAGTGGGGACTCACATCTCCACCTTGAAGAGCATCATGGCATAATTGGCTTCCATTGACTCCAAGGTGGGGCAATGATGATATACCAATGATGTGCTACTGAAAAGCATGCCACACAAGAGTATGACTCTCTTGTAACCACATTGAAAATTTTCCAACATTATCAATCAAAGCGTATATCTCAACCCTTCTCAAAGCGTGTATCTCAGCATTGACATTAGATGCATGTATCTTAGCCCTTTGAGGAAGAGAATAAGGTAAAGGAAAAGGTGTCTACTTTTAAATCCACTTTGACACTCTCTATTGTCTCCAAATCAAGTCTAAATTGTAACTTTTATGAGCGTAAGGGGCACATGGAAGCCAATTGTTTTAAGAAAGATCCACAAAATTAGAAGTGTGGCAAATGTGGTGAGTAAGGCCACCTCTCACAAGAATGCATGGGCAGTAACAAAGAAGAAAGTAGCTTTGTAAATCTTTCTTTTAGATCCATTGAACAACTCTTGAAATTTCTAGAGTTCCTGTATGTAAAACTCTAAGCTATAACCCTTATATGCATGCCTCTAATAATAAAGGCATCCTTTGTATTTCTATAAAAAACGTGTGAAATCCAATGGCCTTCATTCATTGAGGAGGGATATTATAAAATTTAATCGCTTTTGCCCAGCCACACTTATGAAGTAGTAGTTTGGAAGGCAACATGGATGTTAGCTTTCTGTGAAGTGATGACTTGGGTAGTCGCTCTCTCTCTCTCTCTCTCTCTCTCTCTCTCTCTCTCTCTTACACACACGGTCAAGCCACAAGCTTCCTTTGTGTACTATTCTTCTTAGTATTTTGTCATGGTATTAGAGCTTGTGAAGAGGAAGATTTTGTGGTGTGTTCACCATGTTCTTGAGGTGGAAAAATCTCAAGAAGGGGATGAGCATTTTAGTAGTGAAATTGTATGAGCAGTGGAAAAATATAGAACTTCTCTTACTATGAAAATAAAGAATTTTAACAATCAAATAAGAAATATTTCCCTAGGAAACCATGGCAAATAGATTCAAATGGATTTTTCTTGAAGTCAACCTCATATGAAAGGATCTTAAGAAGCAAAAGAAAAATGCATAGGCTTCAATTCCCAACGTTGGACAAAGATGTCAATGTCAGATACATATTATAGTTGGTTCACACTGATGTTGTTGGTCCATTGGGTTGTTAATTGGAGGATCAAAGTACTTCATGACATTCATTGATGATTTTTTAAGGCTTAAGAGGAAATCAAATGTGTTTAATATGTTTAAAGCGTGGTTAGCTATGGCTCAAAATTAGCTTGGGAAGAAGTTGAAGGCATTGAGGTCATATAGAGGGGGGAATACCTCTATAACAAGATGTAGAGTTCATGTGTGACAAGGGTATTAAGGATGAGAAGACATTGGCTTACACTCCTTGGTAGAATGGAGTTGCAAAGAGAAAGAATCATACATTTGTTGAGATGGCTTGTACGATGTTGAGAGCATAGGATGTCTAGAAAATGCCAAATAGAAAAAGCATGTATGGTGCCAATGAGCAAGAATGGAAATGGAAGGACACTAGGGAAATCTATGCCTAGATGGGTGGTGAAAACCATGAAGGACAGCAAACAATAAGAGACATTGCAGGGACGTACACACAATAAGAAAAAGAGGATTGAGGAAGGAAAGGGGCTTGACCATAGTGATTTTTCCATGGAGTATTCCTTGTTGAATATTGAGGAGTTAGAGGTTCCTCTTAGGTATGAGGAAGCATGTGTTCATCCGCATTGGTTGGAGGCCATGAAGGCTGAGATGGATGCTATCATGAAAAACCATACTTGGGATCTTATGGATAGGCCAATCATAAAGAATGTAATTAGGACTCGATAGGTCTACAAGATGAGTCGGATAAGATTTTTCCTGAACTATCTTTCTCGAAAAGGTTTGATAATTTAGTTATACTATTTTATTGAATTTCTTTCTTTGAATATTCACTTAACTGATTTCTAAATTAATTACAAATTCCAATGAGGAATAAATTAATCATTTATCTGAATACTTTGATCTCGATAGATCTCCTGAATTTTCTTTTTACAATCTGGGTGAATATAAAACGATAGAAATTTCTCTCTTACAGTATTTAATTATTCATTTATCAGATACTCATAGAATTTAAGAGAATTCTAATTTTGATATAAAAAATCTTTATACATCTATTTATGCATAAAAATCAACTTCAATTGGAATAACACTTTTATAAAAAATACCTTTTATGCATCTATTTATGCATAAAATCAAATTTAATAAGAATAACACTTTTAAAATAAAAAGAATTTCTTTATGCATCTTTCTATGCATAAAAATCAATTTTAATGAGAATAACACTTTTGAAATAAAAATAAATCCTTTATGTATCTTTCTATGCATAAAAATCAATTTTAATGAGAATAACACTTTTGTAATAAAAATAATTTCTTTATGCATCTTTCTATGCATAAAAATCAATTTTAATAATTAATATCAGTGATATCCATGCATATTCATAGGTGAATATGTACATGGAGTAATTATAATATTTTATTTAGATGCAAAAATGGTGGGAATTATTCTTTTGGAATAACATAAAAACAAACTTTCTTTTCCACAAAATTCTAAATTTTTTTGCCATAACCTCCTTTATATGGTTGACCATTTATTTTTAGCTTAAATTAACCCAAATTAGACTCATAGAACTCTAATCTACATAATTTTCTAAATTCAAGAGAGTAAATAATAAGAAGAGTTTAATTAATCTCTTAGTTAATCTTTCTAGGATTAAGAAAGGCTGGAATGTAAAGAAGAGAAGGGGGTGGCCTTTTCATCAAGGCATAGCATTTGAATTTAATTCAATCAACTGTAAAACATAAAAATTAAGAAAACCATAGATTCTTCATTAAACAAGTAAGAAAATTAGCTTACATTGAGCTTGTAAGCTCTCCTTTGGCTTGAGGGATTAAGGGTTCTACTCTTATTTGAAGCAAGAGTGGCCACCAATTTACTTTGGAGAGGATTAGGCCAAAAACAATTGAATTATTAAAAAATTTCAATGTAGATGGCTCAGGACAGCAGGAGTAGAGTAACAGTGCATAAACACCATTAAGCTTTTACAAAGGGGAGACTTCTATTTATAGGAAAAAGTGAGCCTCTAACCAAGCAAACTGATTCTAGAATTTTCCAGATCAGTTTGTTCAATTTTTGACCATTTTTGCGTCAGTTCAGCTTACTTTTTGGATCTAGTTTTGAAATAGGAGAGATAAAAATATCTCATTTTATTTATTAAGAATTGAGGGTAATGATGAGAAAAAGGTTCCTACTTCATGAGGAGAGATCCCCACACTGAGGTGTCAAAATTCAGTTTTTTTAATTCTTTTCTTTGGTCCTTAGTCCACTCTTCATCTTAAGTGAGCATTTACTCATTTTTGGGGGGTTTTTCTTTTATTCTTCAATTTATCTCCTCCCTACATTTGGATTAATCTTATTGGTCCATAGGAACCTTAATCCAAAATTTTTTTAAAAATCTAGACCCTTAGGCTAAGGTCTTTTGTGCACATTATAATTTATTTCTAATGCACCTTAGGAATTTATTTTTGAACTTCTGTTTTGGGGAAATTTATTTTAATAAGAAGGGATATTTTTTCATCCTAAGATATCTAAAAACTAAATTATATCTCTCTAGAATATTTTGTCTCTCTAGGCCAAAACAGATAGAAACAAGATCTGTTATTATTCAGAAAAGGAGATTGATTTTACAAGGGGAGAAATTGGACATCTTGAGGGGCTGGGGAGGAACCTTTGGGCATATTGCCAAAGATTTCCCTGACTTAGAATCTACGAGGGACAACGCTAAAGAGGTTAAACGGGGGAGGGGGAAGTGATAAAGAGAGAGTACCTCTGGAAACTCATAAGTTAAAGTCTAAAGGGAAGGAATTAGTGTTATAATCTGGGGAGAACAAGATGGAAGGGGGTTGGGATAAAGCTAAAATCAAACCAGTGTCAGGCAGACTAAGGTTGAGGCTAGGAAGGCCCAACTTAGTCGGAGTCTCAAGAGTAGAAAGAATGGGAATGGTGAGAATTTGAATTCTATCATCTTTTCTAACCCCTTTAGACCACTACTAAAAAGAGATAACTTTATGTTGGTAGAACAGAATTCTAAGTGGGTAGTACTGAATGAAACAAGAAAGGATTTTGGTCTTGTTGAGAGTAATCAAACGGATGGAAAGGAATTGGAGACGGTCCCAGAAACTGCATTAACATGAAGAACAATACTGAGTTTAAGGGGTGCACGTGGAACGTGAAAGGGATTAAAGATAAGAATAAAAATGCTATATTTTGGGAATTAGTAAAGTTGTGGGGTCTATCTATTTTGGCTATACATGAGCATAACCTTTTTGGGAAAACCTCTAGGATAAATAGTTTTAGGGATTGGGAAATCTTCTATGGTGGTGTTAGCTTAGGTTATAGTGGGGTCATGACTCTAGTTAGAAAAGATCTTAATCCTAACATTATAGCTAATCATCCTAAGGGAAGAACTTTAGTTGTTGAGATTGTAGTAGATGGTGAAAGAATATGGATTATTAATGTATATGGGGCTCATAAATCATAAGGTTAGGAGAGCAGTATGTGGAACTAGATTGCTAGGCTAAATGCTCAAGTTCCTTGCATTGTGTTAGGGGATTTTAATATGGTAGAAAAAGTAGTTGATAGATGTGGTGGTAGTTCTATTTTTATAGGGAAGGGAAAAGGGAAATGGGAAGAGCTTAGAAGGGGACTGGGGCTTAAGGATAGTTGGTATCTGGGTGATTGGAGAGATAAACCGGGGCACACTTATTTTAGCCTTCAATATTTATCCTCCTCATCAAGAATTTGATAGAGTTTTCTTTAGTCAGTAGGCTTCATGGGTGGCCCATACTTTGAGAGTGCTAGTAGATTGTAGTTCTACATTGTTTGATCATCTTCCTTTGAAGTGGAGCTGGTCCTATTCTGATGGGACTCACATGGATTTATCTCATTTTCTAGCAAGGAAATTGAGAGTGAATAATCTACTTCTGAAAGAACCCCTCTTTGTGGAATATACTAAAGAAGACATTAATAAATTAAAAAGGAGAAAGGGGATTGAGGGCTCATGGAAGCAATTTGCTAATGAGATGCAAGGGATTATTAGAGCTGTGGGTAAATTGAGGGTTGAGGAAAGGAGAGGTGAGAGAAGAAAGTGGTCTACTTTGTTAGAAGATCTGTTGTTGAAGATGCAGACTATAGGATTGGATATTGATGACACTGAGTTGTATATTAAGTGTCAAGTCAATATTAAAGCTTGAAGAGGATAGATGCTATAGAGAACATGAATATTGGGCTAGAAGGAATCTATTCAGTAACAACAAAAAACCTCACAATAGGCTTTTTAAACTCTCAAAGAATAAAGGTGATAGAGATATTGTGGGGAACATTTTGGATGAGGATGGTAATCCTGTGAATGATACTAAGTCGCTGGCTTTGAAATGGGTGAAATTTCTAGGCTCAATCCTGAGTCTAAAAGAGGACTGCTCCTTGAGGAGATTTCAAGCTGAAGATAGATTGCTAGGTCTTCTAAGTCAGAAGGTGGACCCTGATAAAGTTAAGTGGCTAGAAAGAGATATTGAGGTTGATGAGTGATGGTGTGCTTTGCTAAAACTGGGTAGGGAGAAAGCTCCAGGTTGGGATGGTCTTTCAACTGAGCTCTTCATTGCCTTCTAGCCTTCATTGAAAGAGGTGGTGTGGGTGACATCTGCAAGAAAGCCTTTAAATTGGGTCTATGGGACAAGGTCTTTAAAGAAGGGCTTGTGAAGCTCATCCCTATTAAACAAACTGCTTATAGCAGATTTGGGCATTGGAGGCCTATCACTTTAACAGTGATGTACAAAATTCTAGCTAAGGTGATTGCCCTCAGAGTCACTCCTGTGTTGCAAGAGGTCATCTCAAAAAAACAGCATGGCTTTATCAAAAAGGCAGGTCTATTTATGATAATATTTATTGCTGCACTATAGAGATGTGGCCATTAAAACTCAGAAGATATGCATTATGATGCAATTGGGACTTAGAGAAAGCTTATGATAGGATACAGTGCTCATTCATTGCTAGGGTGAAGGAAAAACTAGGATTTGGAATTAAAATGGCTACATGCATTTATACTCTCTCCTTGGGTGGATATTCTAAAGTGCTTCTTAATGGAAGAGTTGTATGGGGATTTGAGATCAACAAGTCAGTTAAACAAGGTTGCCCATTAGCCCCCCTGCTTTTTGTTGAAATATACAAGTGAATAGGGTGTGTGCGGGAACAAGCCCTTAGCAAGAGGCTGTAAAAGAGAATATGTAAGTGAGAGAGAAGCTGTGAAAAGGTGAGAAGTATCTACTGGGAGAGAATAAAGGGTAGCATGAGAAGATTTAGGATGTGTGGAGATATTCTGGGAAGAGGTGGAGAGAATCAAGCAAAAGAGGTGGAGTGAATCAAGGAGAGATCAGTGGGATTAGATGCTTGGATGTAAACTCTATAAATTGAGGCATTGGCCTAATGAGAATTTGTTGGTTTTCGATTATCCATGCCTACATTAAGCTATAAGTTAATTATTCACTAATCACATCTTAATCATCATCTAATCTCTTTGTTAATGATGTTGATTCTAGCATTTGATCCACCAAAGCTCATCACATTGCTGCAAATTTAACATGGTATCAGAGCCTAACTTAGAATCCATCAAATTTATGAGCCCATTATCTTGCTAATCACTTAGTTAATTAGGATTAGAAAATAATCAACTTTTTACCTCTTTTTTCAAATAGCCTTTTGTACCCATAGTTGGTGGAGGGGCTTGATCTCCCTCCAAGCTCAACATTAAGCAATAACCTCTTAGCCACACATAGCTACACTCTCTATGCTTCAGCCCATCTATTCAACACGTCAAAACGTCGGCGCATGCTGCAGATTTTTGTGATTTCTCAAGCGCCTTGTTTTTGAAGCAAATTTGAGATCTTCTCTTCCACAAATACAATTGGTCTAATTCCTCTTGGCCCCAGGGGTTTTCAAGGGTGATCTACAAGCTGGTGAAGACAGTTTTTGATTTCATTAAGTCTACAGTGAGATCCAAGCTCTACATATCAAATCTGCAGGTGACTTTGGTAAAACAAAGATTAAGCATTCAATGTTTGGTCAAATCTTGTGTTTCTTGGCTTAATCCTCTACTAGACTAACTGCTATTGATGGATTTGAAAGGAGTTGAGCTCATTTGAACTCTAAGGCCCCAGATCTGGACTCTCTGCATACTCTGTTTTCTACACACAAAACAGAGAATTATTTTGCTAATCAAATTAATCAGCACTAATCATTGTATTTTGGTGCAATTAAGGTCTAAATTAACCATTGGATATTTGATACATATCTCTATAACTTCAGATTACAATTCAGAGATGGTTTGATACTCCAACCATTCAGTACAGATTTGTTACACTTGGCTTTATGTAATTTTTGGTGAATTTATACTGATAAATTTGTTGTATTCACCTAAACACCAGATTAAGTTGTAAAAGGGTAGACACTGCCCTTGAATCTTGAAATTGGATCAAGAGGTAAGACCCCCTTCACATCATCATAAGCACGGCACAAGAGATAGCCAAATTTAATGGGGAGCAGTTTTATACATGGTAAACAAAAACCATGTATTTGCTCATGAGGAAAAATCTGTGGGGGCTAGTTGAGGGAAGAGATGAATGCCCAGAGGTGAGTGGAAAAAATGAGTGGAAGAGCAGGAATGAGAAAGCATTAGGACTTATTGCACTTAGTTTAAATGATGAAATCATTCATCACATCACAGGGATACAATGGGCAAAAGATGCATGGGATGAACTCAATAAATTATTTGGCACTCAAGCAAAATTATTTGGCACTCAATAAATTATTTGGCACTCAAGCAAAAAATTCAAAGATAAATCTGTTAATGCAATTCTACAAACTTGATATGAAGGAAAGTGAACCTTTAATCACACACTTGAATAAATACAAAAGCATTAAGCAACAACTAGCAGCCATTGGCAAGAAGGTAGAAGATGATGAGGCACTAGCAGTACTTTTGAAGAGTGTGGACAAAGGTGAATATGAAAACATTGTAGCAACCTTAAAGAATGTACCTGAATTGAAGCTACACGAGATAGAAGGAGCTCTACTAGAGCAAGAGACCAAGGTCAAAGAGAAGAGATGGCTGGATTTAACAGCTAGAGATGAAAAAGCATTCTTCACCCGAGGAGGATTCTCTCAAGGACGAGGACAAGGAAGAGGCAGAGTAGGAGGAAGGACCTTCACTTGCCATAACTGTGGGAAGCCAAGACACATGGCAAGAGACTGCTACAGCAGACCCACCAGTGGAGAAGGAACGACATCGGCAAACTTCATGGAGGCTCCTAAGGAAGTGGAGTCATATCATCTTTTCTGAGAGAGAGAGAGAGAGGGAGAGAGAGAGAGAGAGAGAGAGAGAGAGAGAGACCCCACAACCCAATGTAACCTACCCCAACAGAGTAAAACCACCTCTAAGCCACCGATGATGTAGGCCATGTAGTAGATATATGTGTGAGCACTTTAGTGAAGGTCACGGGCACTTGTAGTAGCCTTGGACACATAGAGAGAGAGAGTGTGTCAAGGACTATGAGTTTAGGGACTTGAGGCACTGGTCGTGGACTACCAAGTAAGAGGGAAACTTGGTATAGGGTCCAAGTGTGCTAGGATTATTCACTTGAGGGGAGGTGTTAAAATATACAAGTGAATAAGGTGTGTGCGGGAACAAGCCCTTAGCAAGAGGCTATAAAAGAGAATCTGTAAATGAGAGAGAAGCTGTGAAAAGGTAAGAAGTATCTACTGGGAGAGAATAAAGGGTAGCATGAGAAGATTTAGGATGTGTGTGTAAAAATATTCTAGGAAGAGGAGGAGAGAATCAAGCAAAAGAGGTGGAGTGAATCAAGGAGAGATCAGTGGTATTAGATGCTTGGATGTAAACTCTATAAATTGAGGCATTGGCTTAATGAGAATTTGCTGGTTTTTTATTATCCATGCCTACATTAAGCTATCAGTTAATTGCTCCACTAATCACATCTTAATCATCATCTAATATCTTTATTAATGATGTTGATTCTAGCATTTGATCCACCATAGCTCATCACATTGCTACAAATTTAACACTTTTTGCTATTGACTCTCACCCTTTAATTTTGTTAAATGCTTAAAACTCAAGCATAGTGAACAACTTGTAATTTAATGTTTTGCTGATGACTCTCTGTTATTCCTAAAGGCTAAGAACAACAATGTGAGATAGGCCCTAGAGCTAGTATTGGAGTATGCCAATGCCTCAGGCTCTAAATGTAACATTCTGAAGTCTAGAATCATAAACATGACTGAAGACAATGACTTTGATCTTCAAAGGTGGGGATGTGAGGTGGTGCAAAAGGGCCATATTGTCAGATTGCTTGGTGTTCCCTTTGGGGTTGGACTTACTACTAAATAGCTAGTAATGTGCACCATTAATAGATTTGTGGAGAAATTGAAAAAGTGGGAAGGTTTAAAAGTTCCCTTCCATAACAGGATTGACATCTGCAACTTAGTTCTGAATGCTTATATCATGTTTCTAAGTCCTGTGTTAAAGTTTTGGAAGTGTCATTGTTGGAAGGAAATCATTGGCCCTATTAGAGACTTTCTATGGAGAAATGGAAATGGTAAGAAAAGAGCCCCTACTTGGCTAGCTTGGGATAAAGTGTTGGTACCTAAAAAGCAAGGGGGCATTGGTATCATTCATTTGCCCACTCATTGTGTTGCTAAAAGGACTCTGATGCTACCTAGGGTGTTATCTCAAAATGCTACTTAGGCCTTAATGATAAGGGAATTGGTGGAAATGGCTGATAGGGGAACTTAAACTGGAAAGATAAATTGTTTTCATATGCTCCTCTTAAAATCACATGCTTAGATTTTTGCAAAATGCTATGTAATTTGGGTTTCATGGATTAGGATGGTGGTGGGACGGTAACTGGCAACTCCATGCTATCCTTGGGTCAATGGTGGACACATAAGTTTAATCCCCCCTAGCTTTACTTGATACAGATGTGGAAAAGATTCTCAACAACAAAGGCATTAGATATCTGGCTGACTACTGGGATAGGGATCTGGTTGGGTGGAAAGAGGTGATCTGGCTGACTGCTGAGATAGGGATCTGGCTAGGTGGAAAGAGGTGAACCTCTTATCTTTGGAGTTTCAATTAACCAGGAGAGAGAGAGAGAGAGGCTTGATGACTCGTGTGCTAGAGATGTTGTATACTGAATTATGTTCCATAGCCCCTACTGATACTTCAGTTTGGATCAAGGATTAGACTTGGATCAATGATGTCAAATTGAAGGAGGGCAAAACTAGGGACATTTATGTATTAATGAGAAAGAGGGATGCCAATGTACTGTATTGCAACAAAATATGGAATGTAAAATGGAGCTCCTCTAGGTGGAAAAAGAGATGGCACTTGATCTGGAATTGCCAGGTAATTTCAAGTTTTTTTGTGGAAGGTTAGCATGTGGGCATTACCTATTGGCTATAAACTGCAAAAAAGAAACATGGCTAGTGGCATTTGCCCTCGGTGCAGCTCTTTAATAGAAAGTGGCAAACATTCATTCTGGGGATGTCTAGCTCAAGGAGCACCTGGTGCAAAATGACTAGGTGGATAGAGAGGGGTCTGAACATGCAAACCTTTTGGGAGGACTGATTACTTGGGAAGTGGGTAGCCACCAGTGAGATGAGCTCAGTGGGTTGGTGTTTAACATTATCAGAACTTGCATCTTATGGGAAATCTGGACTAGCATGAATGAAATTGTGTTCTTGAGGGCTACATTTACAAGATTGCAGGATACAGAACTGATGTATAAATGTGTATGCATGTGCTAGTCTGTATGTAATGTAAATAAAATTAGATCTCTGGAATTGGATTTGTTGATTCAAAACCTACAAAGGAATATGCTTTGAATGTTTCCTTGATGCTGGCTAAGGTTCATGCATACTAGGGTTCTCTCCTTAATGATGGATTGTTGGCTGCAGGTGAGATGTTGGATTAAGAAGAAGAGGCCTCCTAGATTTGGACCTAAAACTCAGAGATGGTAACACAAGTAAAAACAAACTGATCACACATTTGTTGCCTTTATTGAGAATTCGACCCATAATCAAGGTTTGGTCAAAGCATGGGTAAATGCTAGAAAAACAATCCCCCTAGGGCTGCACTACTGAGGCCATGATGGAGGCTTGTTTATTGCTAGGGTATCAAATCTCATGGGAATAGTCTTGTTTCTTGTGTGAGGATGAAAGATGGGAGTTTTTATGTAAAATCTTGAATGGGGTTAAAAAAGAGTCAATTGTAGAGTTTCTCGGTTTGGTGTATGTCAGATTTGAAACAGTTAATATAAATATATTATTGGTATTTTAAAAAAAAAGAAGACTAATCTAGTGTCCTAGATATGTCCATGATAGTCTCGCGATAAAGACGATGCTACTACAGACATGAGAGTAGCTTTTGTCGCCTGGACTGCACAGGCTATGAGATGCCTGCAAAGCCTAAATGATGTGTTGAGATGCCGTTTAAACACTACGTTGTTATTGTTGTCCTTGCAAAAGTGCCATGTGGGAAAAGATGGCCTTGCTCAAGAGAGTGCAAGCAGACCACAACACATTTTTCTCTCTGCCCTTTGTCATATCGTCTCTTTTCTCATGAGAAACTACCTTCCTGTGACAAAGGCATCTCATGAAGCGGAGTCTGCTTCTTGTGGTGGCATACATATCTCTTCAATAGCAAGGGAAGCTTGTCCTGCCTTCTTATGCTTTTGGGCATTACATAGCCTCTTTCCCTCTCCTCTATTGTTGTTGCAGGTTATGGGCATTCATAGCCTCTTGTTTGAACAATTGTGGTGCCTTATTGTGGTCTTCTGTAGCTTTAGTAAAACATAATGCTTGTCATTGTTACAGTTCCCCTTCTATAGATAGTTGTGGCTGTCCTCTCTTTTTGTAGACATCTCTCCTTCTGTAGACATCGCGGATGTGTGACGCTTCATAATTTCGTATATATATATATATATATATATATATATATATATATATATATATATATATATATATATTAGAAATTCATATTGTAGGAAATGTGTAGAATACTTTGTTAGGACATCAAACGTGTTTTGATAAAATTTTGTGCTGCAGGAATTGTTTTGGTTTTGGTCATTTTTGGGTAGTTACCATTTTCGTAGGTGAGTTTTGATTATGTTAGAGGTAGAATTAGGAGAAGTTTTATATGAGAGAGTTTTTCCACTTTGTACATAGAAAAACTTTGCTCGAGTGAAAATTTTGTACTTCGTATTATTTCACATCCATTTGGTGACTCCAAAGTAGTCTTTGAGTAGTTTTGTGCTAAAAATGTGCCTGGGTTTTCGTGTTGAGACATTGCAGGTCCTAAACGGAGGTTAAGGATAGATTTAGACTCGGACGAACAAGTACAAAGTCGAAGAGGAGGATGGAATGTTTGAGACGAGCTATTGAGCATCCTCATTGGGTCACCAAGGTGTGAGTGGCATGTCATGAGAAAGGGTTGTTTTTTCAGTGTTAAAAAAAACGTTACCTCATGGGAACGATAATCGCGTGTGATGAAGGCTTCTTGAATATGCTTTTTTTTAAAAAGGGCAACATCGTAAAAAATATGGCATGATTCGAGAAAGCTTAAGAAAGGGCTACTTCTAGCTTTCCTAATAAAGAAGACGAATACTCAAAAAATTGAAAAAGAAGAAGAATATTGAAGATTGATAGTGCGAGTGAGAGTGCGTGTGTGAGTGCGAGTGCGAGTGCGAGTTTTTCATGAGAGTGAGAGTGTGAGTGAGATAGCTCGAGGGTGATCAGGTGGTTTCAGCTCTACACAAGAGTCCTCTTGTTATCTATTATATGAAAGACAGATATAATTAATAACTATTCTCTCTATTTGTGCAAGTTCTATTTTCTAGAATTGTATTATGATATCGAGCCGAAGCCTCACAAAGGTATCAAAGTAGTCGCATCCTTGATCATGCTTGAAAGATGACTGATAATAACACAATTCAGCAAACGTTGGTCAAGAAGGCTAGGCGATTGTCCACAGAATTAAACAAAGCTAAAGGAAAAACAGTAGCCGATCCTTCAAATCAAAACAAGAGCAATTCGGGTGCTACGGGGATTTATGTAGAGATTCTTCTAATCATGAACTGAAAATTTGAAAAGGAGCTAAACCAGAAGATGTGGCCGAATCTGTCCTAAAGAAGGTTTTCAAGAAAGCAAAACTCTCGAAATTTGATGGTGAAAAGAAGATCTTGAGACTTGGCTTGAAGAATTAGAGAATTTCTTTGTCCTTCAAGAATTCGATGAGGAGGGAAAGGCTTAAATTACCTCACTACAATCGCATAGTGTCACATGTTGCTCTGTTCACCCTTTCAAAAACATGTTGCCTTTGTTGAGATATCGAGCTCGTCTAGTGAGGCGGTGGCCACTGATGACCCGCCTGGGGGATAGGCCCCTCACTTACACCACTGGCATGGTTGGTGAGATCATGGGAGATATGCGGCCAGTGGGATGACAGGCTGTGTGACAGCCATTCTAGAGATTGGCATAGTTATAGCGCCAGCTCATTTAGTCGGCTTCACACTATAGAGAACCCGTGTATGTATTGGTTGAGTACCTTTCATATTATGTGTACTCTTATCTTGTATATGGTGTGTTGAGTGTTGAGTAGAGAAGAAGAAGATTTTCAGCCTCTCACCTTGTGTGTTCTCTATTAGGGTTTTGTGAGTGTGTGTGTGTGCTTGCAAGAGCTCAAGCTCTCTTCCCCCCTGCATCTTTTCATGGTATCAGAGCCTGGTTCGTGCTAAGGGCTGAGCTGCAAGCAAGAGAACCACAGGAAGCGGTACGAGGGTAAGAGCTTCAACTACTCTTCCCTATTGTGTTGGTGACTACACCCTTGTCGGGAGCTCTACGGGAGGCACCGGCAAACGGTCTCTGATTGAGGAGCTTTCTTCGCGGGAGTAAAGCTATAGGTCAACTATACAGTCCTTTGGACTTTGGACTGAATTTTCGGGCCGAAAACGCATTTTGGGCGTGTCTGGACCTCCGTTTTTCAGAAAGCAGGCGATTTCGAGCACTGCGGGTAAGTCATCGATTCTCTGCAGAACTCTGTTTTAAGTACTGCAGGAAGACAGATTGACTGTGCAGACACTGTGGGTGCTGCAAAGAGGTCTACAGTTGCCATTGGGTGTATGTATGCACATTGAGGTCACTGGTGGTTGTGACATTTGAGTGGACTGCAGTACCGCTGTGCAGAAAATACAGCAGTTGTGCAAGGCTATTGGGACTATATAGAAGGTGAGCATGAAGAGGCACCGGAGATACCGGATATAAATCCGACTGCTGCAGATGTGAAAGAGTTTAGAGACTGGAACCAAGGAGCCAAGAAAGTAATGTATTGGCTTTCCATTAGTATACAGGACACCATGATTGGGCACATTCAGGATGCCAAGTCCCCAAGGAGGCGTGGGACACCTTGGTAAAGCTTTATGAAACAAATACCAAGGCACGTAAGATACAGTTGAAGAATGAACTTCATACTGTGGAGAAAAGAGCATGTCTGTGTGAATGACTATGCGTTGAAGATAAAGGATATTGTGGAATCCCTTGCATCTATTGGTGTGTCAGTAGATGATGATGACAAGGTGGAAGTCTGTCTACGTGGTCTTGGGCCACAATACAAGGCGTTTAAGACGTCTATTCAGACTCGAGAAAACATTCCCAACTTTACAGATTTGGTGTCTATGCTGATTATCGAAGAGAAGAACTTGGGTGAAGACCAACAGTCTTCACAAAGCAAAAACAGTTCAGAGCAACAGGCCTTCTACACGAGTTCAGGAAGAGGACGAGGTAGAGGAGGCCGTGGACGCGATCAAGGAGGTGGCCGAACAGGTAATCAGAATTATGGCCAGCAGCAGCAACAACAACAACAGTCCCAGAATCAACAACAACAACAACACGCATGTGGAAGAGGCAAATTCAGAGGCAGGGGGAGTCAAAGAGGCCGTGGAAATTGGCAAAGGCAATATAATGATGCACGTGAATGCTATTACTGTGGTAAGCCTGGACATGTGCAGTCAGAATGTTATAAGAAGCAGGCTGACATGCAAAATGGGAAAGTGCAGCAAAACAACTATGCATCCTCAAGCAGAAATAATGAGGATAATGAAAGGTTGTTTGTTATGTAGCATGTTGTGAATGCCATGTCTGAAAATGTTGATGCAGCACAAAAGGATAATGTATGGTATGTGGATTCAGGCGCTTCGAACCACATGACGAGTCATGGGGAGTGGTTCAAGGAGATGAAAAACCCGGAAAGACCAGGTTTAGGGATGACACTGCTCATCCAATTGCCCACGTTGGAGATGTGCCATTGTCTATGCAAGATGGCAAAGTGAAGTACCTTGCAGATGTACTTCATGTACCGAACATAACAAAGAATCTGGTTTCAGTTGGCCAGATGATTGAGCAGGGTTTGCAGGTTCGGTTTAACCCTGATGGATGTTATGTTGAAGATTTTAAAGACAAGTGCAGGTTGGTTGCAAAAGGCAACAGAGTGGGCAGAATGTTTACGTTGGATGTAGACATGCCTGAGATGAGTGCTGCGATGTTTGCAAATGGTTCAGGAATTGTTGCAGACATAGACATATGGCATAAAAGAATTGGACATGTAAATGTGCAGAGATTGAAGTCTATGTAGACAAAAGGAATTGTGACAGGGCTGCCAAAATTTAAAGTGGAAGGTATGCAGAAAATATGTGAAGCATGCCAATTTGGGAAGCAAACAAAGCATGTGTTTCCACGTAACAGATATGTGAGCAGAAATGCACTAGATGTTGTGCATTCAGATGTATGGGGTCCTACGAAGACCATATCTATGGGAGGCTGCAGGTACTATGTGACTTTCATTGATGACCACACAAGGAAAGTGTGGGTATATTTCATGAAAGAGAAGAGTGAGGTGTTCACTCACTTTCAGAATTTCAGAGTTTTGGTTGAAAAGCAAACAGGGAAATATGTAAAGTGCCTAAGGTCAGATGGAGGGGGAGAGTACTTCTCCAATGAGTTCTCTGAATTCTTGAAGAAGAATGGTATTCGGAGACAGTTTACATGCAGATACACTCCGCAGCAAAATGGAGTTGCTGAGCAGAAAAACAGGCACATTGCTGAGATTGCGCGAGCATTGATGGAAGAGAAGAATATGCCGCATTGCTATTGGGCTGAGGCTGTTTCTACAGCAGTATACATCATGAACAGGACTCCAACTGCAGCCATACATGATGTAACTCCAGAGGAGAGGTTTACTGGCAGAAAACCAGATTTGTCTCATCTGAAAGTCTTTGGATGCATTGCATATGTGCATGTGCCAGATGAGCTGAGAACTAAGCTGGATCCAAAAGCTGAAAAATGTGTGTTTATTGGATACTCCCTTGAGCAAAAGGGATACAGGTGTTATAACCCTGCTACACGTGAGTTGAGGGTAAGCAGGGATGTTGTCTTTGATGAGATGAGCAGCTGGTATGCTGCTGAAAAAGAAGCTGTTGGGGCTGATGTGAGTGGAAGTGTGGTTGCACAGAATGCAGGTCAGCAATCATAGTCTTTGAGTGGACCAGGAGAGTCCTCATCTAGTGGGTCTGTTGAGTGGACCAGGAGAGTCCTCATCTAGTGGGTCTGTTGATAGACCATGGAGTGGCAGGCTGCGTCATAATACCAGTCCTGCAAATGTGATTACTACATCACGTAAAGGAAAAGAGAAAGTGGTTGAGCCCCTTGGTATGCCTGACATTTCTGCAGGGCATTCTCATGTTGATGGAGAGTCTAGTGGCTCAGATATGAGCCTTGATGAGGAGCTTGGGATCCCAGCTATGAGAACACCTGGTGTAAAGAAGGCTATGGAAGCCATGAATGAAAAGCTGCGAAGATCTGGGAGAGTGAGAAATCCTGTGCAGAGATTTACCTATGATGGTTATGTGGCACATCACTATGCATATATGGCAAAGGTTGTGCAGGTTGTTGAGCCCACATGCATTGATGAGGCTGTTGGAAATGTGTGTTGGGAGAAAGCTATGGATGAGGAGATGGATGCACTATATGGAAATGAAACTTGGGACTTAGTGCAATTGCCTGAAGGCAAGAAAGCCATTGGATGCAAGTGGGTGTACAAAGTTAAACATAACAGTGATGGAAGCATAAACAGGTACAAGGCTAGATTGGTAGCAAAAGGATATGCGCAGACATATGGCATTGATTATGAGGAAACTTTCAGCCCAGTTGCCAAGATGGCAACGGTGAGAGTTGTGATAGCAGTGGCTGCGTCAAAGCAATGGTCTTTACATCAGATGGATGTAAAGAATGTATTCTTGCATGGGGATTTGCAAGAAGAGGTGTATATGTTGCAGCCACCTGGTTATGAGGATGAGGGTCACCCCGAGCATGTTTGCAGGTTGAAGAAAGCCTTGTATGGCTTAAAGCAAGCACCAAGAGCATGGTCTGACAAGATTTCTGAATATCTTGTCACTATTGGCTTTCATGTAGCCAATGCAGATTTCTCATTGTATGTGAGACATGGTGATAGAGGAGTTGTGCTTGTTGTCATCTATGTAGATGACTTGATCATTACGGGGGACCATGATGCAGAGACCTTTGATGTAAAGATCTTGCTTAGACAGAAGTTTGAGATGAAGGATCTGGGGGAGCTCAGATATTTCTTGGGCATTGAGGTGATTAGGTCACCACATGGTATTGGATTACTGCAGAGACAGTATGGCTTGGACATGTTGTCCAAGTATGGTATGACAGGCTGTAAGCCTATTTCTGTGCCATTGGATCAGAATGGCAAGTTGAGTGCAGATTCAGGAGAGATCTTGGAGGATCCTACTATGTACAGGAGCATAGTAGGAAGTTTGATCTACATGACTATCACCAGACCAGATTTGAGCTATGTTGTTGGGTTGGTGAGTCAGTTTATGCAAGTTCCACGGAAACCGCATTTGGATGCAGTGAGACGCATACTGAGGTATGTGAAGTCTACTTTGCATTGTGGACTATTCTATGAGACTGGGACAGAGATATGTGTACATGGGTACACAGATGCTGATTGGGCTGGTAGTATCTCAGATAGAAGATCTACCAGTGGATTCATGTTTTCTTTGGGGAGTGCTGCTGTGACTTGGAGCAGCAAGAAGCAGCCTACGGTTGCTCTATCGAGTACAGAGGCCGAGTACAGAGGAGCTGCTATGACAGCATGTGAGGTAGCTTGGTTGAGAAAGCTACTTGCAGATTTGGGTCTATCAGTGGATAGACAAGTTGTCATTTTCTGTGACAACATTAGCAGTATACAGTTGGCCAGGAACCCAGTATTTCATGCTCGTACGAAGCACATAGAGGTCCACTACCACTTCGTCAGAGAGAAGGTCTTAGCAGGAGACCTTGACCTTGTTTATGTCAGCACAGAGGATCAGGTAGCTGACATCTTCACCAAAGCATTGGGTACAGAGAAGCTCCGCAGATTCAGGGCTTCGCTTGGTGTACATGAGATGGAGTTGAGCTCGAGGGGGAGTGTTGAGATATCGTGCTCGTCTAGTGAGGCGGTGGCCACTGATGACCCGCCTGGGGGATAGGCCCCTCACTTACACCACTGGCATGGTTGGTGAGATCATGGGAGATATGCGGCCAGTGGGATGACAGGCTATGTGACAGCCATTCTAGAGACTGGCATAGTTATAGCGCCAGCTCATTTAGTCGGGTTCACACTATAGAGAACCCGTGTATGTATTGGTTGAGTACCTTTCATATTATGTGTACTCTTATCTTGTATATGGTGTGTTGAGTGTTGAGTAGAGAAGAAGAAGATTTTCAGCCTCTCACCTTGTGTGTTCTCTATTAGGGTTTTGTGAGTGTGTGTGTGTGCTTGCAAGAGCTCAAGCTCTCTTCCCCCCTGCATCTTTTCAGCCTTTAGATCTCTGTGGAATGTGATTTCCCTCTGTGGTCACTAGTAGGTGTCTGTAGTGTTTTTTTTAAAGCTGCGTAACTGTTGTGCTTTGATTTACTGGATATCTTGCTGCTAGTTTACTAATGTGAATCCTTGTAGGTACTGAAGTATGAAATTGTTTAATAGTATCTTGTTGCACTAGAGTACTTTAATCACTATGCATGTACGATGTTAACTGCTTGTAAGTTTCTTAATTGAGTTTATGTTGTAAATGATATCTGTGAGATGCATGTTAATCCTTAATCTCTTTTCAAAATGGCTATTGGAGGCTATTTTCTCTCTTTTAGCTTACTATTTTTACATGCTTGGTCCTGTCATGCTTGCATGTATTGTTTTCATTGCATGTGAACCACTTTGAGTTGAGTGCTTGGTTTGGTTGCAAGTGACATCTTAGCTGCTGTCATTTGTGTAGATAAGATTTAGGTGTTTGCCACCTTAGCCACCTAGGTTAGAAGATCCCCCTTGTTGCCTAGCCTTCTGTTATTCCTCAATGGATGCCAACCAATCAATGGTTGGTATTTTCACACCAACATCAAACATAATTTCTTATAGTGTACGGAGCACCTTGGTTGATGCCAGACGACTGGGTTCCCAAAAGGGCTTTATGAGTATCAACAAATAGCTACAGAAAATTTTCACTCAATAGTACATGTATATATCATCTCTAACATGCGTACATCATCTTTCTATAAATTTGTCAACCTCAAGCCATGGGTTCTTTGCTTGCATCAATATTCACTGGCATATATCAAGATTTGCATCAAACTATCTAATCTATCAAGAATCTTGCTATCTTGCAAGATTTGCACTTGCACTTTCTTGCTCTCTAACACATCAACTTGTGTATTTATGGCTAAATAAAGCTTAAAATTGAAGTTTTCTTGCACAAAATGTAAAGATCTTATATAAATTTTTAAAAAATAAACTTTAGGACAAGATAAGGGTTTAGAGTAACTCACTGGCACTATTTCTTGTACTAAATTTTAAGAAATTTGAATTTTTGTACTTTTTTTGAAAATTTACATCAAGCTTTTACATACTTTCTTGAAACTGTCCTGAATTTTCTCTAAAAATTCAAAGATTTGGCAATCTAGGGTTTGATCTTAAAGAAATAAGAGCTTAAAGGATTGATAATTAAAATTATAGGCTCTCTAAGCAAGCTAATGCAAGAAAATCTCTCAATATTGGTTACTAAAATCTCTGCAAACTCTAATTTTAAAAATCAAGAAAATTTCAAGAACATCAAGATCAAGAAGTTCAATAAATCAAATAGTAAAGTGGATTAGGGTTTTGAAAATAGTGATTAATACATATTAAAAAATGATTACTATAAATTTCATTACTAATCTTATCAAAATAAAAAATTAGCAAATTTAAAAATTATGTGAAATCAATTCTGAAAATGATTAACACTAATCATGACCAAGATAATGCATTCTAAAAAATTAGATTAACAGTAATTCAAAAATAATTATTACTAATCAAGATCAAGAAAATATATTTTAAAAATTAGATTAAGCATAATTTAAAAATGATTATCATTAATCACTCCCTAAGCAATGATCTAAGCTAAGAGCTCTGATACTAGTTGAAATGGAGTGATCATAAAGCTTAGATTAGAGAAAAATTATCATGGTATAATAAAAGATTAAAGATAATCTCATACAATGGCCATGATGCCTAAGTGAGAACCTCCCACCAAGAGGATATAGCTAGCCATGAACCCTAGACCATGAAAGACCATCTCCAAGAAAGGAGCCAAGATGTCAAAATGTAGAAAGGTGAAAAGGTACAATGATGGTCCATGAGACTCCTTTTATACTTAATCCCATGACCAAGGTCCTAGACCTAAACTAAAGGTGTTGCTTCATTACATAGCTCCACTACTTTACCTTATAATAGGAGAGGCTATGAGAAGGTTTCTTAGGTTTATCTCAAGTGTTTTGAGCCTCAAGCTTCCTATTCACACAACACAAATCCTACAAGAAGAGTTACTAGACTCAAAGTTAGCAGATGATGACATTGCTATGTTTTTGGAGGCCTCACAGACATGCCTTTGTGCTTTATGTACTGCCTTGGAGGTGTTTTGCTTAGCACTAGGCACCACGATCAATTGGCTTGTATAAATTAGTAGGGTTTTAGATGTGGGGTTTACTTTGATAAAGAGAGGATGCACAGCTAAATACCTTGTCTATCAAGTTAGTATCGACATCTCGCATGCATATGTAGTTTTCTCCTATGCTCATGAGCATTAAAAGAGAACTTTAGCATTAGAGTAGCAAGAAGCTTGATTTGGCCTCTAGAGCCTTAGTACCAACAAGTGTTACTGGCAACTGCTTGGTTTGTCATGTCGTGTTGAGTTTTTCATAAGGGATGCATTGACTAGCTTCATCTATTCAAAACTTCCTTTGGTCTGGACTAGATGACACTGTACACCCCAGGGCGAGAGTATCTTGGGATACCATTCATATTCCTAAGCAAGAGGGAGGATTGAACATCATTGACCTTGAAGTGCAGTGTAAGGCTTCAGTGATGAGCCCTAGAAGGACTTTCTTTTTTGCAACAAATTACGAGGTGCACTCCGATCAAGGGAGGTGATTGGATTTATAGCCCACATTTTATGTTTTTGGATTCAAAGCACCGGCCATCTTCTTCACCTCTAATGTGATCTCTTTTGCGAGTTTGGGATTGCATGAGGAGTTTCTAGTTCATATTCCTCTAGTTAAGCCACAATTGATCCAGTGGACTACCTGGGCAACTCTTTTTTCCACATTGTTGGATTGGAAGAGCTCAAGAGCCTCGCGGAGGATGAGAGAATGCTTCAGCACTTGAGGGGCACTAGTCAAAGGATCATACAAATGGATGCAGCTATACCCAACTACTTGACCACAAGGGACTTCATGGAAGGGCCTCATCACTCATGGATTGGGGTGTTTTGAGGGAGAGAGGCACTCGTTTCAGGTCATATGCTTCCCACTTCAAGTGAAGATGATATACCCATTTTTTATTGCATTCAAGATAGATGGCTCTTGGAAAGGATGTCATCGACGGTTCAATGGTCCGATCGGTGATTGAGTGGTGGGTAGCATAGGCAAGCATTTCTATATTTATCGCCCTGAAGGGATGATTATATATTCTTGGAGCCTCTGGTTATATGATGGGTATCCTATCACATATTTGAACTAGGACCCTAGTGAATGGGAAAGGAGGGATGCTTTTGACCCCATGAAAAACATGCCCTTCTTCAATTACACTATGTGGAATGCTAGACACTTGTTTTTGGGACATATCTAGAGAGAGTCCTTGCTCTAAAACCTCATTGGGAGGCTTATGGGATCACCTTTAACATTTAGAGAGCTTTTTGGTGTGAGTGAAGGTTGAGGCACTCATGCAGGGAAATAGAGATTTCCTCTTTTATTTGGCTGTCTCTACATGGTGGTCTTGCCACCATGTAGATTTCCTCTTTTATTTGTTTTTCTCTACATGGTGATCTTCCCAACCGGTGGACAAAAAAGTAAAGTCTTCAAAGCACTCTTCCCTCGAAGAGATATCAAAGACCATGGGAGACGAATTGAGGGAGACGTGTGATGCTATGCATGAGGTCTAGGAGATAAAGATCTCTGTTTATGAGGGAATTGGAGCAATGCAGGCATGCTTTAGAGAAAGAGCTTGTGAAAATTAGGTAGGAGGAAGAGACGAAGTGATAATAAATGTTTCTTGCAATGTAATTCAAGATCGCAAAGCTACTTGCAAAGCGCCATAATTGGTGTATTTAAAGTTCTTTTTGTGTGTTTAAAGTTCTTTCTCATGTGGTGCTTTTTGTGTGTATAACAAGAAGTTATTGGCACTTTTTTGTATGACAGACTTCATGGTTTCATCACTTTGCTCGAGAGGCTAGCAACAAAATTTTATGCGAGTGTTCAATCTTTTTGTAATATGCCATTCTTTTTTTCATGCATGTCAAAAGTCCTTCAATTGTCATCCTGATGTGTTAAGTGAAAATACAGACATGTTGCATGCTGTGTACTTTTCGAAGATGGTGCAATTGAATGTATGGATGCATGCACGTCAAGACCACATAACACTGATGGGTGCATTGAATGATAAGCGTAGCTTTTATATAGTCCTCCTTACTTATCTTTTCCTATGGGAGGAGTCCTCCAAGCCTTGGAACCCATTGCATGGAGATACTCTCCTCGCTTATGGTGGTGCTTTCCAAGAAAGGCAACTTTTTGGTGTTCAATACATCGTGGTCTATGGTTAGAAGCACACCTTGAGAGCTAGCTAAGTATCGCATGGCATATAGGATGTCGTACGAATCATTTCATGTGTTGTTGGTAGAGGTTGAGCCACTCTTACCATCCTTTGGAGGTGATGTCTTTGTTAGAGCACCTATATCGTCAGAGTTAGCTCTATCATGTGTATTATGGAGGCTCGCACAAGGCCACTCATCAAAAACTATATCGATACTATATGGTGTGGGTGAATCCACAATTCGTAAATACACAAGTATTACTTGTCGTATTTTATGCCATCCTGTAATGTTTCAATAATACCAAATCAGTGTTCCCACTGCAAGGATTATGGCTGAGTATAGCAATCTCACAGGCTTACCATAGGTTGCACGGGTTGTTGATGGTACATACATAAACCTGTAAAGAAATCCAGCCAAACATCATTTCCTAGCATATTGTATATGTCGACATGGGTTTCTAAGCATATTGCTACAGGATTGTAGATTCACAAAAGCTTTTTTAGAGTGTAGTTTGCAAGGCACTTGCTGGCGGTGTTCATGACTCTACTCACTTAAAGGCATCAGATCTCTATAAGCAGGAGAGGTTCTTTCCACACCCGCAATAGATCTTCAAGGTGAGAGAATTCGTCCTTTCCTACTGCCGACTCATCTTATAAAGCGACCACATTCATTATGAAGCCCTTCCGAGTTAAGGCAGGTCGACATTTACGTGAGAAGCAAGCTTTTGATAAGCAATTGTCCAAAAGGAAGAGTCAAGGTCGAGAATGCATTCGGTCTCTTTAAGAATAGGTGGTGAGTTCTTCAGGAGGTGAATGTTGATCCCGTGTTCGCTCCAACTCTCATAGGAGCGTGTTGTGTCTTGCATAACTTTGTGCAATTAAGAGGGGAGGTTGAACTGCAAGAACAATGTGATCCACATCCAAATGGGGCAGAGCCTCTATGCGATCATGGAGCTACGTAGTGCGTAACGGCATGAGCTATCATTGAGAATTAGAGCAACACTTTTTCACCATTACACACCATAATCTATCATCAGATGAAGGTATTGTTACATGCATTCTTGATGTTTATATGCTTTGACTAATGTAGCTGCATTTATTTCAACATCATGCAAAGTGTGATAACCTTGTGTAATCGGCATGATTCATCCTTGCAGGTTTGTTGATCTCTCATGTAAGGGGAGGCAATTAACGGTGTAGATGCTGTTGAAGTTCGTAGATGGTTGCCAGATGCTGAAAATTTATGATTATGCTATCTATTGATGATTTCTCTACTTTATGTTTAAGATTCACGTATTAGAAAACTATGCATTTTTTAAATTAAGATTATGTACTTGCAAATTTGATGACTATGTAGTATCTCAAATAGGAGATGTACCAGTGGATTTATGTTTTTATTGGGGACAAAAAGCAGCCTACAATTGTCTTGTTGAGTACAAAGGAGCTGTAGTGGCAGCGTGTGAAGTAGCTTGGTTACACAAGTTACTTTTGCTGATTTGGGGTTGCATGTGGAGAGAAAGGTTGTCATATATTGTGACAATCTTAGCATTATAAAGTTTGCCAGAAACCCAATTTTCTATGCATGGAAAGAAACACATTGAGGTACTCTGCCACTTTATCATGGAGAGAGTCTTGGTAGGCGACATCGACTTGGCCTACGTCAGCACACAAGATCAGGTTGCTGACATCTTCACGAAGGCCTTAGGAGCTGAGAAGCTTCGTAAATTTTGAGATATACTTGGAGTTTACGAGTTAGAGTTAAGCTTGAGGAAGAATGTTGAGATATCAAGCTCAACATGAGATGACACTTATGAGGCGCATGCGTGATCGTATATTTATATCATTGGAGAGTTTGGTAGCTGGCACCAACATATCTTTGCCAGAGATTCTATAGTTGGACTACACCGACTAGTCCACATCTACCCACTCCATTTTAGCGTGTTCATATTATGGACCACTTGTATATACTCTAGTATGTGTGCCAGCCACTTTCTTTCTTTTGTTGAAAAAGAAGAACAATTTTCAGCCTCTCACCTTGTGTGTTCTCTTCTAGGGTTTGTGAGAGTGTGTGTGCTTGCAAGAGCTCAAGCTCGTTTCTCCCCTACATCTTTTCACTAAGAAGTAGCTTCCGAAGAAAGAAAATGCACCTAGAAGAAGTCTCGACCAAGCAGACGTGTATCGTGGAAGTGCACAATCAGCTCTAAGGGAGAGCTGCCAGAAGCCATTCACGGGCCTACAAGTGAGAGGGGTGGTGTAAAGAGAACTCTAGCTGCACGATTCTCTTCTCTAATCACAAGGTGTTGAGAGCTATTGGTTCTCCACCCAACCACAGAGCCAAAATAAACTCTAGACCCTCTATACATAGACTCCACTCTTTTATTAGCTAGTCAGCACTTTACATGTGCCCGGCTAGTCTCACTAGTGTCCGACCACTCTTGAGTCTGTACTTGGTCGTTTTAGCTCCCCTAAAACCCCGCCCGTACCTTGTCCAGATGGTCGAGCTCTCTAGGCTCCCAATAATTCCGTTGTCATGACATTACTCTCCCCTTAAGAGAGGAGTTTTCGTCCTCGAAAACCAAAATTGGGAACCTCTTTCTGAGTGTGCTTACCTTTTCTCAGGTAGAATCTTCTTCTGGTCTATCCTTCCACTTGACTAAACACTCTTGTCGTATAGAGTGCGCTGAGTTCTTTTCTCTTGAAAATCCAAGACTTTTTTCTGGTTCGTGTGGTAAGGATAGGGGTTCAATAAGTTCTACTAGGATCTCTTGACTGATGGGCTTATCGTCATCACCCAACTTCTTTTTCATTCTACCGACGTGAAAAACTGGATGGACTTTAGAGCTTTCTAGTAAAGCTAACTTATAAGCAACACTGCCTACTTTTTCAAGTATTGTAAATGGACCACAATACCTTGGAGATAGCTTCGGACTTCTCCCCATTTTCAAAGATTCAGAGTGTGTGGGAACCTTTAAAAACACTTTATCACCTTCCTCAAAGATGATTTGCCCTACGATCTTTGTCTTCATAATGTTTAGCGGCGGTCATGTGATCTCTTAACATTATCTTTTGCGATTTTTGTCATCTCCTAGAGATCTTGAAGAAAATCTTTAACCTTTTGTATCTTTTCTTTCTAAGTCCAACGGCCATTGGAGCTCACGATTGAAAACCAGACATCAACATAAATGGACTAAATCCTGTTGTTGAATGTTCACTATTATAAGCAAATTCCAATACGGGTAAATATTCTTCCTAATTGGTTTACTTTTTTCTTAGATATGCTCGTAGCATATCTTCCAAGACTTGGTTGACTCTCTCGATTTGACCATCACTTTGAGGATGATCAACCATACTCATACTTAGCATGGTGTCCAATCTCTCGAACACAACATACCAAAAATGATTATTAAACTTTGTATCTCTATCACTAACTATATCGGTAGAGGTAAGCCATATAATCGATAGATATTTTCAATGAATTGCCTTGCTAACTAAGGCGTAGTCACTGTCGTTTTTGTTGAAATAAACCGACACATTTTTGTCAACCTATCTACAACCACCCAAACTGAATCATGGCCTTTGTTCATTTTAGGTAATCCAACTATAAAGTCCATTGAGATACTCTCCCACTTGCCATTTGGGATCTCTAGTGGACTTAGTAAACCACCTACCTTTAGGCATTCTGCTTTATTGACCTGGTAACTTTGGCATTTTTAGACATAGTCCTGGATGTCCTTACTTAAGCCAGAGAAATAAAATTGTCTCTTAACTAGTGTATATGTCTTCCGTATTCCAACACTTGGACTATCATGACATTCATATAAAATACGGCGCCTGATGTCTGAGTCCGAAGGTATACATACTCTACCTTTGTAAAGTAAGTAGCCATTATCAATGGAAAAGTTCTTCCAACGATTTCTTTCATCACTCATAAGTGACGTGTCTCCTTGAGGCATCTCTCAAGACTTACTGCTAGTGGAAGTGTCTGTCTCGTTAACGGGGCTCTCTTTATTTATAGTCAAGGGATTCCTCTTCTCTATGATACTCCACACGTGGGCATAATACGGATCATCAATGTACTTCCCCTTAAGTGATTCCAAAACATCACTCTTAATTTGAGTAAAACGCAACTCATTAACCATGGGCACGTGACTCAATGAACCAGCTACCACATTGTAACGTCCTTTTCTATATCTTAGTTGAAAGTCAAACTCCTGGAGCAACTCTGTCCATCAAGCTTTGCGTCCTTTCAACTCTTTTTAACTAGATAGCCATTTGACACTCTCATGATCAAAGACTATCTCAAATCTAGCACCATATAAATAATGCCTCCACTTCTTTAAGGCATGAATTATAGCATATAATGCCCTTTCATAAGCTGAATAATTTTGTTGAGCTCTGTCCAAATTTTTACTTTCAAATGCAATAGGATTTTCCCCTTGTAAGCGGACTGCTCCTACTGCATCATTACTAGCATTCGTCTCTACCACAAAGGGTTGATTCAGATCGACAGCTTGGAGAATGGGAGCTGTAGCTATAGCTACCTTAAGTTTTTTAAAACTTCCTTGCTGGGAATCCCCCAAACGAAGGTCTTTCCCTTTCTTTTGAGCTTATTCATCATGGGAACCGCTATCCTAGCATAATCTCGAACATACTTTCTATAGAATCCAGACAAACCAAGAAAAATTTATAATTCTTCAAAGTTTGTGGGATGTGCCTATTTCAATATGGCTTCAACTTTCATTGGATCCATACGAATGCGATCTTCTGAGATTATGTGGTCTAAGTGTTGGATTTCTTTCACAAAGAATTCACATTTACTCTCTTTAGCATAAAGTGAATGCTTCTTCCTAAGTAACTCAAATACTTGCCGTAGTGTTCAAGATGTTCTTTCTTATTGCGACTATAGATCAGGATATCATCTAGGAAAACCACGACAAATTTTCCTAGATAAGGTTTCACGACAGTATCCATGAGTGTCATGAATGTGGCCAGAGTATTAGTCAAACCAAAAAGCATGACTAAAAACTCATAATGACCAAACTTAGTTCGAAAAACAGTCTTTTTGGACATCCGCTTCCTGAATTATCACCTGATGATATCTGGATCGTAAATCAATTTTTGTAAATTACTTTGTCCCTTGGACTTGATTAAGCAACTCATGTATTCGTACTTATTCTTAATCATGATTTGATTTAAACCATAGTAGTCTACGCATAATCACATAGACCCATATTTTGGCTTCACTAATAGAATTGGTGAAGCCCAAGGCGAAGCGCCTGGTCAAATGAATCCACTTTTAAGATATTTCTTTAAATGTTGTTCGACTTCTTGTGCTTCCTTAACACTAAGCTGATAAGGAGGCTTACTTATTGGCTTTGAGCTAGGTGTTTCTTCGATTGGATACTCAACATCACGATAGGAGGTAATCCTTTCGGTAATTCATTTGGAAACATATCTTTAAATTGTTGTAACAATTGCTTTAAGGATTCATTAACTTTTTTATTGTTAACATGCTTGGATTGAAAAAAAGAAGTTATGTAAACACTATGTTCACTGAAACCACTTATGTTTTCACATACGAAAAAGGACATGACATCATCAAGATTCATGTAGTACAAAAAGATGTTTTTTACTTCATTAGGTTGTACATGGCAATTGAGTTCCATAGAGCATATAAGAGGTAAGGAGGGCACATCATGTTCACCTTAAAAGCACACTTTCTTACCATCTACTCTTCAAACTCAAAAGAATTATGCAAATAACTTCTAGACAAAGATGGACCAATGTTATATAACCACTCATGACCTATAATAACATCTGCTCGAGTGATATGCATATAACTTGAAAATCCAAATTCATCTCATGACCTTGAATGATTAATGGGATATTACGAGCTACTGTTTCCCACACATCTTTATTATAACCATTAATCAAAGAAACAGTTCGTAAGTGGAGATCCTAGTAGTCGTTTGTCGAACATGGAAAAGGTAGTGGCCGATCCTGATGTCACGATGACCGACGACGATCTTCTTGATGATAATTTGGTTAGCACTAAATAGTTTAAGGCTCTAGAGTCCTGTACTTTGGACATTGAGGCCAAGTACGATAAGATACTCCTCTTTCTTCAAGAGTTGAAGGATAACATGCAAGGTTCTACCACCGTTAGTGCTTCAGTGGGAGGGATGCTAGTGGCTTCCACCCAAGGGGACAACATGAATGTCGGTATATCCCACTCTAGAGATACTGCTACTTTTCTAAAAGATCTGAAACCTTCAACTTTTAATGGGGAGGAGAAGGAATGCAATAAGGATGCAGTCAACACTTTTTTACAAAATTGGTAGGATTTGCATCAATTGCGTTATACTCTAGAAGAGATACTTGCGCGCTTGAAGTGAGCTTAACTCTAGGAGAGGTAAAGTATACAAGTGGTGGATGAGCTTGGAGCTCCAAAATTGGCCTATTACATGGGCTGAATTTGAAACTACATTCATGAAAGAATTTCTTCCAAAGAATGAGATGGATCGTAATTTGGAAGCATGGGACAATTATGAGATGATAAATCTCACATTGACACGGTATATCTCCAATTATAGAGAGATCCTCTCAAGTTGAAAGGTATGGATGACTTTTAAAAGATTAGTGGATTTTATTCACGGAGTAGACTCGGACTATAAGAATCAAGTTAAACAAAGTGAGCCGAAAACTTTAGAAGAAGAAATTGAGTTTTCTCAAATTTTCGATGACACCGTGGAAAGAAAAAGCGTGGGCAGAATGCACAACGGATATCTAGTGTATGCGAAGGTTCTAAGCATCAGGTCAAAATAAAAGAAAGGGACCTAACCAAAAGAATTACCAATCTAAGAAGTCTAAAGGACCACAAACTGAAGCATGAAGATTTTGAAAGAGCTAAGAAAGAAAATTTATGTTTTCACTGCATGGAAAACGATTATAGTAAACTACAATGTCCTAACCTAAAAGAAAATTAGGGTGATCAAAGTAAAGAAAAGCAAGTGCACACTATTGAAGTGCTCCCTCTAGAGACTTCTTGTAAGTTTAAAGAGGTTCAAGTTTATCATGCTGATTCTACTCATGCGTGTTGTGTCACGTCATTGATGTGGGTGCCAACATTTGGACCACATGAGTTGGTTCGAATGTATGGTCACGTTAAAGGTCACAAGGTACGAGTTATGATTGATGATAGTGCCATGCACAATTTCTTGAACCATACTTTAGTCAAGAAATTAAAGTTGCCGCAAAGTCCAAGTGATCATAAGTATGTGCATTAGGGTTATTAGACTCCATATGAACCCTCTAAATGCGATGCAAGAGAATAAACACAAGCACTAACCTCAAGTCCAAGCTCTAGGAAAGAAACCGGATTGTTAGCTCGAAGTGAATTCATTGGTGCGGTATGAAAATCTGAGAGTTGTCATGGCGAAGCATCTCCCGATCTTCATAAATTAAACCCCAAACTCTACTTGAAAATCCTCCATGGGAACAGCCTCCAAATTCCAAAGGTTTAAAACCTTTGAAAGTTCTTTTTTTCTTTAAAAAAAATATAGATTTTTGAATTTCAAAGAAGCTTCAACGTTTTGTGAATTTCGAAGAAGCTTCAACGTTTTCTGAGTTTCGAAGAAGCTTCAGCGTTTTCCAGCAACGCGGCTCTGACGGCTCAACTTGGTGCAAGTTGTATGGCTAATGCGTGAGCCTCATGTATAAGATTTATACATGGGCCTTATGCATAATGCTTTGTGCACACAAGGCTCATGCATGTGGCTTATTCAGAAGTCTCATGCATTAAACCTTATGTGTATAAGCCTCCTACATGAGGCTTATGCCTATGGCCTAGGTAGTTACCAGCATGCATTGGAAGCTACCCGACATGCTAATGTATTGGCCTCATGTATGAGGCTTATGGATATGGCTAGTACATATGTCTCATGTATATGAACACCTCTTCAGATGTGCATAGCTCTCTAAAGGCTATGTATACAGACTTATGGCTAATGCCTAAGCCTCATGCAAAAGCTTTCTACATGAGCCTTACCACACCCACGGCTTGCTCAACTTCGGGTTATTGTTGTGGTCATGAATCCACAGACACTTCTTTCCCTCAGTGCCACAAGCATCCACCCATTGCCACTTTTGTGAGGGAACATCGCGCTCGCGCTCATCCTACCGCTTCGACACAAATCCCTATACCCCCAATCCAATTCGTTCCCGCTATCAAGAAGTGGATGAAAATGTGGTCTTATATGATATTGGCAGTGAGATGGAGTCTTGAATCCAAAGTTATGCCATGTAGCTAATTTTTACAGATTCTTAATTGTAATGTTTATGGGAGGTGTAAACTACTTATGAACCGACAATTTTTAGATTCTATTAATGCTTATGGGAGGTGTAAACTACTTATGACAATTTTTACAGATTCTTAATTGTAATGTTTCATTGTGGAAAAAGATAAAAAAGAAAAATGCATACATGGCAAAAACCTGGCCAGTCGCGCTAGTTCTATGGATGTCAAGCTCCACAGGATCTCATGCTTTCATGATTAGTACAATGGTGTTTTGTGGACCATGCGCCATAGTAAGTGTGAAGTATATTAAACATAATGGAAGTGCACACTTATTTTTCTCTATTTTTGCCTTGGTGTATTTTCTTCCATTTTAGATAGAATCTTGGTCTTTCTCTGGAACTTTGCAGCTTCCATATAGAGTTTACACGATGCTAAGATATAGTGAGTCGTGTATAAGTCTATCCTAAACCACTCACTCAGAGTTGTACCTTTGGGGCCAGTTGGCTCTGTGCCCGGTTACTATAGTTAGAAAAATCTCCACTTGGTTCGTGGAGATGGCAACACAAACACAATACCACCCATTTCCCCTGAAATGAAATTTTTCCATGAGATTGGCCAGCCATTTCTACATATCTAGGTCTTAGAGATAGTTAGCTAAAAGGAAAGCATCGACTAATCGGCCCAATAGATTCCCGCCACCAACTTTCCATGACAATAAGTTTCCTAATTATTACTAAGATGCGTGTTTACATTCAATGCAACGATGATTCCTTTTTGGTAACGACCATGACTCCCATACAAGTCATGTTTGATCATCATCTCACATGTTCATTAATACAATACTTCAATCACCTGATGTACCCAATCTCACATGATGGACCGGTTGCATGGGCTTGGTCAGGACTCCGAATGCAGCACCCTGATCGTGGTGCGGTGCATGATTGGATAGAGGGTGATTCTTCTCCATACCCACTATGGGGCTCGAGTTTTTCTCTTACGGTCCTCAGACCTAGATCAGTCATGGGCCCTTCATCAACATTCACAAAGTAAAATGTTTGCAACTCATAGTAAAGTAACCATTCAAGGGTTCGTGGGTATTTCACCAAAAGGTCTAGTCTTAAACCAGCTCTTCTATTCTTGTATCAGAAAGTGGATGAATAACTAGTCCTCATCCGACAATGAGAGGTTTGCATAGACAATACTGGTTACGCATTTCCAGTCTCATTCGTATTTTATAGATTCCCAAAGGGTAATTTGGCGACTTAATCATGAATCAAGCATAACCCATGACTCCCATAAGTCATGTTTGATCATCATCTTACATGTTCATTGATACAATACTTCAATCACATGATGTACCCACTTACGGGATGGACCGGTTGCATGGGCTTGGTCAGGACTCTGAATGCAGCACCTCGATCATGGTGCACTGATTTTTCCATTTTCTGAAAGATTTTCATCCTTTTATTGATATGTCATCTATCAAGTACGATTCAAGATTTCCCTTATGTTTCTGAATGTACTTATATTACTATTCAGATGTAAACCTAATGATCTCCATCCCACTATATATAAATCATGAGAATAGTCTTTCACCAAAAGGTCGAGTCTTAAGTCAGCTCTTCTATTCTTATACCAAAAAGTGGATGAGTCACTAGTCCTCATCAGAAGATGAGAGGTTTGCATAGATGATAGGGGTTACACATTCCTATTTCACAGATTTCCATAAGGGTAGTTTGACAACTTAATCATGAATCAAGGGTGACTCCCATAGTCACGACAAACGATCATGAACTCTGAGATTCCAAGTTAGGTAGCGTGTTGATAGGGTTGCTACCAATTGGTCTAACAACATAACAATCCAAGTTATCAATGAAGGAACCATAGTTATCCATCAATGAAATAAACATAGGTCAGGGGAACTACTGTTATATTAAGGGTCAAACTTTATATTAGACAATCTGAATCATGTACTAAGTGTCATATGAATACTTAACTAAGTCTTTCATGTGTGTTGGGTACTAAAAGGGTGGTAGCACTCATGGAGAATCTAATGACCCCATCCCCAAGAGAAAGTCCGCCATAATATCTTTCTCTCCTTCTATAATTTTCTTATACTAGTGGAATGATCTAGTGAAAAGTCTTTACATCCAAGAAGTAGGTCAAACTTTATATTAGACAATCTGAATCATGTACTAAGTGTCATATGAATACTTAACTAAGTCTTTCATGTGTGTTGGGTACTAAAAGGGTGGTAGCACTCATGGAGAATCTAATGACCCCATCCCCAAGAGAAAGTCCGCCATAATATCTTTCTCTCCTATAATTTTCTTATACTAGTGGAATGATCTAGTGAAAAGTCTTTACATCCAAGAAGTAGGACATACAAATGTATGAATTTTGTGGGACCTTACGCGGAGAAAGGCAAAGATGAGCTGGAGATAGTAGTTAGTGCCTGTTGCCTAAATCAAAAAAGGAGCCACAACAGTAAAGGAAGGACAATTAGAGACTTCAAGGAGGGTAAGGAGCATCGCCAACCAGCACCAGGAAAGGGCGTGCAAGCAGCAAGAGGAAGTACAAAAGGAAGCTATGAAGAAGATGAAGACAAGGGGAAATAGGCTAACTTAGATGTTGTCATGCTGCTCCAATCCCACCCGTCTCCTGCCACCTCAATATTTACCTCACATGGGCATTGCATGGAGTAGGCAACCACCTGACTCTGTTATCACATAGCCTTCCTACTCTCCTGGCTCTCAACTCCATTACACGATACACTGGCAAAAGCTCGAGGTGACCACACCCCGAGAGCGTCCAGCAATTCTGCCTCACAATACACACCTGTTTTAGACATGCAGCATTCTCATGCCCAGCAACTTGACCTTCCTTGGCAAGGAGAGCAACCCAATATGTTGGGATTAATGCTTATATCCGCATGTGTGTAAACGCCCATCACCAAGTGATACAAATGAACAGGTGCTTATACTCGTATAAATGTAACCAACGTCAATCAATATTGGACCAGAACGATTCCTCTATGTCGAGCACGACTCTCTCCATCTCTCCTCTCGTGTCTTCTCGTGTCTGTTGCTGCAGCCATGGCAACACCAGCATGGCTGTAGCCCCATCTTCCTCAATTCTACATGGTATCATCGCAGTGCGGTCTCTGAATGAAACCATCATAAGTCAACATCAAGAAATGATCTCTGTAGTATGCCATCTTCGTACGGAGAGGCTGTGATGGTGTCACCCATGTGGGCATGATATGTCTCTGAATCAGCTCCTGCTTGATGACTCTATTCCTCTCAGTGTGTGAGAGGGAGAGGTGTGGGGCATGTAGATCATACTGGGTAGGTGGTAATCGGTCCATATCATACCCAAAACTCTGGAGCCACTGGACTACCTGTGTATACCATGAGCGACTGTCCCCTGACTCTGCGGATGCCTCAAAAGCAATGCGCGGGAGTCAGTCCACCGGCATGTCACTGAGTCTATGCAAGAAACATACTGTCTGAAAGAGTGCCTCCACTAGCATCGGAACTCTGCTCTCACAATGTCATGGGGAATGGATGGCTTGCTACGAACCATCCAAGATAGCAGTATGACCTGTGGGCGCTCTATCTGGCTCCATGAGGCTGCCAAGCCTGGTGTCCAAACTGGGGCTGTGTACATCAGGGCTAGGGTGACTAGGCTGCCCTCAAACATAAAAACAGATCTCCTCCTCATTGCTTGCGATGTATGGAAGATCATAACCTTGGTTTTCCCAAGGTTCACTGTGAGGCCTCTGTATCTGCAGAAAAGTTCTAGAGCCCCTAGATGCTGCTGTAGTCCCTCCTGTGTCTCTGAAATCAGGATAATGTCATCAGCATATAGCATAATGTGTACCTGTGTGTCCGAGATCTGCCCGCCGACTCAACCTCCTCGCTGAATATAGTCTACTACCTCGTCGATGTATAGCCCGAAGAGGGTGGGAGATAGTGGGCATCCTTGCTTCACACCAATGGTGCTAGCAAAGTCTGCAGACATACCTCCTGGGCATCTGACCTTGGCTGCCACACGCTCATAAAGAGCATAAATTCCCCACATCATCTCTGTCGGTACTTCCAGTGTCATGAGTCTCTGAAAGAGCCGCTCTCAAGGAACCGTATCGAACGCTTTGCGGAAATCCACAAAGCAGCAATGTAAGCGCTTGCCCCAGCTCCTGGCCTGCTCAATCAGTTTCCTGAGAGTGAAGACATGGTCAATGGTGGAGAAGCCTCGCCAAAAACCTGCCTGTCCAGGGGGCTTGGAGACTGTGGGCCTCTGCATAGTGACTAAGCTCTGCCTCCAAGACTGCCCCATATAATTTGGCCAATGTATGACCAACCATGATAGTCCTGTAGTTGGCTGGGTCCTTACGGTCCCCAGCCTTATGTATAGTCCATGTCTCAGGCAAACCCTCTGCTTAGAGCTCTATTAAAGAGCCAGGCAATGACAGGGACAAAGTCTCTGCTGCATATATAAGGTGCTCTCCCTGGAGGCCTGTGTGATCCGCGGCTCTCCCATGCTGTAATCTCTGTATAGCTCTAGTGACCATCTCGTTGGTGAAGAAAGTAGGGTCTGTGGGGCGCTGCTCTGATGGCTGAGGGATAGGTGGCTGGGCTGGGATCTGGTATAGTCTCTCCGCATAAGCATGCCATGTAGCAGGGTCCCCTATCGGTGTGGGTGGGGAAGGCTCCCTGAGCTGGCGCCAGGCCACGTCTGCATCCCGGCTCATCAGCAAGTGGTGGATGTCCCAATACTGTGCCTCCTCAGATGCCCATCTCTTACGTCTAGAAAGGGCGGACATCTGTTGTCCAGCCTGGCGTAGTGTAATCTGGCCCAGCTCTCTCTGTACTCTCAGCTGTCTGCGTAACTGGCGGCACTCATCATCATACCAGCGGTTCTGGGGCATAGTCCTAGAACGGGTGCTCTCCATGCCATGTGTAGTGTGGGGGAAGCTCTCCATGGCTGCTGAATGCAATACTGACGTAAGTCCATCCGTGAGTGCCAATAGATGATGGATCTAGATGTAGTATCCCCTCATAGACATGGTTTGTGTGTATATCCTCCAACTCTTTAGTGAAATGGATGATGGTGCGAGGTGGTCGTGAGGGTGGTTCTAATGGTGTGTGGCTGGTTGCTAGTGATAGCACAAGATGTGAGTGGTCAGCTCCAATAGGGCATGGGGGGATAGTAAAGTCCTGAACAAGATACATGCCTCCTATGGACCCCATGACATAATCGACTGTGCTGCCTCCACCCGCTCCTCCCTTCTGGAAGCATGTAAGCCCTCCAGAGTCCGACCAGCGTGTCATACCATTATAGATAAGGAGCTGGTGTGCTGCACCCAAAGCCAGTAGGTGTGATCCATAACTTGTGTTGTCAGCACCTCGGTCAGAAACCCTAAATCAAAAGGGCAATGACCCAACTAATGGGCAAAGACCCACAAATAGGCAAAGACCTACCAATGGGCAGTGACCCACAAAAGAACCTAAAGAGGTCCGCCCTACAATGACTACTAATATAAGACCCTTCCTCAATTCTACACAACAACCTAGAGAGGAAAAGCTTGAGAAAAATTCAGACAACGGTTCTCGCAGGTTGGTCCAACAAGAAGCAGCACGAGAGGCACTGTCGATTGTTGGTCAGTTTCAGAAATACTAATGGGAAGCCCAAGAAGAACCCCAAGACCATCCTCCACAAGAAGAGCAGGTTTATCTGGTGCATGAAAACCAACCAAAAGCTAACCCCCACCAAGATGTGGAAATGGTGGCCTGGTTACCTAACCTGAGAAACTTCTCAGAGTTCAAGGGTAAGAAAGGTGAAGATCCTGACATGTAGTTTGAGCAAGCTTGGAGAGAATCGGGGTGAAACCTTAATGAATGTTAACGAAGGCGAAAAGAAAGTACAAGAGGCTGTCACTAGAGTCATTACTACACGTATTCAGAAACTAGCACAAGAGGCTGTCACTGGAGTCATTACTGAACCTATTCAAAAACCAGCAAGTAATTTCCACCATTACCAATGAAGCACATAAGTAAGAGACTTGGAATAGCTATATTTCATTTCATATTCTGAAGTACACAAAACTGGCCCTGTAGGTTTCCACCATTACAATGAAAGACATAAATAAGAGACTTATAACTTTTTGTTTCATATTGTAAAATAGACAAAAGAGGCTTGAAAGCCTGCATAGGTTTACTACCATACCGTAAGCAACAACAACATCATCACCATAAAGCTTTGTCCCAAGAAGCATGGTTCATTTCATATTCTGAAGTACACAAAACTGGCCCTGTAGGTTTCCACCATTACAATGAAAGACATAAATAAGAGACTTATAACTTTTTGTTTCATATTGTAAAATAGACAAAAGAGGCTTGAAAGCCTGCATAGGTTTACTACCATACCGTAAGCAGCAACAACATCATCACCATAAAGCTTTGTCCCAAGAAGCATGGTCCATGTGTTCTATGAGGCTTTCTCAGATGGGGAAAAGGCTAATCAAAATGAAAGCACAGGGAAGCATGAGGAAAACCCAGCAGATAGCATCCCGGGGGGTCAAGGTAGCAGAGGGAGTATGCCAAAGAAGAGAGAGTCTCTGACAAGTCTAGTGGTCGGCTGAAAGCACTTATAACTTGTGCACATACAAGCTAAACCCTAACTTTGTGGCTCTATCAATCATATCCAATGGGGCATTTGCCTCTGTCTTTTTAAGTGCTGCTTTGCACAAGAAGATGTGCCCCTTGAGCACGAATTGCACCTCATAATGTTCTGGGCAAAGGAGCTGCAAGGCATTTTTCAAGGCCTTCAGTCGAATGCTTAATTGTTTGACACTCTTGGCATAGTCGGTGCTAGATTTCACTTCACCGATAGTCACTGTGGCATGCATGGCCTGGCTGTAGAAGTGAACTTCTACCTTCCCCTTGACATCAATCTCCAGTTCAGAAATCAAGGAGGGAAGAACAGGAGGCTTCCCACTCTCACCCTCTTCCTCAGTCATGGCAACAAGGCAAAGAAGACCTAGACCATCACACCTTACAAATGTGCTTGGAGAACGTTCCGACATGTGCCGCTTGATTCTTTCTAGCGTTTTGCTAACCTTTGTTGCACATGCTGCTCTCGCTGCCATCTGCTGCTTGGAAATCCCATCGGGGGGTGATTCATTCATCAGCCACGTTCTTGCAGATTCGATGGCAGTGGTCATGTCACCACACTCTGGGAAACCTGAAGGGTAGCCAATGAAGTTGAGATACCTCCAAATTTTCTGAAGCATTATGCCTGGCTCACCCTGACGTTGCATCACCTGTCCGAGCTGCATAGCCATGTCCATCCTCAAGACATGGACATCTTTTTCAGGGTTTGCCTTCTTGTTTTCTTCAGAAATAGCTTTAAGGAGAAATTCTTCAGGCAAAAGGTAAACAATGTCAATCAAAGACTTAGCGACATAGCTCTTCGAGAAGCTTTCTCCAAACATTCGAGACACTTCGTATCTGACCTGCACCTCTAAACTCATGCCAAACTTAGATTGAAGCCCATCAACTTTGGCCTCCAAGCCATCTACTTTGGCCTCCAAGCCATCTACCCTGGAGAGAAAGCCTGAATTCATCTGTTTGAGAAACAAATGGAGACCTTCCAAAAGCGGGGGTATGGATTTCTCCTTACCTTCTTTTTCTGGGATTATTTGAGCTTCCAAAACCTGAACCCTTCGATGGAGGCCATCCACTCCAGGGCGGTTCTTGAAAAATCTGTCCTTCAAGAAGGAGAAGACCTTCTTCATGGCTTGCACAGAGAGAGAGAGAGAGAGAGAGAGAGAGAGAGAGAGGCACAAAAAAAAAATTAACAATTTTCTTTTTGCGTATGTCAAGAAAATAAGCACGCGCGATGTTTATTTGAATCACACAATATATGAAGAAAATACACTTGTGATTGAAATAAACATCAGAAAAGTTAAAATTACATTTATTTATTGAACCGATTGTCTAAATTCCTTATCATTATTTTGTTACAGTATTTTAGATCCTAAAGAAATATACCGAATAATTCTTTGAAACTACATCATCTGTTCTTAATTCCATTAAAAAAAAAGACTATTACTTGTAGACACGGAAAATCAAATCTTCTAAGGTAATTCTTTAAAAATGACACATTTTTTAAAAATAAAATTTAAAAAATCATTAAAAATAGATTATTAGACAAGCAAAATCATAAAAGAAATTAAGAAGAAAATTGAATCCATATAAAGCACACCCTATGTTTATCATACAATTATTGTTAAGCGAAAAAAACGTTAAAACTATTAATCAAAATAAACACACGGAACGTCTAAATTTTTACGTCTCAGTGATAATTTATTTATTGGTTCTATTAAGCTTAGATATAATAGACTTGCATGATTCAAAGTAAAAACTAATCAAAATAATTTCGATAAAAAAAGGAAAACATGAAGAAGTACATCGTATTTAATAAAATGAAAAAGAAACTTTTTCAACTATTTTTTATAGTAAACACGCAGAACGTGCGATATCAGAGAGTAGCATGAAAAAGTATTGTATTCAATATAATCAAATGAACATGTCCAATGTCCCCTAATCAGAGATTACAACTAGAAGAAAAGATAATCTGCATGAATCCAACAATTGTTTAGTATGTATATGTCCAAATAAGCAAGCCAACATTGACATAACAAAAATCAGAGAAAAATATGTTAAAAATTACCGGATGATCGTGCTTTGCTCTTCACTGCGCGAAGGCTACACACAATATGGGGACCTTCGGGAGGGGTGATTGTTCGAGGAAAAGCACGGGGTACAGTGGAGGAGGATGATACCCCTTCATCACAAACAAGCGCAGAAGATGGACGCCGATCTACCATCATGATATTACTAATATCATCAAAAGCCTTTCGTTTTGGAGGCATGGCGGAATACTGAGAGACACAGTAAACGGAACAGGTTCTTAAATACTACACTAAACCAATCATGCACAGACACGGATAGCGTATTCACATGGTCATACCATATTGAAAATAGCACAAACCATAACATACTGAGAGACACAGTAAACGGAACAGGTTCTTAAATACTACACTAAACCAATCATGCACAGACACGGATAGCATATTCACATGGTCATACCATATTGAAAATAGCACAAACCATAACATACTGAGGATAGCGGCAACCAGGAGCTTACAGAACAACTGAAGGTGGGAGAACGGGATGCACCTGTCGTGAATCTAAGAAAGGTGGGAGAAGGGCCGCTTACATACGAAGCATCCACGACATGCGATGCTTCCAAAAGATGCCCATACCATACTTGGCAACGTAGGCAACTATCGGTAACCAGGAGCTTCCAAAACGACGGAAGGTGGAGAACGAGGGAGAAGTGTAGGTAACAACATGCACAAACAACGCAGGTAACAACCTGCAAAACAAAGGTAATAGGGAGGAGGTAACATCACAAAGATAACGATGCATGCAGGTGTTGTTACGCATAAATAACACCTGTAAAAGATGCAAAACGCAGATAAAAACCTACGTTTTGCTTCCAAAAGATTCAAAACGTAGGTAACAGCATGATGAACCATACCATACTCGGCAATGTAGGCAGCTGTCCGTAACTAGGAGCTTCCAGAATGATGGAAGGTGGAGAACGAGGGAGAAGCGCAGGTAACAACATGCACAACACAGGTAACAAACTGCAAAACAAATGTAAAGGAAGGTGGGAGAAGGAGGTAACATCACATACAACCATACCATACTGCGGCAACGTATACAGCTATTCGTAGCCAGGACCTTCCAAAACGACGAAAGATGGAGAATGGCAGAGAATCGCAGCAGGTAACAACATGTGAAACGCAAGTAAAAACCTGCAAAACGCAGGTAACAGGAAGGTGGAAGGAGGTAACATCACAGAGATAACGGCGCATGCAGGTGTTGTTGGATAAACATGCAAAGAGATAACAGCGCATGCCACGTGTTGTTGAGAAGAAGGCACATGCCACATGTTACTGAGGAAAAGCGGCACATGCCACATCTTTTTGAAGAGAAAATGACGTTTATATCTAAGGTTAATAGAACCAACCTAAATTAATTAATTAATTAAAAAAAGGTTGGGGATGCTTATTGAATGTTAAGTTCACTTTTCTCCTGTTGCATGGTTAACAAGGATGGAAATGATTAGGAGAAAAGTGGCATGATTTGCATGTTGTAAAGCTGAAAAAGGGTGAAGGGGGATGAGTTGCATGCTGCTTTACAAAAGTGGAAAGCTTTTCCAACGTGACTAGTGGGTTGACCCATCTCCGACGGGCAAGAGTATTCTTACATGCATAAAAACACAAACTCATCCTCGGGAAAGAGTATAGATAGGGAAAGAGTAGAGATAAGCATTCCAACCCAATGTAGTGTTGACAATCTTAACACACGTGAGCAAAGTATTAGAACAATCTTCGGGCGATTAGATTATCTCTTCATCTACCAAAAAATATAAGATAATAACATTAGCTATTGCAAGATATAATTTTCAAAGAAAAAAAAGCTGAAAGATAAAACCTTACAAAACTCATTCGGTGGATCAATAATTAAGATGAATGGCATTTGAACAGGCTCGTAGGCAGCAAATTAAAAATTTGTAATATTGAGTGCCAACACACCGAAAGTCTTATTTATTAGGCTTTTCATAGTCTACAAACATTACATATACATGATCTGCAACCTTTCGCAATCTTAGATTGGAAATTTCAAGGAGCCCAAAGCTCTTAACCATACAAACCTAGATGGACACTGATGGGTAGGCGTCTCTCTCTCTCTCTCTCTCTCTCTCTCTCTCTCTTTTATGAAAAGAAAATTACCCAACTCTTGACCCATGCACATTGCTATGTCCAACAAAAACTTGAAGAGTATCTATTTGCCACACTATTACATGGCGCACCCCTCATCATCCCAATCACATTATAATCATTTTACACATCAAACATCATCTTGTGCATATCTTGCAATTAGTGTAGATCAAGAAACCTTGTGCATTGCACATTGGGAATTTTTTGGACCCAAAGAGGGCCTCTTGGATTAACTTTTGATTAGGAATGGACCAATAGGAGGAGGATTGGGTGCACATTTTTGACTTCTTTCACCCTAGGGGGCCTAGGCTTTGGTTTGCTAATGGGGCCTAATTACTACTCTTGTTCCCCTACCTCCTCGGCCCAAACTTAGAGGTCCCCCCACCTAGAATCGCGCAGATTAAAAACCCTAAAAATTTAAGATTTTTTAATTTTTTCCCAAAAGTGTGTTTTCCCTCTCAAACTTTCCCCCAACATACTCTAAGTTTGGACAGCTTATTTTGAACCTCTTTCTTCCTCTTCTAAGCTCTCCATTGGTGTAGAAACTCCATACCTCTCAAGGTCTCCCTCCTTGTCAAGCTCCCTCAGTCTCAAGCTCCCTCTCCCTCTTTCTTCCTTTTCTAAGCTCTCCATTGCTGCAGAAACTCCATCCCTCTCAAGCTCTCCCTCCTTCTCAATCTCCCTCTCTCTCTCTCTCTCTCAAGCTTCCTCCCTCTCCATTGCTGGTAGAAACTCTATCCCTCTTTAGTTTACTCTAGGTTCAGGAAGCCTATTCTCAAACTCTTACCCTCTTTTAAGCTTTCCATTGCTGTACTGAAAACCCTGAACTTTCTCTCCTCTCCACTCCTCTGTTGTAAAACAAGCTTTTCTTTTCCCTTCTTCTCTTTTCTTACTACCATGGCCTTTTCCAGTAATGTGAGAAGACCTAGGGAGAAGGTGGAAGAGCTTGTGCTGCATAACACAAGAGATGAGAATGGAGTTTGGGCTCTAACAAGATTCAGGGTTGGGGCTTGGGTCTACATGCAGCCAAGCTCTAAGGGACCACATCGAGTGCATCAACTGGGGAATATGCTACATCATTGGAAGGGGCGGCTACAAGGCTTCAAGCATACTAAGAAGGAAGGTATAGTTGCCATAGTGTAACATGTGTATACCCTTGGAGACCTGTACATTCAAGGCCAACGACTAAGGTTTCATTCATATTGTCAGTGTAACATAAACACAGCTTTAACAACATGCTAATATTGGATTTTTTATTTCAAATTTTCTTATGATCCTCCATTTTGTTATGTCTCTCTGCAGATACTTTCCCCTCTAATTATGTTGAGGAACAATCACTCCAAAGCCTCACTGGAGTTTTCTATGCTATGCATGCATCCATTGGAGAGGCAATGTTTGTATCTCAAAGCCCAAGTGATCTTGTACAGAACAATATCTTTTCCTTTTCTCACTCATGTTTTGTAGATAAAAAACCAGGTTTATTTGGCAAGCTAGAAGAGATCCCCAACCCCCTCTTAACAATCCCGAATGGCCCAAACCAGATGCTTGGACCATGTTATGCTTAAAGTTTAAGATGGTAAGTGATATCAAGACATCACTCAAGTTTTCAAAGGCATCTAGGTCAGTAGGGCTAAATTTACATGTTTTTGTGCACATGTTCAATTCCATGCCAATGCACCAAACAAAAACGATGTATATTTGTAAGGAGGTACGGTCTGACCAAATTCAAGGATTACTAGGAGAGGGTTGGGAGGTTAATGAGGGGTCACATCAAGGTGATGTGTACAAGTGCAATGTAGTAGATTCTATAGTGTCTTGCAGGTTCTTGAAGGTACGCTCTATTTTGTACATGTGTCTACACTACCAAAGATGGATGCAAAAGCACGGGACATGGATCCCACTTCAAGCCTCATAAGAAGAAATTATGCTTATTGAGGTAGTTGAGATGATGCAAAATGGATGGATTGAGCGAGTGGCAGCAAGCAAGCATTGGAGCCTAACAGACCTGCGTCAACACTTTAGCATCATGGGCTTTGACAATGTGGAAGAGTCAATTTTCAAGTTGATTGGAAGACAGGTATATCTGATTCCACTACATGTCTAGAGTTAACCCTTACACTTTCTGGTTATTATGCCACTTTCTATATTTTTACAGATTGGGAAGCGTAAGGAGGGAACAACCATGGAAATTATGTATAGGAAAATATTTTGATTTTTCTTTTGATTGCAGAGGGTGGTTGAAATTGACGCATTTGCAGGGAGAGGCAGCGGGGCAGTAGAGACCAGGCCAAGGTCCATGGACATAATGCTGCGTTGGCGCACTATCTTGGTCGGCTTCTTGTGGATGGCATCGCCATTATCCACAGGGACTACACCCCTCAATCTGCCTTCACTCTCTTCTTTTTGAAAGCCCTCTCTAAGGTGCTCTGTGTAGTCTCTATGGCACAGAGCACCAAATGTATAGTTCTGATTAAAAAATCCCTTGCCTTCGATGTTTTGGTTCTGGATTTAGGGGTAAGTTTCTTGCTCGTATAGGTATAGCCAAAAGCATAGGCATAGAGGATCCTCAAGAAATAGCCTAATCACTCCTTGAGCACACTCTGCCCAATAACAAGAGAAGGAAGCTCAATATTGTAAGAAAGCTTTTGTAAAGATGATGTATCACTTCTTATTATGAATACAATACAGTTTTTGCAAACTTATTTTCATGAAGTATTTCATTGTTTTTTCTAGTTTGTACCATCAATGTTTTTGTGAATGCATCAGAAATGACCCTGGGAGCCAAGGAGAGAGTTCCAGAACAGTGCGAATTTTGAGCCTGCATCGTTGCTGTAGAGCCCAAATTCGCACTGTTTTGGCATAGCTTCCTCAGCCCTTCAGGAGCAATTCTAATGCATTGGATGACAAATAATGTATTTTTACATATGATTAAAGGTATTTTTATCTTATAAATTACTATTTTTCATAATCAATGTACTCAACTTCATTATAAATGTATCAGAAATGATTCTGAGTGTGGCATCAGAAATGATTCTGAGTGGCTGGGGGAGCAGTGCCAGAATAGTGCGAATTTTGAGCTTGCACCGCTGCTGTAGAGCCCAAATTCGCACTGTTCTGGCATAGCTTCCCCAGCTCTCCAGGAGCAGTTTTGATGCATTGGATGACAAATAATGTATTTTTACACATGATTAAAGGTATTTTTATCTTGTAAATTATTATTTTTTATAATTATTGTACTCAACTTCATTATAAATGCATCAGAAATGATCCTGAGTGGCTGGGGGAGCAGTGCCAGAACAGTGCGAATTTTGAGCTTGCAGCGCCGCTGTGCAGAGCCTAAATTCGCACTGTTCTAGCATAGCTTCCCCAGTCCTCCAGGAGCAATTCTAATGCATTGGATGACAAATAATGTAATTTTACACATGATTAAAGCTGTTTTTATCTTATAAACTATTGTTTCTCACAATTAGAGTACTCAACTTCATTATAAATGCATCAGAAATGATTTTGAGTGGCTGGGGGAGCAGTGCCAGAACAGTGTAAATTTTCAGCCGGCATCGCCTGCTGTAGAGCCCAAATTCGCGCTATTCTGGCATAGCTTCCCTAGCACTCCAGGAGAAATTCTGATGCATTGAATGACAAATAATATATTTTTACACATGATTAAAGGTATTTTTATCTTATAAATTACTGTTTTTCATAATTAATGTACTCAACTTCATTATAAATGCATCAAAAATGATCCTGAGTGGTTGGGGGAGCAGTGTTAGAACAGTGCGAATTTTGAGCTTGCGCAGCGCCACTGTAGAGCCTAAATTTGCACTATTCTGGCATAGTTTTCCTAGTCCTCCAGGAGCAATTCTGATACATTGGATGACAAATAATATAATTTTGCACATGATTAAAGCTGTTTTTATTTTATAAACTATTGTTTCTCACAACTAGTGTACTCAACTTCATTATAAATGCATTAGAAATGATCCTGAGTGGCTAGGGGAGCAATGGGCCAGAACAGGTTTAAATTTTGAGCCTGCATTGCCGCTGTAGAGCCTAAATTCACATTGTCCTGGCATAGCTTCCCCAGTCCTCTAGGAGCATTTTTGATGCATTGGATGATAAACACTGTATTTTCACACATGATTAAAGGTGTTTTTATCTTGTAAACTACTGTTTCTCACAATTAGTGTGCTCAACTTCATTATAAATACATTAGAAATGATCCTGAGTGGCTAGGGGAGAAGTGCCAGAACAGTGCGAATTTTGAGCCTACATCGTCGTTGCAGAGGTCAAATTCGCACTGTTCTGGTATAGCTTTCTCGGTCCTCAGAAGCATTTCTGATACCTTGGGTGACAAATTGACACATGATAGACACTCCATGTTAAACAAACATGATGACACCGAGACATTGTAAGAGAAACTTAAAATTTTAATTATCAGAAGGTTACAAATGAAAGCCAGATAGGCTTACAAAGGGGGGTTTGAAACAAAAGAGTTACTTCAAAAAGAAGGTTAACATCTAAGATCTCTAGAACGTGTCTCACTCACCTCTCGAATGCGCCGAGCTAGTTACATGTCCTTGGCAGATATGGTAATCCTCTTTGAATGTATTGTAAGGAGGTTGGTGTCTTCAAAAAGCCCAACAAGGTAAGCCTCGGAGGCTTCTTGCAATGCTGCAAGGGCAATCCCCTGCACACGGAACTCTGTTCTATATCATTGGAGAATCTCCTTCACTGTGTGAGCGAAAGGGGCTCTTCTTATCAGCAACTCAGTGTTCCTCTGATAAAACTTGATTTCTTGATTTATTGTGATGCTTGCAATTGAGATTGGAGAATATGGGTTTACCAAGCTCCACTTGTAGTCAATCTTCTGCAGTATCCTAACAAGCCAAGCTCTCCTTCACCAACAAATTGCATAAAAGATGATAAATCGCGGAAAGGAGGGTTTGCTCTTAATGGAGGGTCAATTGGATAGAGACTCCTATCAACCCAAAGATCTATATTTTTCTCCTTTGCTATCCTACGAGCTTGGACAGATTGTGCATCAGTAGGATGGGTTTTTTTAGAGCTGCCATACTCTTCAGGAATACGAATGTATAAATCAACCTTCCGTTTTCTAGCTTCACAAGGGGCTACACACACAGCTTGCAAAGGCTCCATAGCTAAGCAGAGGAAGAAGCTAAAGCAGAGATATCCTCAGAGGGGGAGAGAGAGAGAGAGAGAGAGAGAGAGAGAGAGAGAGAGAGAGAGAGAGAGAGAGAGAGAGAGAGAGAGACTGTTAAAACTTTGCTGTTGGAAGTTTAACACAAATTCGTTTTTCTAAGTAGAAAATGATATTTTTGATATACAAATATACTAACATGGAGTTTCTCATCAATAAATTACATTTATGAGAAAATTTAAAAAATAATAATTTTTGGGGTTCCCACAATTTCGGGATCTCATGGATGTAGTGGTTCCTGACAGTTAGTTATGTTTATGGGGTTGTGGAGACCTGACAGCTATGGATATACTGGGTCCTGACAGGCCTTTGACGTGACCCTTGAATAACAAGCTTTTTGGAGGGAAAATTTATTTTCATCATACATATTGGTTGGGTGGTGTTTTTTCCATCTCAAAATGTAAAAAAATAAAAAATAAAAAAATCACTTTTTGGGACCCACCTAACTACGAGAATGTTTTTTTGATGTGGAAGGGAGATATGGTGGGAGTTAATGAGAGGAGATTTCAAAATGACAAGAAAGATTCAATTTGTAGAGAGTGAAGATAAAAAATTCATACATATTGGTTGGGTGGTGTTTTTTCCACCTCAAAATGTAAAAAAATAAAAAAAATAAAAATTTTCACTTTTTGGGGCCCACCTAAATACGAGAATGTTTTGCTGATGTGGAAGGGAGATATGGTGGGAGTTAATGATGAGAAAGGAGATTTCAAACTGACAAGAAAGATTCAATTTGTAGAGAGTGAAGATAAAAAATTCAAAAAGTAAGAGAGAGTATGAGAAAAGTCAAAAACTAAGAGAGAGAGTATGAGAATATTCCCTTTAAAAAGTGAAACTAGGGGGGGTATGGCTGATGTGGCAAGGCAAAAAATAGGGGTCATCATAGCCTTTGTCTCCCTTAAGCCCAACTTTTTAAGCTCTAATCCCTTAAAATTAGGAATCCTTAGGAGGCCCTTTTTGGGTCCAAAAAATTCCTAATGAAAAAGCTTGGTCAACTTACTGTGCTTTTGTAACCACATAATCATTGCGAGTTAAGATGCTGCCACACGGCCTTAAGATGCAAGCAAAGGCGAATCGTATTTTGGGAGAAGCCCTAACATTGCATCCATTCAAACCAGCCTCTCATTGTTGCGCATACCATGAAAATGTTGGTAACGTTGATTCCTTTTTTATTGCCAAACCGATGCCATTCACACTGTTCACCATGTCCCGTGCGCACCTGCATACTATCCAGAGAAAAACATAGGGTCGTGACATATCCCTCTCTTGAAAAATAGCAAGCATCCTCAATTGCACTCAATGGCACAGTAAGGCATCTTATGAGCAAAGACGCCCCATATGACAAAAGCAATGACCCTTCAATGCATCTGGGTGATGAAACAATCATCTTGCACAATATGGCCACACCATCACGTGAAAAGTGACAAACAAATCTTGCTTGTTCCTTCAGAACCTGCAGCAAAAGTCTTAAACCAAGTGGAAACATGTAACCTATGTTAGCTAAAAACAAAACCATGCATCATTCTACATATGACACACATGCATTCGCAAACAATATGCTCCTCAAGATGCTCTACCTACTCTAAAGTAACAGTCTAAGGGCTGCTCGTTGCAAGCCTTACGCCCATGGACATCCCGTAGGAGTTGCAACTAGTGGTACAACATGAGCATAAGAAAGCACTCAATGCATCCAAACAATACATCCACTAAGTACTTTCCATATATGTCCCTCTTGATGCTTTACCCACTCTGCTCCTAGCCATCCCATAAGAGCCACACCCAGTCGTGCATCCATGAACACAATAAAGTACCTGATGTATCATACCAACATACATGCATCACACCACACAATCCAGAGTATTACCCATGTATTCTCAAGGGTACCAGGATGATCCAATGGCACCAGAATACAATAATACCTCAAAAAGTGTATGCATACATGCACAAATAGAGTTCGATCCATGTATCTATGAACCAAACGAACTCTAGGACTGCTCGCAAGACTTACGCCCTCCATAGAGTCTCGAAGTGTTAGCTCAGGTTGCCGCAGACTTTGAGCTCAACCAAACCATGCCATTCCATAGGAGACCAGCTCCACAAATAGCATCATCTCAATATCCAATTGACCAATCCTGTGGTCAAGAACAGGCAGAACCATATGACAAAGATCAATGTCCCAATCTTCCTCAGTCATACCTTAGTTCCAAAGGCAAAAAACCATCCATAGTTGTAGTTATAGTTCATGGTGCGGCCGACTGTGAACCATACCCAACCTTACCATCTCATGTGACTAGTACACAATATCATAGAAGTCCCATAAGCATATGTACTGTCAGCTACTATCAGTACCTTCGGGTGAATACAAAGATGTCACCAAGTGACTCCTAGATGACAACTGAGCATGTCTGTAACAAGGAAGTAGAGGTGCTACCCCCCTCTTGAGCATCAAACAATGCTCCAAACCCTAGCTCTACTAAACCTGAATGAGCCATAGTAGCAAAAGTCGGCTCCAACTCGAAAGCATCAAGATAAAGCTGCAATACCTGAGGTGAATCTGCTAAGTCATTCTCCTCCATCAGTGATGAATAGTTCTTAAACTTCACAAGATAGGACGGGAAACTTTACCTTGTACCTTTCTTTCCTTATGTGCCAGTATCTCCTCGGGAATAAGAACCTCATCAAGTTCCTCCACTTCCGGCTGAGCCTCATCTGATACATCCTCAGGCACCCAAAACCTGCTTGCACTCCACCCAAGTGGTAAGCACAAGTCCATGATGAAGCATAGTAGATCACCACTGCTAAACATAGAAAGAAACTGCCTTCTAAACCCATGAAGCCTCCATGAAGATACCACCGGTGACAAAGTGTTGGAAGCCATAGCCTTCAACCCATCTTTTGCACGATAACACTTTAATTGCTTCTTGTTCTTGGGCTGGCTACTTCTTGTCCTCTTCACCCCTTAGCTTTTTCTCTTCACCTCATACAGGCAAAGACACATAATCCTGCACTGCCTCCTGCACATCCTTTTCACTTTCCACATGTTGAAGCTTTTGATGTAACTCTCATGAGACAACCACGAGCTCACCCCCTGGGAAAGTTGGTGATTGTCCCAACCAGAGCAACCATGGGCTCGCCTACTTGAGAAAGTTGACGATGTCCCGGCAATACAGAACCTTGTAAACCGGCCTTGGTCTTCAGACAAAACCAAAGGGTAGTGTGAAACAAACACTCGCATATAAAACAATTCAACACCTTTGAGGACATGGAAAAGGAAAACAAACAGGGGGAGCTAGAGTGCTCCTACAAACAGTACACGGACACTGATTGGCCCCAAAACGCAGTGGCGCCCCTTGCGGTATTTCTTTAATTGATTATAAGAGAGCTTTGATTACAATAAGGCTGGAAACTCAGCCATCACAGTAGAACTCCTAAAGCCTGCAAAGACCCTGCATCATGGCTTCTTGTCCACTCGGCATCCACATACAATTCTAGTCATTGTTCACATCAAAAGATTCTTTCACATGAGTCTTGCATTTAGAAGCTTTCTCCCATGATCAGGGCTACCACAACCATCCATAGCCTCTCACCTTATGAACAGCATCACACCCTGACACATCCACTGCTTCTGCATCACAGCAAAGACTCCCAAAAGAGAACTTGCATCATAGCACAGCATACCATACAGTAGACACACCTGTACACTCCCTCTCTACCTTCCAACGGTACTATCCATCTCAGTCATGGATTCTTTGTCCCCTGTCCAATCAGTAGCAAGGCTGTACCAAACATGTGTCCACTCCTGTAATAACTACTGCCTGCCTATGACATCTCTCCTAGAGAAATCCAAAAACATGTCTCCACATAAAACCCTTAGGGGCCTGTTTCAACAAACATCGGGTGACCTGTTTACCCATGAAACATCTGGTTTGGCATAGCATGAAACCCATGTCCTGTTTCCATGTGAAAACATTCTCGACACATACTCAAATGTAGTGCCAACACAACACACAAACAAAAGAGAGACTCTTATTGAATATGTCTGCTGTATTTCTGCCGCACAACTATGTTACATATGTATGCCCAAAATTGCAGGTCCCTCTGTTCCTTCCAGGCAGAAAGAAAGCAATCTGCTCCATGGGTATGCACCCATGAGAGCTTGCGCCACTCCCATGCCAAGAAACATAACTAGGTTACCTTGTACTTGCAGCTAATAACCCATGTACACAGTGTACTTGTAGCCAAGTAAAACAGCCCATAAATAGTCTCAAAACATCCTTGTTGCAAGGAGGACCAGCTCACTTGTGCACCTCTATCCAGCAACCAACTGGTCTTCTCCCTCCAAAAAGCAAAGAGAGAGAGGAAGGTTCAGCGCCTGTGTTATCACAGTAGCTAACTAGCCAACCTTCTCTCTCTCTAAAAAAGAAGCCTGGTATGTGCATGTGTTCTCTGTAGCATAGCACCCAGAGAAACGTAGCCCCCCAGTAGCTATTTTCCAAAACAAAACAAGAGTAGCGCTGCCCGCCAACAATCCTTCTAGAAAAGCATGAGAGAGAGAGAGAGCCACGTCGCATGTGCAGCTGCAGGTCTCTCTATTTTTCCACCAATAGAGAGGCGCATCCAGCCCTCTGCTTTTTCACCAATAGAGAGGCACATCTAATCCTCTGCTTTTTCATCAATAGAGAGGTGCCCCATTGCAGCCCACCAGCCCCTCTTCTGAAAAAGCACGTGTGGCCCCCCATAATAGCGTATGGGCCACGATCCCTTTTAAAGCTAAGGGTGTTCTTTTATTTTTTAAAGGTTTTTAAACCTTTGTCCCCCCCCACATGGGGTTGTGAAAAAGGGACCTTTTTAAAGCCTTGAGTCCTTTTTGACTTCCAAACCGATGCCATTCACACTGTCCACCATGTCCCCGTGCACATCTAGATACTGTCTAGAGAAAAACACAGGGTCGTGACACACGGCCTCCCAAAATGAGAAAATGTTATCAAAGATGCTTCTTCCGTGTAAGAAATGACATTCTACACAATTGGCTGCAATATGATGCTCACTACCCTAGCAAGAATCTTATATGCAATCCCAAGTAAGGTGATAGGTCTTCACTGGCCAATCAATGTCTTATCCCCACTCTTAGGGATAAGATAGATAATCCCCTCATCAGTGTGAGAAGAAGGCATATAACCTGTCTCCCACATCTCTTGGAGAGCGGATGTGATCTCAGCACCCCAATCTCATCCCAAAAAGTAATAAAAAAAATAGGCGAGAGGCCATCCTCCCCTGGATAATTACCATGAGGTAAGGCATAAAGAGCATGATTGAACTCCTACATAGAAAAAAGGGCATCCAAAACGTCACGCATCTCCTCAATGATCAAACATCACGCATCTCCTCAATGATCAAATGTGGAAATGTATTCCAAACCTTCCTCTATGCCCTATGTCTCAAATTAGAGTGCAGCTCAGCACTAAGAAGCTAAGCCTCGCAAAGCCTTGTCTCTGTTCTCTGTGATATTAATGACTTTTATCACACATGTTCCCTCTCTAAGAGGCAATAGTCCTTGGATTTAGAAAGGGCTATCAGAGCTAGATTGGATGCCTTACAGAAGGAGCACAAGAAACATCCTCATGCTCAATGGGTTAAAGATTCTTTATGTATTGTTAGGGCAAAACTTCATCACTCCCTTGAGCAGCGTGCGGAGTACCGTTACCATGCCCAATAATCCTTTTGGACCCAGATGCATGGTAGATGCAACAAAAATTTCTTTTCTACTCATGGCCCATGTCATACTAGAGATAGTGTCAGGCAATTTGCAAGATTCACATGGCACTATTCACTTAGATCCTCTTATGGTTAGACAGATTGCCACTTGCGAGAAATCATGAGATCTCCAAATAACAACCATACGATGTGATAGCTCTGCATTTGAAAACAAATGATTAGGGATGCGTACATGGGGTGCTAATACATGGCGACTCGGATCTCTAATGCATAAAACCACTGGGCAACAATCTGATTTAGAGGTTCTTGTGCAATAAAACTATGCCCCCCTCTATCGAGAGCACCCAATCATCCACATAAAATTTGTCTAACCATGCATAAATACATCGTGCATCCCTTCTCTCGTTAGACCATGAATAAAGAAGGGTGGATTGTATCCTTGAGATGTCATCCTCATGCCAGCAATCTCTTCCATGAATGTAGAGTATAAACCTCTCCCAAGACGCTCTTTCAAGAGGATGCACCAAGCCCTCATGTCCACGTCTTTTATCCATTGGCATCTCAACCATGTTAAAATCCCCACCAATAATCCAATGGTCGGCAAGTGTCATCAACATAGTGAGAGATTATCCTCTCACCTCTATGATTAGGATCATAGAGGTTGAGAATACCAATGTATGTAGTACCGTGCATAAGAAGGATTCACTGCGCTCTTGTAGGAAAAATGACACCATGTCCAATGATGCAAGGCAAGACCAAAGCTGAAATACAGATACAGACACCACCTTTGGTACCAATAGTTGGTGACCAAAAGGTGTGTCCTGAGAGAATTTTGTCTAATCTCCCACAGTGACTAGCATCCAGTTTATGCTCTTGCAAGAGCAATACATCCATAGGTCCACCTGTGACTACACAGTGAAGCTGAGTTTTGACAATTTGTTTCTGCACTGATGCAAAAAAAAGCCCCCAAGACCCTGAATGTTCCATGAGACAATCCTCACTGAGGACTCAGAGTAGAGACGAACAAATCTCGTGGTCGATGAAGGACCCCCTTTAAAGACGGAGGTACGTTTTGCATAGGTAAGAGATGAAAAATTTGATAATGCAAAACCAAACCTCTTGTTCCCACTCCAAGGAAAAGCTAGGGCTAGTCCTTATGTCTAGAGAGGTACCATGACAGTGCGACTGCGCAACATCCTCCTTAAGGGTGTAACTATAATGCAACATCCTCCTGTGAGGGATCCAAATCATGTGCCTACAAAGCCTCATCCTCCAAAGAAGGATCAACATCCTGTGAGGCAAGAGTTGCATAAGGGTTGGGGTGCTTTAGTAGGGGTTTGGGTGAACAGGAAAGTTTGGGGGTCCAAGGGCGCTGCCATCTCTAACCACAACCCAACGTTGTGTGATCTGTTGTAGCATAGGAGCAACTGGAGAACGCTGCCTCCTAGCATGGCCCCTCGATTTGAGACAATCTCTAGCAATGTGGCCTTGTCGATGACAAATCCAGCACTGGTCAGGTCTGCATGCAATCTTCATCCTCTGGTGGAATGAGAGCTGTCAGGTCTCTGAAGCATAATATAGTCGTCAATAATCGATGGATAAGGAATAAGCACAAGGACTCTGGGTACACCATCAGAAGTGGCAGTAACATCCGCGAAAGGGCTAGGAGCCTAGATGATATATATCTGACTGGGGTCAATAGCAAAAATCTAATTCCGGTTACAATCACCACAACTAATCAGCTGAGAGCTTCTTTGGTCAGCTGGGTGTCAAAAGAGGTCAGCTGAAGAGTTAAGGGTGAAGATCAGAGCTATTTGAGGTCAAATCTGGGTCAGATCCAACATGGGAGGATAGTTGGAGAAGTCAGTAGTGTGAGGGATTTTGAGATGTCCGACTCTATCAGCTGAAGGATAGAGGATATCAACTGACATGGGAGGATAGTTGGAGGAGTCAGCTGAATCAGTGTGAGAAATTTTGAGGGGTGAGGAATTTTGAGGTGTCTAACTATGTCAGCTGAAGGACAGAGGATATCAATTGAGTAGATTGGTACTCTGGATTTGTGTTTTGCTAGTGTTGTGGTGCTAGTTGATAGTTTTCCTCCTACGGTGGTGTGTTCGGACGAGCTATAGAGGCAGACTCCCTTACTCATCATCGTCAGTCGATGACACAGACTCGGATTCTTCTCAGTTGTCTTGTTGCCAGCATGTCAGGCGCAAGCGAGCTCTAAAGAGGCAGTAGCAGAGGATGAGGATGATGCAATGGCTAAAGCTCATTTTGTGGAGTGGTGTCGTAGCATCTCTCGGGAGTAGCAGCTATGCTTCCACACACCAACTTTGATGTAGTAGCTAGTAGTTGTCGGTCTCGCAGTTTTGAGTTGTTCCAGTACCCAATTCGGATCGATCCATTAGCAGTTGTAGTTCATCAGTTTATCAGACTAACATATTAGTTCCATTTTTCAGGATGTAGTCAGAGATGACATGTAGTTTAGTGGGGGAGAGTGTGACATGCATTGGTCATAGGCTCTTTTCCCAGCAAAAAAAAGAACATCAAAACGCACCCAAAAAGGGGATTTTTGGGCGTTTTGAGAGGAGCCTAGAGCTGAAAAAAAACATGGTGTGTGGGAACATCTAATGTCCATAAGAGGGTGAGTAGTGAATACTTGGTGGGTAGAGACAGCATGGCAGAAAGGAGGATAAGCACAGGTGCCAAAAAAACAAAAATAGAAATTGTGTAGATGATAGTGGGAAGCCGACGATGCAACAATCCAAAAGGTGGTGGAGCAGAGACATGCCAAAAAGGGGGAATTGAGATAATTTACGAAAAAGTAAACAAGTAGACAAGGAAGGGAATAAGAGAGGAGAGTGAGGCAAGTGTGTAAAGTATCTACAGTGAAGAGACTAGCTGCAGATAGAGGGTCTTCTAGTTTTAAAAAATTTGAGAAGTGGAGTTTAGTGCAGTTGAGTTGGAATTGGGTAAATCAGAGCAGAGAAGGCACCAAGGTCCAGGGAATCATATAGGAGGTGTGTCCTTGGTGATTTCTATGAGGCGACTCTGTTAGAAACATGGTTCAGTTTAATTCATGTTCAATTGTTGCTGTTGTCAATTAGTTGTGTGCTGATTTGTGTCTGTTAGGGAAGGACCTTTGGTTTGTAGTTGTAAATTCACTACAGTTCGAATTGAGTGAAGATGATGATCGAGAGAGTGATAGCTGGAGCCTACTTATGAAGAATCCCCAAGTTATAAGTGTGTTCTTTTGATATGTTTGGACCCATTGTCTCCGAGGTGTTGAGATAGTCGATTTTTGTTTTCGTGAAGAAAGTTGAGTTCTAAGCTTGAATTTTTATTGTATCTAATGAGAATTTGTGATATGGAGCTTGATATGTGATATTTTGTTTGACTCTGTTGAGATAGAATAATTATCAAGGTATGTCTGACGTCTTGGGAGTCAGCATTGTCCCATAATTGAAACAATCATCATCTATTCATCTATTGAGAGAATACAGTTAGATAGGGTCAAAAGAGAGTCTACATTCAGTTGTGCATCCATCTAGGAGGTTAGTTGGTGAGGTAAAAGGATTGTTTTGATGGTATAGTTTATGATCCGGTTGAGGCAGCCCGTCATAGCAATCAACGATTAGATAAGTGAGATCAATCTTTAGTAAGTCAGCTATGGATAGCAAAGTGTCTTTGAAGTCATAACTTCATGAAATTAGGGTAGCCTAAGGGTTAGGAAGGTTCGTCAAACAAGTAAGAGAAATTTCCTAATCTAGATAAAGGTGTCTGAGTCGGTTGGTTCTACCTTCGAAAGTCCAAATAGTATCCGTCTTCAAGACCAATTAGATTAGTGTCAAGGGGATGTTTAGCATGGTTCTAGGTCTGAGAGATTGAGGCTAGCTGGACCAAAAGGATAATAAGAGAGCAAGGAGGACACATATTGGGATCGAATTTTGCGTCAGTCACATCTAAGCCAGTTTACAGGTAGCTAGGGCATACTAGTGTCGGTAAGGCATCAACAAAGGAGAACTGTCAGGTTCTAAGAAGTTCAGGGTCAAGTGTTTGTAGTTGGCTGACACTGGGAGGACATTCTGGAGGTCAAGCAAACGTGTTTCTAATTGGGATCTACTACAAGCATCCGTTCTAGTCTACAATCAGGATTAGATCATTTCTGTGTCAGCTGCTGCTGCTGGGAGACACTCGGGTCAGCTACTTGTCAGTTGAAGTCAGCTCAGGCATTTAGGCTAAAGATTAGAAGCCTTGGCGATTTTATCTGACCGGGGAGGACAGTTGGAGGTAACAACCAAGTTGGATTAAAGGGAGTTAAGGTGTCCATATATGGATAGATAGATACGATGCATGTGCCCACATTCTCCATTCTGGGCACATGTATCGTATCTATCTATCTGCATAGCATCAATCATATGTTGCACATAATTGATATGTATGTGCTTGGTTTTTCCATGTAAAACTGGGTTGTGTGCTACTGCAATAGCACTCTATGACATAAGACGCATGTAGCTCCATCTTTCTCATGAAGCATGATGCCAATAAGCCTTCTGAGCCATGTACACTCTTGTGTGGCTCTATGAATACTACCTTGTACTCCACGTAACATGATGATGATGCTTCTTTACTACCCCATGAAACTCTTGTAGACCAAAGCAAGAAAAAGTATTGAGTGGTTGATTTTCTATCCTTGTCTCTAGTCCAATCCAAGTCACTAGATCCAACCAAGTGTGGCTCACCCTCTCTATCCTAATACATACTACGTTGTAGTGTCTCCTTGACATTGTTGGAGCACTGTCTTCACAACTATCCAATGTGACTCCTTTGGGCTAGCCAGGTATCTGCTCAAGTATGATGTCACATAATATATGTCAGGCATGGTGAAACATAGAAAAAGCAAGGAACCCATAGCTTATCTATAGAGATTAGGATCTATATCCTCCTCCTCATCACACAACTCCAATGTGTGTCCCACCTCCATCAATGTCTTAAGAGGCTTATATTTTAGCATATGGAACCTCATAAGCAACTCATGTGCATACTTCTGCTGTGACATAAATACCCCTCATCAAAATTTGTAAATAAATTATATGCCCAAAAAATAGTGAAGTAATCCCATGTCCATTGATAGTAGGTGTAGATGAATTGGCTTCTCCCTCCTGATGGCTTCAATATGCTTGATGGGCTTTGTGCAGCTTGCCACATGAAGAAGCTTGCCAGATGAGCCTTGTGTAGACCCATGCACACCTATATTGGCATCTCCCTCATGCTACTTTGTGCAAATGCTTTCGGGCATTTTATATTCAACACGTTTAGAAGTGGATGTTGCACCTACTAGTAGTACAAACACAACAATGTGTTAGTACTAAACTAGCTCTTTAGGACAAGCTAAAAAACATAGTGCTAACATAGTACTAATATAGTACTAATAACAACCACATATAGTACTAATATAAGATAGTACTAAGTAAGCACTACGATGTAGCTCAATTCTAGCAGTATCTAGCTCTCCTTGCATCGTCTCTACCTCTTTTTGCAACTCGGTTTTGAGCACCTCACTCTGGATTTTTCCTTAAAATCCAATCAGAAGTGGCTGAAACAGAGTCGCAATTCTTCTCTACTTCACTCTCCAAGATGGAGGCTTCTTGAAATTTGGCTTGCAAAACTGGTTCATGAGTTCTATACGAGACTTGCATATGAACAATGCACTCAAGTGCCCATGAGTCAATAGGTCTATTCCTAAACCACCACATGACTCGTTCTCAGCCTTGCATGGCATTTCTTGTTTGACCTTAACAAATTTCAAAGAGTCTAGGTCCTCTAATTTGACGCATGTGCTTCTAGAAGTACCTACCCTTTCAAAAGCACACATGTTCTGAGCAAAATCATCCCAATCAACCTCAATGCCTCCTTGCTGTGATGAGGCAAAGGCACGGGCAAGGACAGTGTCAACTTCATTTTATTGATGATGCTGTCAGTTTGGTAAATCCTCCTGTACAGCTTGTGAAACTCTTCCTACGAATCCTTGTTGAGGCCACTAATGTGGAAGCCTCTATGTGTGCCAGAATGCGAGGAGCCCCGTAAAGTTAACAACCACTTGTTCAACTCTGTGTAAGTTTCTAGCGCCTGGCTCGTAGAGGAAGAAGTTCCACCTGAGCTTCAATCCTCTAGGAATCTCGAGTGAACTCGTATGCACCTTAGGATCTTTGCTCTTTGCCTTTGCCTGAGTTCCCTTTTCTGGTGTACTTTGGACCTTATTCTCTTTGTTCTTCAAGGGAGACTTCTTCACAGGCGATTTCTTCAAAGTCTCCCCACCACACAGGCGATTTCTTCACAGGGCTTCTTTTGGCAGGGGAGTTCTTCATAGCCTTCTTTACCGTTGATCGATGATGAGGATGAGAAGAAAATGAGAGAGAGAGAGAGAGAGAGAGAGAGAGAGAGAGAGAGAGAGAGAGAGAGAGAGAGAGATGAAACAGGAGGGCTCTAAGAGAGACGATGGAAGCTTCAGAGACGACATGAATGATAGCAAGAATCCAAAATAAAAAATGTGTGTGTGTGTGAGAGAGAGAGAGAGAGAGAGAGAGAGAGAGTGTGTGTGTGTGTGTGTGTATCGTACAGTGTGCATAATGCATGGATTTCATACCAAATCTTAAAAATGCACTAAATGTCTCTAATATTTTTCTTATGAAAAAGGCAATATATTACATATGCATAGTACTAAAGCATTTTGCCAATATTATATACACCGTACCATGATTTCACCCTATATGATGTCAAGTTTGGCTATCCCTTGATGACTATCAATCAAATTTATTATTGGAAAATACATGTTTTTGGACTTTGGGCTGATGTATTGGCTTGGTTATTGTGCTAGCTATAAATCCAAGCCTAGAAGGAGAGGTGGACATCCTTGGTTATTGTCAGGTGTTGGTGCTCATCCCTTGCCTTGGTGATTTTGAGTGCTAGGTGTGGCTCTTGCTATACGGGTTTGTCTCTCTCAAATGTGCCTATTAGTCGAGAAAGATAAACCCCTATTAGGTTTGGTGGTTGTAGTGTGTTTTGGTGTGATATTTTACACGGACATGCAAGTTGAGGATCACTGATGGTTGTGGTAGATTCTTGTAGAAGTGAAAACTAAGAAAAAAGGTTCATAGTTGGTGTTGGAAAGTGTGTGGATTTAAGCAATATGATACTACATGATTCACTAGGGTTGGATAGCTATTTGAGAGATTGTGAGCAAGTGTTTTGTGATCTTGGTGTGGAGGATGATGAGACAGGGATATCTCTTTGCATGTGCTTGTTGAGTTGGAAGTTTTCAAGTCATAAGAGTCTTAAGAAACCTAGTTTGGAAGGAGCATCCTATTAGTATATTGGGAAGTTGGATGAAGATTGAGACTTTGCTGCATTTCTCTAAGGGACTTGAGAAACAGAATCGAGTGATCCAAGCTTAATATGCATGGTTATGGTCTCGAGAGGATATGTCTAATGTTACATGTGCAAGAGCTGATGTGTTAAAGTGTTTTCCTTGACAAGAAGATCGGAAGACTTTGCAAGATGTATGGATACATTTGAGGAGCATAGTTATGGTCTCGAGAGGATATGTCTAATGTTACATGTGCAAGAGCTGATGTGTTAAAGTGTTTTCCTTGACAAGAAGATCGGAAGACTTTGCAAGATGTATGGATACATTTGAGGAGCATGCATTAGATTACAAAAGTAGTGATATGTATAGGACTTGGGAGTTGGACGTTGAGGTTCACAAGGAGAGAACATGCATAGATATGAGGGATTCAAGTCACAAGGTCACATGTATGGAGGATATCTTTGCAAGTGATGATTAATCTTCTTATGTATCAGAGGCTTTAGAGTCAAATGTTGTTGATGCTTTTGCTGAGAAGGACATTAGTGCACACAATGGAATTGTGGTGTAGTCACATAGACATATGTCTCACAGGTGCAAGAGGATGTTTATGGTAGTCAAGTCAAAATAGAAGATGGCTTGTCGTTTGTGGTTAATGTCAATGATGAGGGTGTGTATGGATGCTGTTGATCTTGATGATTGTGGGGATCTAGAGAATGCCGTGTCATGGGATAGTTACCACTATTTATGCATTAGAGTATTTGGGGGAGGATTTCAAGGAAGTCAAGAATTTGTGTTTAGCCTAACAAGTGTAGAAGATGTGAAGTGATGTTACACATGCAGTGTTTTCTTCATCCACACCAGATGAATGTTATCCCAGGGATAGATGGGCTCTTGGAACTATTTGGGATGATGATTTTACTGTAGAGGACTTGGACATAGTGGGGACTATTAAGGATACACAAGGACATGCTTTGGAAAACTCAGTGCTAGACACTTTTGTTGTGGTTTGGGATGTTGAAGATAAAGATGTAGTGACAAAGCTAGATATAGTAGAAGATACACAAATAGTTTCCTCAGTAGGAGGAGCTTTTGGACATGAGGATGGAGCTAGTACAAGACCCAAAAGATATGTATGATGATGTTATAGATGACAAAGTTGAATAGTGGGATACCTGAGACCGGGGCTTTGATGAGCCTGATGTAGAGATGGACGAGGACATGTGCAATTATGTGGTGAAGGCTCAAAAGAGGCTATACAATGTAATGAGGAAGAACTGTGCAAGTTGGCAGGATAAAGAGGATTCATGATATGAGCTTAATACATGTGCTTATGCTTGGATTGACTCCATGTTTAGTGAGGATTTCGATAGGACTTGGCCATATGATGGTTGAGGGTGTTTACAAATTATATTAAGGTGTTTCATCCAGGTGAACTCATCGACATGTAAAAAATTTGATTCTTTTACCTTTTGATCTAAGAGGATGGTGGATTAAGTTGGATTTGCAGTGTGGAGAATGCTCCTGTGACCTTTTGATCTAGGGATACCTCAATAGCAGCTAATATTTGTTTATGGCTAGACTTTGGAGGGGCAAACTATGATACATGGATTTTAGAATACCATAGGAACAACATATTGTATGGATTATGCATGTAAATAAGGCTCCATTTGGTGTCCTAGATATGGCCAAGATAGTTTTCTAATAAGTATTAGGGTCTAGTAGTTAGAGACAAAAAAATCCAGAGCCAAAAATAGCATGAGCTTTACCTTTTTGGAAAGGAGAAGAAAACATCGCACATGCAAGGAGAGATTGCGTGCAAAGCATGATAGGAGGCGAAAAACTTGTTTTTGGTATATCTCCCTTGATTGAAGAGTTGTTTTGGATTTTCAGGTGCTTTGGATGCATTTGGCATATCAAAATTGTCAAATACTACTCTAATCATGAGTTTTTGATGAAATTCATTCAATTTTGAGCCTTCTATGCATCTTTCTCTTCACAAACATACATGTACACTCCTTTGTTGCAAGTTTTTGAGATGTACAAGAGTTTGTTTGCTGAGGTTTTAGAGCTATGAGAGGTTCTCTGTGCATGTTTGGTTGCCTGGCGAGCCTATGAGAGGTTGTTAGACCATGCTTTAGTGTTGCAGGTGTTGGAGGCAGTGAGATGAGGGGTGCTTTGCAGGTTTTGGATTGTGGATGTGTTGGTGTTTGGCAAAGGGTTCTTGGTGCATGTTAAGTTTGGCTAGCCCTTGACGACTGAGGTTTAAGCTATAATTGCATAATACATGTTTTTAGATTTTGGACCAGTGTATTAACTTTGTTAGTGTACTAGCTATAAATCCAAGCCTTTGGTCCAGTGTTTTTAGACTTTGGACCAGTGTATTGACTTGGTTAGTGTGCTAGCTATAAATCCAAGCCTAGAAGGAGAAACCAATCATGGTGGACATCCTTGGTTATTGTTAGGTGTTGGTGCTCATCCCTTGCCTTGGTGATTTTGAGTGCTAGGTGTGGCTCTTGCTATAGGCGTTTTTCTCTCTTTATGGTGCCACCTACCTTTGATGCCAGCCACCTAGATGGTGGGGAGGAGGAGAAAGGAGGTCAAAGTAGCCTGCACTTGGAATCCACAGAGGATGCAGGAGACTCATACAATGAAGATGAATGCAAAAGGAAAGCCCTCCACCAAAAAGAGCTTCTAAGCTCTGAGCAGAATACTCAAGGCTGCCCAAACAAGGATTCAAGTGATGGAGCTCCTCTTCTAGAAGGGGTAGTAGATTGTGAAGGTAGGCACTTTAGATAATACATTTTAATTGGCATGTTGGTTTAGATAATAAAGATTTAATTGGCATGCTGGTTTACATAATGCATTTTAATTGGCATGCTAGTTTACATAATACATTTTAATTGTGACTCAGGTCCACCAACATTGATGTTGTGGAGGGCGTGTCTGGAGTGCAAGGGACTTCCATTTCTAAAAAAATATATGCACAACGGGTGTTATACAAAGGCTAAAAGTGCATCTGCCAAGCAAGGTATGGCACAATTGGTTTACATATTATATTGTTGTTACAATCTTGAAGGTTGGTCTCCTTTATAGTCATAATTATTACCTACTAGTCTCTATGTGTTGATTTTTGTTATGTCACATTTTTAGCTCTCATCTAATTGTGATGGGGCTATGTTGTGGGTGATCCAAATGATGAGAAAAAAGCTGAGGTGATCACATTGGATTCTGAAGATGCCAAGAAGCTAAACCTGGAAGAGAAACCAGCAGTGAAGTCAAGAAAAAGGGAATGGTTGGGAGAGGAGAAGAGAGTAAAGCTAGTGATGAGAGCATGCCAAAGAAGGACAGTGGTGCCAAAGACCTTGAGAGTGGCACATCCAGTAAGGCCATTGCCCAGGAGCATGAGGAGGCTGCTACATCCACCAGGGCCAAAGCCCAGGAGCATGAGGAGGCTACTACATCCACCAAGGTCAAAGCCCAAGAGCATGAGGAGGCTGCTAAATCCACCAAGGCCATTGCCTAGGAGCTAGAGGAGGCCACTGCCTAGGACCATGAGGAAGGTGGTGCATCCACCAAGGTCATTTCCCAAGAGCATGGGGAGGCTATGTCTGACATTGATGGTGACAATCTAAAACTATCTCGCTTAGTCCTTGTAGGGTTTAAGAAGAGGAAAGCTTGTAGCCTTCCTACCCGTAAGGGTTGTGACCCTGTACACTTGCCCAAAACCAGATTTGGCTCAAAATGAGCATACTGCTGTATTGCCCCTTTGTTTTGCCTTTTTTGGGAATACGCTGCAGTTTTTGAAATACACTTTTTGTTTCTATCCTGAGCAGAGTGCATCAATTTGTTGTGTATTTTTTTAAAAAGCTGGTCTTCAGTTCATTATTTTAGTACCTTGTCATTTATTGCATAGTCTGCAATTTGTATGGAGATGAGAAAGGAAAAATTAACTAATTGTCACCAATTACCACAATGTGGAAATAACAAGCCACTAGATTACTGCCAAAACTTGATCATAGCCCAAATTACATAGCCAAAAAGGGCCAGCTCAGTAAAATCAAAATTACAGTAAAAAAGGGAATGTCATCTATTTAGCACACTCTTCATCAGTAGAGTTGTCCTCATCCTCAACCTTCTTCCTAGCACCATCCTTCTTCACGGCACCATCCGAATCATCATTTTCATCATCCCCACTATATGTAAATGCCTCTTCCTCTTCCTTGTCCTCTTCTGTCCACTCCTCCTCGTTCTCCTCTTTAGCCCACTCCTCCTCTTCCTTGTTCTCCTCATGCTCCTCCTCCTTTGAGGGGTTCGAGGTCTCCTCATCCTGAGACATTAGAGAGTACAGGTCATCATAATCCACTTCATCCCCTGAGGTTGTGCTATGGTGGTCCGTACAGTTGCAAGTCCCCCTCAGGCACTCCTTATACTTGTATTTAGGCATACTGAAGATTAATTTGAAACAGTGAGGCTGTAGCAGCAGTGAATCTATAGAGAAGTAGTGAGGCAAGCAAAATAGTGAGGTTGTAGAGATGAAATTGCATTCCTTTATAGGAGAGAAGGCCTTCGAGAAAATTTGCTCACTGCCACGTGTCAAACTAAACCCTAAACCCTTAGTTTCTCTCAACTAATTAATTAATAGCAAAGAAATATTTTGGTCCCATATTTAGGATTTAGACATTTTTTAAAACGCGGAGAAGAATATGATATTATCAAAACAGGTTGAAACGGTACACGAGACCATTATTACAAGGGGTTAATGTGTCCTAGTTCACTCTCATGCAAGAAAAGCGCCGCTCGCTATTCCTAAGCTCTTTGATGTGGTTAAGCAGGTCAACCATGTAGGCAGCCAGCTTGCCAATCTTGTCCCTCAATCGACCTGCCTCAGCGTTACCTAGGAATTAAGGAGTGAGATATTACCTAGGATGTGTTCATGCACCTTCGGAGGGACACGATAAATTGTTGTGTACCCTTTGACCTTGTGCTTTGCTTGTAACATTGAGAACTTTATTGTAAGTATTGCATCAGCATGCAACATAGCTGTAGGTGCTTCCCTTAGTAAGGCATAACTATTTTTACATTGTGGCAATTTAGCATAATAGATACCATGAACCACTGCATCTCCAATGTTGAAAACATTACCCCAACCATCCTTCACTTGCTTTGAGAGGACTGTCTTGCCTTGTTTGCATAGCACAATGTAGTAATCCTCATTGTCCTTGTTTGTAAGGAGACTTTAGCACTGCCATGTGGTCTCCAACCTCCAGCATATCAGCTAATTGGTCTTGCTGCTCTGAGTAGACAATGCCATCCTGCTCCATAACTACTGTATTATTGTCCTCTCTATCAGGCTTTAGCTTATACAACTTCCATGGTTGTACATGGCTTAGATTGATGTACTTGTACCAAGATTCATCAACACAGAACGAACAAAAGAATGACAATCTTAGAAACAGAACTTATGTAGGGTCTTTGCGACTGAATCCCAACACACAATGTGTTTTGCGGCGACTGAATCCCAACACACAATGTGTTTTGCGAGTACCTTTGACTGTTTGGCATGCGTATGCATTGCTCCTGTCGACATCATTGATCTTCACCTCCACAAAAAGCCTTTGCTTTCCATCATCTACCATCTTCCAAGTCAATCATTCAACAACATCATGGGCATTCTATAGCTTAGCACCATTTGCATCCAATTGCTTAGCTGTTAGAGCACGCTTTATCACATCACCTACACCATCATGCTCTCCCTTTCCATGTCCAGTACCAAAGTAGTTCCATAGCATTCGACTGTTGGTTAGTGAATAGTACCTATAATAACCGAAACAACAAAATTTTGTTGATTACAGAACAATACTAATTTTTTACATACAGAGACTGTGCTAAAATAGTACTAACACAAACTAACACAGAGTACTAACATAGTACTAACATAGACTAACACAGACTAGCACATAGTACTACTACACACTAACACAAACTAACACATCTAGTACTAACATAGTACTAACACAGAGTACTAACATAGAGTACTACCACATACTAACACAGAACAATACTGATTTTTTACATACAGAGACTGTGCTAAAATAGTACTAACACAAACTAACACAGAGTACTAACATAGTACCAACACAGAATAACACAAACTAGCACAGAGTACTACTACAGACTAACACAAACTAACATAAAGTACTAACACAGAGTACTACCATAGACTAACACAGAGTATTAACACAGAGCAACACAGACTAACATAGTACTTAGATATAGTACTAACATAGTACACATAGTACACATAGTACTAACATAGTACACATAGTACTAACACAAACTAACACATAGTACTAACATAGTACTAACACAGACTAACACAGACTAACACAAACTAACATAAAGTACTAACATAGTACTAACACGGACTAGCACAGAGTACTACCAGACTAACATAGAGTACTAACATAGTACTAACATAGAGCAACACAGACTAACACAAACTAACACAGACTAGCATAGAGAACTACCACAGACTAACACAGAGAACTACCACAGAGAACTACCACAGACTAACACAGAGTACTAACATAGTAGTAACACAGACCAACACACACCTCGCACAATGAAGTAAAATGGTCGTGCTGCCTTAAATTAAGATGCTGCTCGATCCGACCAAACCCAGTGCCTTGTAAACTTCAGCCCTTGAAACAAAAGATGTTGATAATGAAGCTTAAAACAATGTTTAATGAACAATGTGTCAAGTTGTTTGTCACCTAAAATATAAAAGACAAATTGCTTCTTTAAATTTCCATCCTCCTTCCAATAGTAAATTTGTACCAATATTGTAAACTGGTCACTATACCAATGCATGGATTGGATTTCGTTCTGCACCTTGAAGGTATAATTCTTGGCAAAGTCAACAACAGACATCACCACATCATCTAGCAAATTCTTCAAGCATTCTTTGAATTGAGAATTTTGCCACTTCGAAAGTTATGGGGGATGAACACATTTAAATGTTGCAAAAACAGTGGGATAATGTCTTTTGCAGGTGTCTCTGTGTAGGCTTGTTTTATGCGTTTCCTTATTTAACCTTTTCTTATGTCCTCTGTGACATACTCATAAGTCTTCCACTTTATCAGTTCTTGATTTTCTACATCAATCTCACGAGGATAAAAAAAAGGTTTCAGACAATTCTTACACGTTTGCAGTAAGCATGCAAGCTTGTGCCACTCAGGTGACTCTTCCTTTGGGCATACTGTTGACCTCCACAATTCTGACACCACTGAAGAATAGGTGGCTGCATAGGCATTGCACTTTTCCTCCTCATTTTGCCTGCAAACCATACATAAGCAATCACATGCATCTCCATGTAATGATTTTGTATCGGTCCTCATGGAATTCATAGAAAGCCGCATTAAATCAATTCTTGTATGGTAAACACATCACGTGTTTCTCTCCTTAAGTTTTCTAACAAAATAAGGCTTTAGGCTCTGAAAAGCACAAAAGTGCTGCCATATATATAGGCAGTGATGTGTGTGAACACACTTAGGACCGTCGGGGCACTTTTTCTCTCTTTAGGAGGTTTTTTTCCCCGGTTGTATATACGCCTATCATTCTAAGGCTAACTTATCTTTGTAGATTGACACAATCTAATACACTGTGTGTTGTGTGCATTCTTGCTTCTTCTTCTCCAAGCTTTGTGTGCTTTCCTGCAACCCTAATTCCAACAATTGGTATCAGAGCAGGCATCAGCTCCCAGGGCTACACCGCTAGCACCCTTTCGACTCATGTTCTCCGATTGAGGTGAGCTTTCACGAGCGCTTGTAGGTCCCTATACTCTGTAGATATGCCCATAGGGCTTTACGTTCTCAGAAATTACATCTGAGGTTGTTTCGGGCTCCGTTTTTGCATTTCAAGTTCTGCACAGGTGTTTTCGTCATTTTGTGCAAAAATTTTGACAGTGCAATTTTCTACAAAACAGGCATACGTATTCTATTGTGGATCGTGCTACATAGCACGAGTTGTTTTCTATTCAGTCTTTGCTTCATTACATGTAGCTTTTGTATCAGTTTTAGTCAGTGGCCATGGCTGATAATAGCAATGATGTATTTCGCATGTTGTCTGCTGATGACAAATTGGATGGAGACAGCAACTACCCACTTTGGGCATATATGATGCAGCATGTTTTGGTTGCAAAAGGAGTGTGGAACATTGTGCAGGGTATGGATGTACGTCCAGGTTCTGTGGATGTAGAATCTGTTGAGGATGTTGCAGGTTCTAGCAGCTCTACTATTGCTGCTGTTTTACCCCTTGTTGGGATGGTAAAGATGCGCAGGCTCATGCCTTGATTGCACTTTCTGTCAAACGTAACATCACCCCACATATTCGTTCAGCTAAAACAGCAAAACAAGCTTAGGATATTCTAGCTGGTTTATATGCAGGTCATAACGAGGCAAAAATCTCTTACCTGCGTAAAGAGCTAGAATCGAAGATTATGCAGGAAGATGATGACATGAATGTTTTTCTTAGTTGCTGAGATTAAAGATCTCAAGGAACAGTTGATTTCTACAGGTGAGATTGTTCCTCATCATTCTCTTATGCAGACTGTTCTTGATGCTTTACCTGAGTCATATTAGACTTTTGCTTCCACGTGGAGACTTGTTACTGAGGATAGACCTGATGTTGTCAAGTATGATAATTTAGTCAACAAGTTCTTGCAGAAGCGCAGTCCAGGCAAAACAGGGCTAGGCAGCATGCAGTTGATCAGGCATTTGTTACTGCCCAGCAGAGAAGAAGTGGTAAGGTAGCCCCTTCCACTGTTTCTTCTCCTATTAGTAGGTATGCAACTTCTTCTCCTTCCACAGGTAGCAACAATAGGTCTGAGAAGGCTCTTGATAAAGGCAAGAAAAAAATGAGGTGTAACTATTGTAAGGCAACTGATCATGTCATTAAGAATTACCCTAAGCTAAAGGCTAAAGAGACAAAGAAGAAAGAGTCAAATGCAGCCACAATAGCGGATGCTTCTACAAATGCAGATTCTATAAATGTTATGCAGGATACAGAATGGGCGTTTAGCGTGTATTGCTTGTATGACCCATCTGTACATGATGCATGTTTGGCAGTTTCTATTGACTCTCATGTATGGTATTTTGACAGTGGTGCTACAAAGCACATTACCTCGCATCGTGATATGTTCACTTGTCTTGATGCTGTCCCTAATGGGAATACTGTCACATGTGCCAATAATGCTTCTTACCCAGTGAAGGGCATTGGTAAAATTATGCTTAATGCTGCAAATGGCAGCGCTTTCACACTTTCAGATGCTTTGTATGTGCCAGGGATAAAGAAGAATATATTGTCTATCTCTGCACGCTTGCTAGACTTGGACTTGTAGTCAAATTTGTGGATGACAGATGTACTATTCTTCATGATTTGACTTCTGGTGATACGATTATTGTATCTGGCACCTTGTTTCGTGGACTGTATAGGCTCAATTCTTATGACAAGTGTGTGGAAAATTCAGCAAATGCAGTTTTTGATGAAAAGGCAGTTTCAAATGCAAAACTATAGCATGCTCGGTTTGGTCATCTCTAAACTTTGCGTGATAGTAAAATTGATGCACCTATGTCTAGTCGCACTCGTTCAGGTTTTCAGCATGCCTCTTATGCATCAGATTGTTATGCTTTGGCTGTGTCTAGTATGTGTGAAGAGGAAGAACCTCTTTCATTGGATGAGACACAAAAATCAAAAAATTGGTTGGCTGTAATGCAAAGTGAATATGATGCTATAATGAAGAATGGTACATGGTCTTTGTGTGATTTGCCTATTGGTAAAAAGGCCATTGGATGTAAGTGGGTTTTTAAGTTAAAACAAAAGCCAGATGGCAGTGTTGATCGCTATAAGGCTAGACTTGTTGCAAAGGGTTATGCTCAAGAAAAGGGCATTGATTTTGATGAGACCTTTGCTCCCACTTGTCGTATGACTACCATTCGTAGCATTTGTGCATTGGCAGCTCATAATAACATCACTTGGACATAAAGACTACGTTCTTGAATGGAGATTTGCATGAGGAGGTGTATGTATCGCAGCCTCGTGGTTTTGTTTAAAGAGGGCAGGAAAACAAAGTATGCAGGTTGAAAAAGGCTTTATATGGTGTAAAGCAAGCTCCACAAGCTTGGTATGAAAAGATACATGCATATTTGACTGCACATGGTTTTCAGAATAGTCCAACAAAAAGCACTTTGTATGTTCAATGTGTGGATGATGTACATCTAATCATTGCTCTCTATGTCGATGACATGCTGCTCACAGGACCAAATGAGAGTCATATTGCTGATTTTACGGCTGATTTGAATGCCTCTTTTGAGATATCAGATTTGGGACATTTGCATCATTATTTGGGGATACAATTTAAGCATTGTGATGGAGGTATTGCTTTGTGTTAGACAAAGTATATTGAGACATTGTTGTTGCAGAGATTTGGCCTTGAAGACTGCAAGCCTATTGCTACTCCAATGGAGACAGATTTGAAGTTGAGTCTTCCTGATGCTGGAGATCACTTTGATGTCACACTCTATTAGACAGCTATTGGTTGCCTCATTTATGTATGCATTACGAGGCTGGACATTCAGTTTGCAGTCTTGCAAATGAGCAGGTTTATGCATAGCCCAGGGTCTCAGCATTGGAAGGCAGTTAAACGCATCTTTCGCTACTTGAGTGGCACCATACATCTTGGATTGTTTTATCCCAAGGGGGAATCGTTGTCGCTAGATTTACATGCTTTTTTGGACTCAAATTGGGCTGGTTGCTATGACACAAGAGTGTCCACACAAGTGGTTTTTTTTCATGCTCGGTAGCACATGCATATCTTGGTTGAGCAAGAAGCAAACTACTGTGGCCACTTCTAGTTGTGAAGCTGAGTACAGGGCAGCTTTCACAGCTACGGTTGAGTGTGTGTAGCTCAGACGGCTTATGGCTGACTTGGGTGTTGGACAGGAGTCTGTCACCTCTATCTACACTGACAGTCAGAGCGCATTGGCAGTTGCGAGAAACCCAGTTTTTCATGCTCGCACAAAGCACATTGAGGTGCATTATCACTATGTCAGGGAGAGACTCTCAGCAGGAGACATCAGCTTGGCCTATGTGCCAACACAAGACAACCTCGCCGATCTTTTCACAAAGGCGCTTCCTCTCGTGAGAAGTTTGAAGCTTTCCGCAAATCTTTGGGCTTGCTCCCCTTTGTGGACTGATCTACTTTGGGCATGGCACTTCCCTATACATAAGTGTCAGCTCTCATTCACACCATCACTCCCAGGGGGGATTTGTTGCCATATATATAGGCAGTGATGTGTGTGAACACACTTAGGACCGTCAGGGCACTTTTTCATGCTTTAGGAGGTTTTTTCCCCCGGGTTGTATATACGCCTATCATTCTAGAGCTAACTTATCTTTGTACATTGACACAATCTAATACATTGTGTGTTGTGTGCATTCTTGCTTCTTCTTCTCCAAGCTTTGTGTGCTTTCCTGCAACCCTAATTCCAACAGAAAGTCGATGTTAATGGAAGGATGTTGTTCTTTAAAGTTCATGAAGAATTCTACCTGCATAACCAGAACAAAAAATTTACAAAATCAAGAGTTTGTAAGTATGAACTCTGATACTACCAATAGTAGTTTTAGTGGTTTTAGTGTTGATACTGCTAATACTAATAGTACTATTAGTACTAATTATACTAAAATAATCTGAATAATTCAGAGAAGAAGATCAAAGAGGTAATATCATGTTGAAGATAATAATGATGTAGATAGTACCCTTGATGTAAATAGTGCCCTTGACTCCCTTTGGCAAAAGCAGAAAGCAAAACTTGGCCAGTGAGTTTAGGTGCTGAAGGGAGTTTTGATTGATGTATCTCTTCCAATGCAAGATTTTATCTACACTTGGATAGAAATTTAAGGAGCCAAATTTCCTTTCCTAAGAGAAAAATAATGATGTAGATATACCTCGGTAAGCTCCAAGTAATGGCTAGGATGAACTCTGTAGTTTTTTTAACTTATCCGCCGCTGCTTGTTGCAGACATCCTTCTTGTTTGGAGACACCCTTGTGTTGAATGTCCAAAATTGAATGACAGAGTGAACAACCTCTTCACTTAGACAATCATTCTTGTGTTTGCAACCTTCTCCCACCCATTTGAACTGTTTAGCTTGTACATCAGCATGATGTTTCTTTAAATTTCTTGGTTGGATACCAAGGGCTTTAGCAACTCTCCTATCACTCTATTGTTTTTTTGCCACATTGTTAGCAACCATGTGAAGTGCTGCTCTCTTTGCAACTAGCTTATTTGCACTTTCCATGCCTTTGACCATGCTCAGTGATGTCTTTATGTTCTCTACAATCACCTTCGAAATCATCTGGTTAGGAAATACTATTTTCTTCACAATTTCTTGTAGTTCTGGATGTCATCAAATCCTACCAAGAATTTTTTATCGTCCTTCTCTATCAAAACTGCTAGTAACATTGAGGAAGTAACGCACTGTAGACAATGCAAGACCATGCTTGTTCTTGTCTAAGCACTTTGAATATCCACCTGATGATCCCGTTGACACGCATGGCTCAGTTGAATGTTCCATACAAATGAGATATCTAGAGAGAGAACAAGCAGGGCAGGGGGAGAGGCAGAGGGAGAGGCAGAGAGAGAGGGGGGAGGGCAGAAGCGTGGTAGTGGCAGAGTAGGAGAGAGATTCTGAGAAATGAGAATCACGCAAATCGGGGAAGATAGAGCAGCCAATGAAGTCGAAACGAACTACCATGCACATCCAAAATTTTTTGAATTGCGAGAGGATCTCTATTTTTTGAGTTCTAAATTTTCTTGCCATGGATCTTTATTTAGTACTAAAAGTATGCTTAGTACCCGTCAAATTTTTCCCAAAAACACTACTAAATGGGTACATCATACCATGCTTTCACCTTGCACTAAGAACCCTTTGCCAAACACCAACACATCTGCAATCCACAAACCTACAAAGTATCCCTCTTCAAACTGTCTTCAACACCTGCAACACTAAAGCATGGTCTAACAGCCTCTCATAGGCTCTCCAAGTAACCAAACATGCACAGAGAACCTCTGATAGCTCAAAAACTTCAGCAAACTCTTGTACATCTCAAAATCCTGCAACAAAGAAGAGAGAAAGATGCATAGAAGGCTCAGGGTTGAATAATCTCATCCAAAACTCATGGTCGGAGTAGAATTTAACAATTTTTATATGCCAAACGCATTGAGAGCACCCAAAACCCCCCCAAAACAACCCTTCAATCATTGTATTTGCATTCCGAACAAGGGAAATACAACAAAAATATGTTTTCCACCTCCTAGCCTGCTCTATGTGTGATCTCTCCTTGCATGCACAATTTTTTCTTCTCCTTTCCAAAAAAGCAAAGCTTATGCTTTTTTTGGGAATCTTGAACCTTTGGCGCAAGCGTTGTCCAAGCGATAGGCACAGCTTCTGGTCGGTTGCCATTGGGTTGGAATGAACACGCAAGCTCTTGTTTATTTATTGAATGGCTTGCTTGGTGTTGCTTGGGTTTCCATTCTTGTCGAGCTTTAGGTGAAGCTGTTGTTGGGGTTAAAGTTGGTGGTGAGACTATCTTCACTTGGTTCGATTTTGGTAACCATATGATGGCATTACCATCATAGTATCCTTGTTGTTTGAAGCACATGCACAGGCACCCATCTTTGATGAACATTATAATTTGGTGGCTGATGTTGTTGGTACTAAGGTTTCTTTCTTTGTGCATGCTTAGGGGACTTTTTGATGTGCTTTTGGGAATCCAAGCATTGGTATATTATCCACTCTCGGACCACATTACTTATTCCCTATTCCATTCAATGTGTACTCATTCTCATCCATTCACTCATATAGACTACACATTATTTCACATACACATTCACATTCATTATTCTACATACATATCCATGTTCGTACGTCCTCATCATACATCCAATTTCACATTCATACATACGCATCTACATGCATACATCTATTTTCACCTTCTCATTCATACATCCACATTCACATACATACATCTACATCCGAATCTACATCCATACATCCACATCCACATCTTCATTCACATTCACATCCATACATCCACATCTTCATTCACATTCACATCCATACATCCACATCTACATACATACATCCATTTTCACATCCTCAGAAAACCAAACCCGGAAAAACTTCCCTCGTCCCCAGCAGACATAGGCGATTCGTCCATGATATTTTATTCTAACGTACTCAAGGTCTTAACTAACCAAACTGATCCGACCAAACCCGTAAGTCACATGGTCAGATCAAGGAAGATACTTGCACTTGGATCATAGAGACCAACGCTTTTTTCCTCATCAAGAGGCATAACCATTGATTCTTTTCCATAGAACAAAGGTTATCCAGGATTTATTTTAACTATTGTAACTTAACAGAATTGCATGTGAAAAAGGCACCTACCTCAAAGGTCCCCCTTTCCTTACCAAGGTGTAAAAAATGCATCATTTCTCCAAAATATCTCATTTTTTTAGTAAGATCTCTGTAGTTAAACAATAGCTTCAGCAACATCTTGGCGTGCTTCCAGGTGCCGCTTCATCTAGGCACCCTTGTTTGCTCCAGCAGATCAAACGTCCACGCTCTACTCTGCCATCTCGCTGATTAGCACTCACAGGCCTAGCATCACAGCAGCTCGTCTCTCAGGAGCAACACAGGCCCAACAGTGCACAGCAGCTCATCTCTCACATCATTGCCGTCGTTGCTTAGCACTCACACACCCAACAACATAGCAGCTTGTCTCTTAAGAGCAACACAAGCCTAGTGCATAGTAGCTCGTCTCTCAAGAGCAACACAGGCCCAACACAAGTCCATCAGCAAACAACGAGCAAATGTGGTATCAGAGTCAGCACTCTGAGCTTGTAGGCAAACAAGCATCGAAAACAAGAGCACAAATCATTCAGTAAAATAGCGTAGATCCTAACTACACAATCAGCGCACAGTGAGCAACTCTCGACATCGATCCTCCCTTGACAAGTCATCATGAGCTTCACCAAGCTATGGTGTGGCAGTAGTGTTGGTCTGCATCACAAGCAGTTCAACCATTGTTTGCATCACAAGCACCTTAACAAAAGTGCTCAAGCAAGAGTCTTAGCACAACAAGCGCAGAGAAAAAACAAAACAAAACAAAATAAATAAGCTTCATTACCTTCTCAGAAGGCTCAACTATTCCTTCTCAGAACGCTCAACTATTTCAAGTGCATATCCATAGATAAGAGGTTGCTGCCAACACCAACGTGTGAGAAAGAAAATTTAGAAGGGGAGGACAAAGTATACCGTCAACGACAAGGTGTGGGGAAGGAAAGGAGGAGGAGATAAAAAATGATGAACAACTATTTCTTTTTGAGAGTCTAGGGTTTTATCTTGTTCACATTGTGTGACCTTCCACAATAGCTTCTCTCACATTCTTTTTCCTCTCTACCTTTTGGACCACCCCTTGTCCAAACCATTTCCTTTGGCCTCTTCCCACTATCGGCCATTTATCTTTGGCTTGCCCATAGTTCCTTGCTCATTTTTCCTCTCTACCTTTTGGACCACCCCTTGTCCAAACCATTTCCTTTGGCCTCTTCCCACTATCGGCCATTTATCTTTGGCTTGCCCATAGTTCCTTGCTCATTTTTCTTTATCCACATCTTTACTTCATTTAGGAGCACCTTCACCTTAGACACTCTCTCACGAAGATTAGTGTTCACACACAAGAGTTACAGAGAGGTTTGGTCACACATGTATTGGGGTGTATTCACATGTAATGTGGTGTGAGACGTCTTGATGCAGTTGGGGTCATTGTGGTGGACACATTGAGTGTGTTGGGAACCATTTAGGCATGTTCACATGTATTCGGGGCTTGTTCACATGCTTTGAGCTCATGGAGGTGATTCGTGTGCTGTGTGGCCGATTTTGTGCATTTTGGGCGTTCACTTTTAGCCATTTGGTGTATTTTTGGGCATTCACTTTTAGCCATTTGGTGTATTTTTGGGCGTTCACTCACACATTTTTTGGCCATTTGGTGTATTTTGGGCGTTCACACACTCATTTTTGGACATTTGGTACATTTCTGAGCATTTACACGCGCTTTTTTTTTGCCACTTTGGTGCATTTGAGGGTGTTCACATGTGAGCCCTACCTTGTGGATTAATTTTTGTACTATTTTGGACATTTGGTGGTGATTCACATTCAATTTTGGCCCTTGTTCACGCGCGGGCGATCATTCTGAGCATTTTGGTCATATTTTGGTCTTTGCTCACGTGCGAGAGGCCATTTGAGCATATTGGTGTTTTTTTCCATACAGTGTATGGCATTCTTGAGCACATTTGGGGGGGGGTGTTTCCTAACTCTCGAGCATTAATGGATGACATGGGGATCCATTACTACCTCTACCCCATCTTCGATCACCATGCTATCCATCATCATCATAATTGACATCATTACGACTCCACCCTAGACGTTGATCGCACGACACCCGCTCATATCCTATCACTTTGGCTCAATGCCCGTCATCTTGATCTACCATTTCAGATGTGGAGATGCATATCATTTGCCTAGTTCATACATACATTTGGCACATCGCGGCTTTATATTTACTATAAGATATAGGTCAAATAGGGGCATCATTGATGGAGATAGACCATGTTTATAAGGATGACCTTGGAGGCCTTGGGGATGCCATAGGTGATGATTTAGGAGATGATACCATTTATCTTTCATGTGAGGATACCTCTTCATTTTTCAATGATTATTATGATGATGCTGATGATTATATTGATATCTTAGATCATCATACACACATAGAGGGTTTTGCACATGAGGAGATAGTGCATGGTTTGGCTCATGCCCATATACCTATAGATGTAGTGGATCGTATTTTTGACATTTTAAGTGATGCTACATGGGATGACAACATTGATTCACTGTTACCCTTGCATGATGTCAACCTTGAGATATGTTCTTTTGGCTTCTACGGATGTTGACATGATCATGTTTTCTTTGGAGCCAGGACATTTACTTTTAGATGCAGTATATGTCATTTTTTGGGATGGATGGTATCTGATTATATGGCACACTATGTGGATTTACATGCATCACATCCAGATTTTTACCTACGTAGTTATTTGGGCCATGGATTTGATAATATTTTTAGTGGTCATTTCACTTTGGACGAGGATCTTGGATACTTCCTTCGTGATCCTAGTGCTCACACATTTGCTCCATGGTTAGATGGTCTATACTTTGGCTATCCATTTGACCCAGACAAAGTTATAGTGAGTTACCTCATCGACATGGGGTGTGTATCCATTTGATCCAGGACCATTTGACATTCTGGCCATAAGTTTTGAGCTTTTTTGGTGGATACCTTTTGTGTCAGATTGACACTACGGTCGTGAGGATGGGCTTTTGAGTTTTCCTTTTGACCCTAGAGCTACTATTTCTTTGGAGTCAAGCTTTCCTTTTGATCCAGAAGATACTATTACTTCGGCTTCAGAGTTGAGCTTTCCTTTTGACCCAAGAGCTTTGATGGTTCGAGGTGTATACCTTACATATCCATTTGATCCTGGAGAATACTCGACTAGCTTCGTCATTGATAGTGGCTTCTTATCCTTTCCACTTGCACTAGATTATCAAGGGACCATTGCCTTGGATTTTACATGCCTCGGATTTCCTTTTGATCTAGGTGGTTGCATAGATATCCTCATCATTGATGGGAGCCCTTCATTCTTTCCATTTGACCCTAGGGGTCATATGATTCATGTATGGATCTTTCGCTACATCGACATTTAGTCATGGATGTGATTTTTGGCTTTTGTACATAGCCACTTGTATATGTCTTTTCTTTGGACACGACCACCCTTTGGTTTTGAGGATGAAATCATTATAGGAGGGGATGGTTTGTAATGAAGCAACACCTTTAGTTTAGGTCTAGGACCTTGGTTATGGGCTTAAGTATAAAAGGGGACTCATGGACTATCATTGGATCTTTTAACCTTTTAACCTTTCTATATTTTGATACCTTTTGACATCTTGGCTCCTTTCTTGGAGATGCCCTTTCATGGTCTAGGGCTCATGGCAAGCTTAATAGCCATTCTCTTAGTGGGAGGTTAACTCACTTAGGCATCATGGACATTGTATGAGATTATCTTTAATCTTGTATTAATTTATGATGATTTATCCCTAATCTGATCTTTATGATCACTCCATTTCAAGCTAAGGGCCATCCTTGCCTCACGGAATGAGAGGCAACTTTGAATCTAGTAACTCTTCTTTCGTTGATGAAGAGGCAGCTTAAGGCTCAAAACACCTGAGGTAAATCTAAGAAACCTTCTCATATTCTCTCCTACTATAAGGTAAAGTAGTGGAGCTAAGAACCATCCCTGCCTCACGGAGCGAGAGATCTAAATGTGCTCACCACACCCCCCTATAGGATAAAACTGTGCTATGAGCCTCCTTATATATGCAAGATACCTCTCTAATCCACTCATAGAAGAAACCCGTCCTGTCATCATACCTTCCAAGAAGTCTTAATTCACTCTGTCATAAGATTTTTCAAAGTTGAGAAAGAAAACGGCAAGGGATTGTTGACTAGATTTAGCCCACTCCAAGGCTTCCCAAAATAAGAAGATATTATAAAACATACTCCTTTCTTTGAGGAACATTAGGCAAAATATGGACTTTCATTTCTTGTCCCTTAAGGATTTTCACACCTCCTCTCTCTCTAGAAAAATGGTCTCATTGTTGTAAAATTTTTGCAAATCAAATCCAAAGTTGGCAAAGATTACACATTTGAAATGTACTCATCGAGACCTTTCCAATGATATATAGCATGATGAAAATTTTTTATTATTCAAGAAGTCCCCAAATTGGTGATGCATGGCATGTTCCAATGATATATAGCATGATAGAAATTTTTAATTATTCAAGAAGTCCCCAAATTTGTTACATGCCATGTCATCACCAATTTGAGGACTTCTTGAATAATCAAAATTTTTCATCATGCTATATATCATTGAAAATGTCTCGATGAGTAGATTCCAAATGTGTAATCTCTGCTAACTTTGGATTTTATTTGCAAAAATTTTACCATGAGCTCATTTTTCTAGAGAGAGGAAGTGTGAAAATCCTTACGGAAAAAAAATGAGAGTCCATATTTCGCCTAATGACCATTTAAGTGTATTATGAATAACTCTCTAAAGAACAACCTGAAACCTCATACTTACTTGGAGGAATCCATTATGTGTATCATGAATAATCCTCTGAAGAACAGGCTAAAGTCTCATACTTACTCGGAGAAAACCATTATGTGTATCATGAATAATCCTCTAAAGAATAAGGTGAAGCCTCATACTTACTACCTGCACTATGATTGTATAACAAATCTAAGTAGAGTTATGGACCTCATACTTACTACCTTCACTATGATTTTATAAGCAAATCTAAGTAGAGTTATGGGCCTCCACTGCCTACTATTGGTCTTGTCCCCTCCTTTTGGGAAAAGATGGATAAGACCAATACACCACATCTCCTATAGAGTAGTAGTAAGATCATCACCAATGTAATCCTAAAGGTGCAAAAACAAGGATAGAGAGAGACCATTATCCCCTGGGCATTTTCCTTTTGAGAGGGCTTACAAAGCATGTCTTAGCTCATCCTTTAAAAAGGGGGTATCCAAAGAGGCACACATATCGTCTATAATAAGCATGGGCATGCGCTCCTAGACTTTCTGTTGTGCAACATTGCTATCCAAAGAGGAAGCCTCATATTCAAGAAAATAATACAATTAAAAGGTAGTTTACATTTATTGAATGGCTAAAACATATAAAATCTTTTTAAGAAAATGGCAGCATAAAGAACCATTCAAGTGTCACTTTGTATCCACCACATTTTTCCTAGCTTGAACTAGCAGCTCAAGGAAGGAGCTCCTCAAATTGCATTGATCATATAACTCATTCAAATATTTGGAGATTAGTCACATAAAACATAGGCCATGATTAGTCACATAAAACATAGGCTCAAGGAAGGAGCTCCTCAAATTGCATTGATCATATAACTCATTCAAATATTTGGAGATTAGTCACATAAAACATAGGCCATGATGTTTCTCAAGACTTTGGGAGTTCTCATTTGTAGGTAGTGTTGTCGTACATGTTCCACATTCATACAAGTTTGTGCATCTAGCATCCTCAATTTGTTCATTGGAGTTTGAATTGTGTGATGCCATATAAAGCTTAATCTTTGCATCTTTTTCCTTAAATCCTGCTTGTTTTTTAGTTTAATCAACTAAAGTGGTTTCTCATAGTATGGGAGCACATCAATAGGAGGCAATTTTACATCCATAGTCTTCCATGTATCTAACTCGAGCAAAGTTTAAGATATAATCAATCAATTTGTTTTTATAATGGCTCTTATGTTTGAGTTATCTACACATTTGTGATTTTAATATAACTAACTTCTTTACACACGTGCTAATTTCTAAGCTAGCTCTACTTTTGGTTTCTAATAGTCTACTTAGCTTTACATGTTTATATTTCTTATAATAATTAAAAAAATTCTAGTATTTATGTACATTGATAATTCAAAGCCTTTATGTCATCGATCAACCTTAATCGGTCTACTTTTGGTAGATTGTTATCTTAATTTATAAAATAGTAAATTAATCAACCAAAATAACCATTTGGCCTCTCTCTCATTCAATGTTTTGAATTCTCTCTCTCTCTCATTTTTTGCTTTGCTTTTCTTGAAGAAGACAATGGAAAAGAGAACAAGAGAGACAGATAGTAAACCCACCTTATTGAATGAGACATAGAGAGAGTCTCCCCATAGATATAGTCTATTGAATGAGAGATAGAGAGACTCTCCCGTAGATATAGTCTATTGATGTATAATGATAAATAATAAAACTCAAAAGTAATAAACATCACATTGTAATGAGTGTATAATGCTTATTCTTTTAGCTTTGTTATAAGGAACTTGAACATTGTTTGAGTTTTATGACAAGCATATTTTTAAGCGGTGCTCGTAAAATATTTACAAAATTGTATAGATTCAATAACTTGAGTAGTTCTTGAGTTCGTAAGAGACCCAACATAAATTCAAATTTTAAGTCGTCTCAATTTTAAGCTCTCTAGCTAAATTATGCAAGTCATGGTATATTTTCTAAGACTAATGAGATTGCTACCAACCAATAATTCAAGCCATTATATGCTTTGTATAAATGCATGATCACCTTTTCTATGCATTGTTGGTTCTACGTGAGATAAGAGAGTCCTCCAGTTGCCAGGTAATGAGATATCATTTTTTGACATTGAGGTTATGCATATGATCATATCATCCTTAGTGCAATTTTAGAGATTTTGTTTTCATAGGTTATAATGCTATGGTAATAAGAATCCATCACCCCCACCTACAAGCATGTGCATGCACTCATGCACACACATAAAACATTGGTACCCACAATTGGGAAAAACAATCCCATCCCAAACAAGTAAAGTTGTAAAGGTCCATAACCCAAAGTTGTGGTATACCACCATCTTAGCAAGCGATGTCAATAGACCAAAATGTAATCATTCAAGCTAGAGTCCCCTATTAATATGCTAATAAGACTATTTTAGAGAGTCAATAAAATTTGTAACCATGTTGAGTCATCAATTTCAAAAGGTCCTTCTTTTACTTTAATTTACTCCATCAAATAAATAATAACGTAACATCTGAATAACTATCAACACATCTCGAGAAAAAAAAATGATTTCAAACAAATAAACATATAGATAACCTAAGGGTGCGGCATAATGCATGCCAAGGTGTAACCACTTGAGAAAGAGCCCTCTTTTGATAGATAATACAACTATTTTAATGGTTTATAAGAAAGGTGTCAGTTGAGTAGTCAGTTTGCAAAAGGTCCATCTATTACTTTATGTTACTTCAATAATATAACATCCATGTATAATCTCACATATTAGTGAAATGTACAACACAAGCATTGTAATCTATTGAATTTTTTGACTTTTCCCATTAAAGAAAAAAAGGACATGGTGTGTGGTTGATTTGGCACAAGAGATTCTACAAGCATGTCACTACATTGGAATGCTAACTTGCACACATAAAATGAGTTATATGATCAATATGTTCTTGGCACGACACATTTATTTGCACCATCTTCTACCATTTACATGGTAAATGTGTCTTGGTTGGAAAATCAATGAGGGTCCTTGTAGAGCGATAATAAATACAATATGTGTACACTGTTCAAGGAAATTGATTGCCCCTCGTGTGGCTTGAGGCCATTCCTTTCCTTCTTCCATGTGGCTCCATGGGGCAAGTTCACTTGCATGAGAAATCTCAAAGACAAGAAAGTGGGTAGAAGAGCATGTGCATGGCAAAATTGTCCCACTTATTATGACCACTAAGATGCCAAGGGATTCAAAGGTGTATAGGACATGTGACAGGGGGCTTGTGAGTATGTTGTGGCTGGTGAGGCCTTCACACTAGATGTGCAAAGGTGTCACTAGTAGTATATTTAGAAGGGGCTTGTCTATGCCATGCTAGGGTTTTCTGGCTTTTTGCAAGTTTCATCCTGTGTGCAAGGAGATTTAATTATTAGCACACGCGTGATGATTCATGGTGGCAGAGCTTTTTTGTGTAAGCCATTTTTCATATTGCTTTTTTTTAAAATGTATGCCATCATCTTCTTCTTTGGGATTTTTCCTTGCTTGGGTTGAGAATGCTTGGTAGTATCGGTAAAGTGACTACAACATAAGGTAGCCAATGCATGCAAAGAACAAACAAATGTAGCAAACGTGGGGGTGTCCAATGCACGTGAAGAGTTCTACTACTTTCCTACAAACAAATGTTGCAAACATGAGGGTGCCCTAGTGTAGCTTTTCTTTGCATCTCCAAGTGTGTGTGATTGTAGGTGTTGCCTTAGATCCCAATCTCCTGGTCATGCATTTTTGTGGGTGGCCGTAGCTTTTTTTTTTCGGTACACATTGTTACACACTTTACGCACATCCTAGGCCCTTATGCACACTTCAAGAAAAAAAAATTAATACAAGAGATGGGTGGTAGGATCTTCTTTTTTGGTATGCACTCTTACTTGCTTACACAAATCTTATGCTCCAAAGGATTTTTGCCTCGCCATCGCCTATGTATCACATATTACACCCCCATTATGATACTGGTTGGAGCTAGACAGATCTCCATTGCATTCTTGTATACCCTACGCATATAGGTTGCATACTGAGCCTTCACAGACACACGGAAAGCTCTCTGAGGGGAGAAGATATGCCTAGGGGATGATCTTACCCAAATGCAAGTAGAGCATAGACGGGCGAATATGCCCAAGGTGCACGAGACCCACAAGGCGAGGAAGTGGGTAGTACACAAGGATGGGCAAGGCGTAGGGTCTGTGGGACCATACACCTAGAGCTGGTAGTTTGGAACTACAATGGGACACTATGGTCAGACATTGGGTTACTTGGGAAAGTTTTTATAGAAAGGGACATTATCTTCTTTATAGAGACCCACCAGAGCCCGGAGAGAGGGCTACCATGCATTTCAGGCTATGAATGGGCATCTGCTTACTGAGAGGAGAAACGCACATGTGGTGGGGTATGTGGGTCGGGCAGAGTGGCGGTACTATTCAAGACACCTATAGCCCATGATCACCATAGTCCATAGGGGGACACAGGCACACTTTATGTGGGTGAGGTTACAGATCACAGTGGAGAGATGTATACACATTGTAGCATGTTACTTCCCACCTAGGAAGTCCTCATATGCTATTCTAGAGGAGGGAGAGCAGTTTTATCCCCTCCAAGCAGACATCATTGAGTTATCACGCTTGGGAGAAGTTCTTATTTTAGGGAACTTCAATGCCAGGGCTAAGAGCGAGCAAGCATCTATATATGACTAGGAGGAGCCGACCGTGCAGGAGATGGACTCGGAGCAGATTGACATTCAGCAGGCATCATAGGATAGAGGGGACATTGCAGCATCAAGGAGAGAGTTCCTCATGCTGGGGACCACACATGGCTTAGCCATCTTCAACGGGATGTCCCATTGGCCTTCTTTCGGAGCTCTCACATGCTTCCCACATGGCGAAGGCTGGAGTACAGTGGATTACCTAATGGGATCTCCGGTGTGTGGACAAAAAAAGAGACTAATGATGTGTACATACTGTGCAGAGTACTAAGAGTTTCACGAAATATGTAATTAGTTTGGATTAGTTTTAAGTTTTGGTTGAGATTAAATCTACTGAACAGGAGGAGCAGAGGCATAACCATCAGGCCTTGCATCATCCACATGATGTGAAGATATTGTTGCTTTTGTTAGCGCCTTCGAGCGTGTGTGTGTGTGTGTCAGTGCCTGCATGAGTGCTGACCATCAGGCCTTGCATCATCCACATGATGTGAAGATATTGTTGCTTTTGTTAGCGAGCCTTCGAGCAGCGTGTGTGTGTGTGTCAGTGCCTGCATGTGTGTGTGTGTCAGTGCCTGCATGAGTGCTGACCGTTTGCATTTGGGCATGCCTTTTGTAAATATATGATGGCATGGATGTAGGTGGCGTGTGACCTAAGGCCAATGAGGAGGCAAAAAGGGTGGTGCTAATGGCATGTGGGCAAAGGATGGAAGGCATAAGTGGTATGGGGATGTGGTTTAAGGGGCTGCACAGTGTGAACAACCTTAAATAATAAAAATTAATATGAGAATAGAGGCTTCAAGTTTCCAGAAATAATCAAGGTGGCGGCTGCCAACGGGATCCCGACACGTTTTCCCTCACCACGTGCACCAAAGGATGGAAGGAGCCACATGGCAACGGGAGATGAGCTTGCTGTATTGGAGTAGGGGAATCCCTGAGAAGAGCCGAAAGAGAGTCGCCAAGGTGGAGAGCACGTCGACAGCAGAGGGGGGGAGAAAGGCGTTCACTGCAGAGAAACAGAGAGGAGAAGACGGTGGCGGGAACTGCAGAGAACCAGGGAAGGAGAGAAGGGCGTCGACTGTAAAAACAGTGAAGGAAGAGAGCAAGGCGTCGACTGCAGAGGGGGAGAGAGAGCGTCAACTACAACAAAGTCGAAGAAGAAGAGGGTGGCGTCAACTGCAGCGAACCAGTGAAGGAAAAAAGGTGGTGGCGCCTGTCTTTTCCAGAGAGTGGAAATGCTGTGAGCTGGGAACACAGAGGAAAGTTGTTTTTTGGGTGTCACTTTGTATGCTGCCGTAGCTGCAGAAGGGAGAGAATACAGAATTGCGAGCTCAATAGCCAGCGGTGCAGAGCCGGCGGTCTAGCTCATGTTGGTGTTTTTTTCCTTTTTCCGCTGGTGTCTGATGCTGACGATGTCAGAGAGTGGGTGTGTAGTTATGTTTGGGTTTGTTGCAACTGGTAGCACAGAGCTGCCCGTAAGAGGGTGAGGTTTCTTTTGTTCGTTTAACCGCCAGCAGGCTGTCAGATCATGCCCAAGACCTGTTTGACGTTGTGTGTGGATCCATAAGTAGAGCCATGCTACTGTTGTCATGAAGATGTAGAAAGAAAGCAGAAATGTTTGATGAGAGTCGACGGATGCTGGGCTACGTCAGGCTGTTGTTTTCTATATGAACATGATGAAGGTGATAAAGAGTGACGGGAGTCTCAGAGAACGCACTCGATTGTAGTAGGCCATCAAGTACATATGGACGCTTGCTATTGACAGAGCATCATAGGAGGCGATCCTTGGAGCAAAGGAGAAGGCATATCAGAAGATGTTGAAGTTTGTGGGCAGTAGGTATTGAAAAGCTACCAGTTGCCAGTGGCAATGTATGAAGAGGCTGTGTCTCTTTCTTGTGGAAGATATCAAGTTGTGCTGAAAATATGTTATGGGAGGTTGCCAGCATGTATTGAAGACATATATCTCTTGTCTCTTTTTTCTTTTGAGTAGGTCTAATGAATATTGTCCCTTGGGTGTGTATTGCATCATCCTATCATCTTGTAAAAATATATAGCATGGGCATGAGGGTATTGTGTAAAGATCTTGCATGATGATGAAATATGAAGATGATGATGAGTCCTTCTTTCAAAAATTAAGGAGTAGAAGACCTGGGGAGAGAGGATCCCTCAGTAGGAGAGGGGAAGGACTGTCGTGGGCTAAAGGAGAAGGATTGGGAGCGACCAGGAGCTGGAGTGGGCTGATTATGGATGGGTTTTAGATGAAGATGGTTCTGAGGATGTAATGGATGTCCAACTTTGTAAAGACGAAGACTTGTACTGAATAAAGTTTTGTTCATACTCTTGGGTCTGGTGTTCTGGGTGTGTTTGTATCAGTGTGTGGAAGTGTGACACTTTATAAAGGCATATACAGCTATACCGCTTCCGTGTCATCACTTTTTGGTGCCTCCACGGAGGAAGAAATTTCCGTGTCATCACTTTTTGGTGCCTCCACAGAGGAAGAAATTTCCTTGGTTTGTGAAAGAAGACAAGGGTTTGTGTGAAGAAAGATTGAAGAGATGGCTCAGGATTTTCCAGAGTATTGGGGATTTCCACAGGAGAGTGCAATCAGGCTTCTGGAAAAGATGGAATTTACAGCTTTGATGAAAGACAGGGCAACCCCGGAGATCCTCTCTCAGATTTTAACTTACTGCTTTTACATGGTGATGCAAAAGCATGGCTATAGATGTTTGTGACTACACACAAGAATGCTCATCAACAGGATCCTGAGTACCGTGTAGCTAGAGCTGCATTTTTGACACAGTTTGTCCATGTGAGGAGTCCAAATGATGTGTGGAAAGAGTTGTGTAAAATTCAGCAGAAGGATGGTCAGGATGTGGATCAGTATTTGATTGAGTTTGGTAGACTGTGGAGTCTATGGTGTGAGGCTTTGATTCCTGAAGTACCCCCGCAGATGATTAAGGGAGACCTGTTTGTGGCTGGTCTGGAGCCAACAACCCTCTGTCTGAAGGTGGAGCTGAAGAATCTGGATAGCTTTGAGGAGGCTGTCAGAGTTGCTCATGAGAAGGAGTGGAAGGTGAAGCGTCTGAGGCAGTTGGGAATACAGGAAGAGCCAAAGAAGTTTGTGAAGATGCCAGAGATTGAGAGTATGCATCCTGAAAGAGAAGCTGCTGTTGTTCCTAAACAGGAGGATTCATTGAAAAAAGATGTTCATGAAGCAGTGGAACTCATGAAGTCTTTAAGTTTGAATTGGATAGAGTCTGTAGGAAGAGGAAGAGGAAGAGGCATAGGTGTTATGGGAAGGAAGACTGATGCATCATCTGGTTTTGAAGGAAATTCAGCAGATATTGGAAGAGGGAGACGGTATCCGAGTGATGTGCAATGCTGGAATTGTGGTGAGTGGGGTCATATCAGTCCGCAATGTGAGAAACCAACCAAAGCTAATGGTGGTATGTATCAATTGTCTATAGGAATGAATGATAGGGTGATTGACTCTAGTATGCAGATAAAGGATGCTATTCAGCCCAATGTTCATGAAGTCCGTAAGGTCACATTTACAGAGCAGGATATGGGACAGATTAACCTGTTGGAAATGGAGAAGGGTAAGGTTTTTGGAATCAGTCTTGAAGAGTTTTCAGAAGATGAGGAGGAGGAGGAGGATGGAAGTATTGATAATGTGTAGCCAGTTATGATTCAGCCTATGATTAGGGAAGTGATGAAGACTCCAGTGTGCTATCTACCATGTGAACAAAGAAATCCCGATATGTTGTTTAAGAAGATTATTGATGATGCTGTAGATTGTGAAAGTAATGTTAATGCTGAGGAACCTGATGTGTTTGAGTATGGATATGACTTAGATGATCTCTTTGATTCAGAAATGAGTAATGACTTGCATGTGCCAGTACTTCAGCCAGTCAAGGTAGAATGTGATGATCAAAATGTTACTAATGAAGATACTAATCCGGGTGATGAGTTGGATATTGCAGCTTGTGAGAATTTGGATGATGAGCTGAACTGTATTCTTGATAATGCATTGGATGATCTGTTGGAGTTGGCTTCCTTGGAGAAGATAACAAATACCAGTTGTGCAGGAAGGGAGTGATGGTGTGACTGATGATGAGTTAGATGCTATTTTGGATGATGACGTGATAGATATTGCATGTGCGGTTGCTGATCATAAGGTGTGCGTTTCTTGTCATGCCCAAGAGAATGAGTCAGTTGTCAGTAGTGAGAATGCATGTGAGGTTATTGTTGTTGGTCAAGGGGACCAAGATGCTTTGCCTGGCAGTTTAAGAAGCTTAGACTTGGTAGAGATGCCTGTGCAAGATGTGGAGAATCTTGAAGGATCACCAATGGTCTTGAAGCTGGAGAAACTACAGGGAAGCGGCAATGATGAGTCTAAAGTGCATGAAGTTGCTATGTTTGATGTTGATGGGCTGAAGGAAAATGAGTTTATGATCGATACACCTCATGTTGATGCTCAACATATGGATGAGTGGTTTGGCTATAGTCTTAGTTTGGAAGTTCGTCCAAATGGAAACCAATGATGTAGGTTACAAATTGGATGACCATGAGATGGAAGCTGATGATCAGACGTTTGTTAAATCAGTATATGATTATGAGTGGGATTCAGATGTGTTAGAGAGGAGTAGAGGTGAGGAATGGTTGTTTCCATCACAAGACTATGTGAGCTGGTATGGAGGAGGAAATGCAACAGTATGTATTGATGATGCCATATATGAAGAACCCAGGGGGTTACTAAAAATGGAAGATCATGACAGGATGTATCAATGGTTATTTGACAGAGGAAAATGCTTGAAGAATTGGAAGGTGTATGCACCGAGATTTCTATTTGATGTGTCTCTTTCTTGTGGAAGATATCAAGTTGTGTTGAAGATATGTTATGGGAGGTTGCCAGCATGTATTGAAGACATATATCTCTTGTCTCTTTTTTCTTTTGAGTAAGTCTGATGAATATTGTCCCTTGGGTGTGTATTGCATCATCCTATCATCTTGTAAAGATATATAGCATGGGCATGAGGGTATTGTGTAAAGATCTTGCATGATGATGAAATATGAAGATGATGATGAGTCCTTCTTTCAAAAATTAAGGAGTAGAAGACCTAGGGAGAGAGGATCCCTCAGTAGGAGAGGGGAAGGACTGTCGTGGGCTAAAGGAGAAGGATTGGGAGCGACTAGGAGCTGGAGTGGGCTGATTATGGATGGGTTTTAGATGAAGATGGTTCTGAGGATGTAATGGATGTCCAACTTTGTAAAGACGAAGACTTGTACTGAAATAAAGTTTTGTTCATACTCTTGGGTCTGGTGTTCTGGGTGTGTTTGTATCAGTGTGTGGAAGTGTGACACTCTATAAAGGCATATACAGCTATACCGCCTCCGTGTCATCACCCCGGCTTTAGCCACATCCATACATGCCTTCACCATTCCCACTTGCCCTCTTGGAGGTGATCATGTCTATCTCTCCTTCAACCTCAGCTTTTCCCAACCATCCTCACCAGCACCACCCATCTCTCACCACACCCAGATTCACTTCCACCATGATGGGGACTCGACTTACTTCGACCATCTCTATTGACATCTAGCATATGTAGACCCCAATCTCCCACTAGCCGACCTCACCTCTCAGTTCACCACAATCTTACACCTTTGCCATAGTCGCATTTCCATCCACCAGCCGATCCACTGCCAGACCCCCTACCAGCACCATGCCCCAGAACAAATGGTATGATGAGGAATGTCGTGCAACACATGAGCATCTCCTATGCGAGGTTGCAACTACCCACTTTCCTTCCTTATGGGTTGCCATGACCTTCTCCATGGAGGCAAAGAAAGAAATAAATATTTTGCGCGAGGTGAGAAGAGGAGAGAGGCATAGAGAAAGAGGAGAAAGAAACAAAAATTTATTAACATCTTCAAAAGGCCAAAATGACCTATGAGACCAAAAGGCTACATCATATCCATGAGGTATATTAAGCGTCTACTAAAGACCCAATGGGCACATGAGACCAATGTGATATAATAATGTCCATGGCATATCTCATCATGGAACAGAAAATAAAATAGAACAAATCAAAAGCTGCCGCTGAGAGCGTTGCCGTTGCTGGGCGCTACTGCACATGGCTATAGACAGGCGGGTGGTGCTGCTGGTACCGCCGCTACTGCTGCTGCTGCTACCGCCACTATTGCTGCTGCTGCCACTAGGTGCAACCACTGTTGCTCGGCGCTGCTGTGCATGGGGTGGTGCTGCTGCTGCCGGGAGTGCTGCTGACCGCCAGGTGCTACTGCCGCTAGGTGTTACCGTTGCTATGTATGGATTACAGCCGGGCAGCAATGGGCAGTATAGGGAAGCCAAGCAGGCAACCAGATGGGCAACCAGCAATGGGCAGCTAGGCAGGCGTCAGGCAGGAGTTTCTCTGCAGACAGTCGGGCAGCCAGACGAGTGTCAGATGGGAGGCCCTCTACGCCATGTGGCTGCATGTGTGGAAGCAGTCAGTGCGGGTCTCTCTCTATCTCTCTTGGAAGAAGGCGAGCTGAAGGAGGCACCGAGGGGCTAACAGCCAAGGGGTTTCTCTCTCTCTCTTCGCAAGCAGGTTTTATTTTACGAGATTGGGATGAAGAGAATCAAGTTAAGAAGCACAGGATGATGTTCTTGGAAGAGATGTGTGTTGCTCTTCGTCTTGGACTTATGTGTATTCAGGGATGGCTTGACACATCCTCTATCTTTCTCTCTCTAGGTTTTTTTTGGCACCGTGATTGGATGGTGCATATGTGGGTTTATCTGCCATGGAAACACGACATTGGTCTTTCGAGAAGAAGAAAGACTTTGGTATCGAGGAAATAGGCCTCTGGTTATGGGATACAGGTCTATAGATCTTTGGTTTCGTGTGGAAAGCATGTCTTTGGATTCATGTGAACATGTTATAGTTTTCTCGAGGTTACATGCAGGCTGTGACTGTAGGAAGGACATATGGTTTGGTACAGCCCTACTGCTATTTGGGAAAGGGTTGTGGGATCCATGGTAGAGATGGGGAAGACCTTTTCTAGCAAGAAGGTGTCGTACAGGTGTGCCTTCTTTGTGGAATGCTTTACTGTAATAGCGAGAGTTCTTATTTGGAAAGTCCTGGATGAAAAGCTAAAAGGGATCCTATTGGTAAAGGATTCGACAAGTTGTACTTTGTACTCATATTTGATCAAGTAAGAAATACCGCAAGGGGCGCCACTGCGTTTTGGGACCAATCGGTGTCCTTGTACTATTTGCAGGAGCACTCTAGCTCCCCCTGTTTGTTTTCCTTTTCCAAGTTCTCATGGGTGATGAAGTGTTTTGTGTGCGAGTGTTTGTTCCACCGCCCGTCAAATTTCTGAAGGCCGGTTTCATGGTTCCATTGCCGGGATATCGTCGACTTTCTCAAGGAGGTGAGCCCGTGGTTGTCACATCAAAAGCTTCTACATGAGAAAAGTGAAAAGACAGTGCAGGATTGTGTCTTTGCCTATGTGAGGTGAAGAGCAAAAGTTAAAGATGAAGCTCAGGAGAAAAGACACCAAGGACAAGAAATAGTGGCCAGGAACAAGAAGCAGTTGAAATGTTATGGTGCAACAGATGGGCTAAAGGCTATGGCTTTCGACACTTTGTCACCAGTGGTATCTTCACGGAGGCTTCATGGGGTTCAGAAGGCAGCTTCTTTCTATGTTTATCACTATGCTTCATAGGGACTTGTGCTTACCACTTGGGTGGAGTGCAAGTAGGTTTTGGGTGCCTGAGGATGTATCAGATGAGGCTCAGATGGAAGCAGAGGAACTTGATGAGGTTCTTATTCCCGAGCAGATACTGGCACATGAGGAAAGAAAGGTACGAGGTAAAGTTTCCCGTCACTATCTTGTGCAGTTCAAGAACTGTTCACCGATGGATGCGAAGTGGATGGAGGAGGGTGACTTAGCAGATTCACCTAAGGTATTGCAGCTTTATCTTGATGCCTTTGAGTTGGCGCCAACTCTTGTTACGGCTCACTCACGTTCAGCAGATCATGGGTCTGGAGCATTGCCTGATGCTCAAGAGGGGGGTAGCACCTCTGCTCCCTTGTTATAGACAGGCTTCGTTTTTCATCTAGGAGTCGCTTGGTGACATCTTTGTATTCACCCGAGGTACTGAGGCTGACAGTACATCTGCTTATGGGACTTCTATGATATTGTGTACTAGTCACATGAGATGGTAAAGTTGGGTATGGTTCACAGTCAGCCGCACCATGAACTATAACTGCAACTATGGATGGTTTTTGTTGAGGAAGATTGGGACATTGATCTTTGTCATATTGTTCTGGCTGTTCTTGACCACAGGATCGGTCAGTTGGATACTGAGATGATGCTATTTGTGGAGTTGGTCTCCTTTGGAATGGCATGGTTTGGTTGAGCTCAAAGTCTACGGCAACCTGAGCTAACACTTCGAGACTCTATAGAGGGCATTAAGTCTTGCAAGCAGTCCTAGAGTTGGTTTGGTTCTTATATGGATTGAACTCTATTTGTGCATGTATTTATACACTTTCCGAGGTATTATGGTATTCTGGTGCCATTGGATCCTGGTACCCTTGAGAATACATTGGGCAATACTCTGGATGTGTCAGGATGAGATGCGTGTATGTTGGTATGATACATCAGGTACTTTACCATGTTCATGGATGTATCACTGAGTGTGGCTCTTGCGGGATGGCCATGTGCAGAGTGGGTAAAGCATCAAGAGGGACATATGTGGGAAGTACTTAGTGGATGTATAGTTTAGATGCATTGAGTGCTTTCATATGCTCATGTTGTACCATCAGTTGTGGGTCCTGCGGGATATACATGGGTGTAAGGCTTGCGAGCAACCCTGAGATTGTTATTGTGGAGTGGGTAGAGCATCTTCAAGAGCATATTGTTTGCGAATGCATATATGTGTCATATGTAGAATGATGCATGGTTTTGTTTTTGGTTAACATAGGTTACGTATTTCCACTTGATTTTAGACTTTTGCTGCAAGTTCTGAAGAAACAAGCAAGAGTTGTTTGTCACTCTGACGTGACGGTTTGGCCTTATTGGTCATGATGATTGTTTCATCACCCAGAGGCACTGGAGGGGCATCGCTTTGGTCATATGGGGAATCTTTTGGATGCTTACTGTGTTATTGAGTGCAATCGAGGACGCTTGCTATTTTTCAAGAGGGGGGTATGTTACGACCCTGTGTTTTTCCCTCTGGACAACAAGCAGGTGGGCATGGGCACAGGCACGGGATGGACAAGTGTGAACACACATCAAGTTTGGGTATGAAAAGGAAACCAATATGTGGCCAGCCCAACTGTGAAAGGGGACAAAAGGGATTTTGAGTTCATAAGGTTTTTAAACCTTTGATGATTTAAAATATTATTTTTATGGAGGCATGCGTTTTTAAATCCTTGCTTTTGGCGTTTTTGAGGAAAAGCGCATCACCTCCTTATAAATTGAAGGGTGGCGAGCATGAAGGGGCCGTGTGGAGATCGCCGTAAGGGAGTCGCCGGTTGGATTATACCAGGTGCTGCTGCGCGTACCACAGGCTGTTGTGCATGGGACCGCTGCTGCTGATGGGCGTTGCTGTGCAAGATGGCTGCCGCCGTTGTTGGGCATTGCCGCTGCTGCCGCCGCTGAATGTTGGATGCTGAACTATTGACTCCTCTTGCTCCCTAGGAAGGAAACACTGAAAAGTGGCCAGATGCTGAGATGATCTTCTGAATGAATGATGCGCTGTGTTTTATATGAGTTATGCTGCTGGTCGGTTGTTGATTACTGCTGTCGGCCAGCCATCTGGGAGGGACTTCACGACTACAATAACTGCCAAAAGATGTTGTCGGCTACTGGTAAATAAATGCTGTCGGTTGCTGACCAAGCTCTGTCTGCTGCTGACCACAATCCACGACTTGATGTTTTAAATGCCCTAAATGCTCATGATGACTTATGTGCTGATGTTGGTGCTGAAACATTCCCATACACATGCTGCACATGCTGGGATATATGCTGTAAATGCCCTGTATAATACTTGATGATCTTGAATGTTATCTGATCAATGCTTATGGATGCTAAGAATGCCATGCCACTTGTACACCTACTGGGTGTGCACGTGACATTCCCCTCTACTAAACTGTTGTTGGGTGGTACACTTGACAACCTTTCGACTCCTCTGCTGATCCTCCTCCATTGAAACCATTGCCTCCTTTCTAACTTCTTCTGCCAGGATTGAGGTGGGACTCAGGTGGACTGAAGAAGTTGAATCCTTTGTGTCACCAATTGGCCGACCATTTGGTCCATCTCCAGTTTTTGCGTCTCGTTCACTTGAGGCCAGGCCGGTGTCTCATGTGAAGAGGCCAGTATTTTGCTGACATGGACGGGAGCCAGACTGGTGCCACCCGTGTGTTAGCAGGATGGTGTCGTATGGATGGGAGCCAGACTCGTGCCACCCGTGTATGACCTGGACTGTGTTCGACCCATGGGATTGTCACGCCATGGAAGAGCCAGTATTCGTGCCGTGTTTTGCCTATGGGACTGTCACACCATAGGGAGACTCGTGCCTGGAACTGTCTTACCTATGGGACTGTCACTCCATAGGAAGACCAGGTTTTTATGTTTTTTATGTCGTGCCAGTTTTGTGCCGACAGATATTTTGTACTTGTTCCATGAACGGGAGATATGTCCATGTTACTATTTGCACATGCACACATATTTTGCATGTTTGAAACTGTTTTCGCATGACATGTATTTGTGTGTTTGCCTGCTTGATGTGTTACTTACTGAGCGGGGACACCTGCCAGTGAGTCGTGAAGTCTGCTCTGTATTCTGACGAGTTTTGGTGCATGTGAACAGGTGGTAAGTATGTCGCACATATTGTTTTAATGTTTCATATTCTAACCTTTTATTTTATAAGGTTAGGTGTTCACATTCACTTAAATGTGGGCACCCACTTAGGGGCCAAGGTGGGGAGCCCCACTTAAGTGAGTGTGGGGGTGGGCATGGTCACCTACCCATACTCCCCACCCACATGCAAACGTGGGAATCACCAAAGTAAACTTCACTTTAATTTTATTAAAAAGACTCCCTCCTTCAAGCGTCATCATCATCGCTTCCACCTTACGTGAGAACCGGCGAACATCTCTTCAGGCTGCGCACGTATTCTGATTCTGTGCGCCTTCATCACCCTGTGCTTCATCACGTGCTGCCGGTTGAGCCAAATCAAAGGCGGCTGTTTATGCTGCTGCTGGTTGCGCCTACTCTTCCTACAGGCGGCTGCTTCTATCCTCCTACAGGTGGGCTGCGCCTATGTACAGAACCAGGCGTACTCCCTTCCAGGTGACTCTGAACTGCTGCGGCTGCTCCCACAGGCGCCTGTTTCCAGCCAGCAGAACCCTTCTCTTGCAGACAGCCGTGTGTGCTCTCCCTTCAGACAGCTGCGTTGAATCTTCAGAACAGGCTGCGCTTCATTCACAGCAGGCACCTGTCCTTCCCAACTGACAGTTGCTTTCTCCTTCCAGTGGGCGGCTGCCTTTTTCCTCTGCAGGCGGCCATAACAAGCAGGTGGTGCACGCTTCCTCCTTCTCAGGCTGCGCATACACTCTAGAGGGTTGTGCAACCTGTCCTTCTCCTCCTCTACACAGCAGCTACCATCAATAGAAGTATACAGCCGGCTGCTTTTTCCACACCACCTTCTTTCCACACTGCAATCGGGTATCCTCTCCCTTTCAAGTGGGTACTCCTCCTTTCACAGCAGGCGGCTGTGGTTTCTTGCGGTGGTACTTGCCTTGGTGGTTCACCACGAGGCGACTGAGTCTTCATCAAGGGGACTTCGCATCTCCTGGGTGGCTTCAACTTCTACACAAACACCACGAGTATTGGTTTTCTATCAACCATCTACAAGTAAGTGACTTTCAGATTTGAGTAAAGTATTTTATGTTTAAATCTGATAAAGGATTCATCCCGCTCGGCCAACACCCGTTCGGTGTCGGGTTGTCCAAGCTCTATTGGAGAACCTCGGTCCAAAGGTGCTGAGATCGGGAGAGCCAGGCGTTAGTACGAGAGCGCCTGTTTGTGCGTGGTCTCGGAACACCAGTGAGGCGCTCTTCGCGGAGTCCAGTGAAAGCACAGGACCGTAGAGATTGGAGCACACTAGTGGTCGTACTGCTTCAAGCTTCTACATCGAAATTCGACTTCGAGCCTATTTGTTTGGTACTGTTTTCATATGTACATGGACATTATCTGGTTCTTGGAACCCATGGAGCATTGTATTCATTAAATACTCCCAATAAATATATCATATATTGAGTGGGGGGTCGGCCCGTTCCGGCCCCAGTGCTGGTATCCATCTTTCCATTTCATTTCATTTCAATTTCAAGTTGTCCATTTCAAATTTGTGGTTTTAAAGTTGTGCTATTAAGCGTGTGGGTGTCCAACGGAGTCTTTCCCACTTGACGGGATCGGTTTCATTGGTATCAATGCACGGTTGTTTCCCTCTTCCTAGTGGGGAAACGAACCTGTGTACTGGACATCCCGCTTTTAGCAAACTTAAAACACAATGGACAGCCAAGGCAACCCTTTGGAAGTGCCAAATTCGAGGGGTCCATCTAGTGCCTCTCGTGGGTTTGATGCCCTGCGTGGTAGGCACAAGCCCCTTGAAAGGGTTATTGATAGTGAGTCAAAGGGTCAACTGTCTCTAGGAAAGACAGTTATGCTTGAACAAGAGCCTGATGCTATGAGGGCTGAAATGGAACATATGAGAAAACTTTTGCAGGCTCAAGAGCAAGAGTTAAAGTTTTTGCATGAAGATCCCCATCTGCAAAGTGCTATTGAAGCCAGGAAGGCTGATGCTATGGTTGATGTAACTTTTGAATCAATGGCTCGTGAAGTGGGCAAGAAACCAAGGGAGTTGGCACTTGCCTATCTCCTTCGCAAAGGTGATATCAAAGAGGGGGATGACGGAGAGCTGAAATTCAGAAATCCACCTCGTTTGAAGCATGGAGATCCCGCATCCCAGAGACTGAAATCTTTTATGCAAAAGGAAGAGGTGACTGTCACCTCTCGACATGCATCTTCTCCCCAAGGCACTAAGCCTAACAGATATATGTATGCCAGTGCTCATGGAGGGCATGAAAGTCACATGCATGCAAGACATGTATCTCATGGTGACAGGTCTACTTCCAGAAAAATTTTGCCTTCTGAGTTGTCTCATGGAGAGACCATGCCTTATGCAGGTAAGTCACATGCATCTGAGTTTCGAGTTCGTGGAGCACATGCCACTGTGCCCCAAGAAACTTCTATGACGGCCCATGGAGCCCATGCAGACAGGGCTGCCCCGTTGGATAAGGGGAAAAGAAAAAGAGAAGACCATGAGCCTCATGCCAGGAAGCTCAAGGAGTTCAAAGCAGGTGACAAATCTGTCAAATTTGATGTCTTTCATGGTGAACATGATGCTTCTAAGGTGTTAGCATTTGTGGCACAGTTCGACATTGCTTTTAGCGATGAGGACTTCACAGAAAAGTCAAAGGTGCGCCATGCTAGCATGTTTTTGAAAGGGACTGCTGCTCATTGGTGATCACTGAAAAGATCACCAAGGATCCCATTTCTACTTGGAAGGAATTCAAGGATAGATTTTATGCTCAGTTCTTGCCACCCAATGCAGAGCAAACTCTCACACAAAAGTGGGACAGGCTAGAACAAAGAGATAATGAAAGTGTGCAACAGTATGTTAACAAATTCTGGAAAGTGTTGCTGGAAGTGACTCCCTTTATGCAAATCACTGAAGATGAAAGAAAGAGGAAGTTTCGTTCTGGACTGCAACCAGTATATAGATTGGGTATTGAATTGCACCCGAAACATACGTTGCAACAACTCACAGCTTCTACTCTTGCTACGGAGCAATTGGTGCTCAAGATTAAGCAGGATCAAGGAGGTTCCAAGGGAAAAGACAAGGCTGTCCCAAATCAGCAAAAGGGTGGACAGCCACCTAAAAAGAACTTCCGGGAGCCTTACAAGGGTGGTAAAGCTGAAAATAACACATCTAAAGAACAGGGCCCAAGGAAGAACAAATTCGGATTAACCCCGGAGCAAAGAGAGCAATATGCCAAGGATGGAAAATGCTTTTCTTGTGGTAGCAAAGACCACATGTTTCGGCAATGCCCAGATCGCAAATCAAAGCACGAGGACAAGCACACCAAAGCTAATGTACATGCAGTTCCTGATGTGCAAGGAAATACAGGTCATGATGCAAAAGAGCGAATGGTTTGCAAAGCTTGGGGGCAAATCAAGGATCAGCCCGCACTCTTCATGTTTGATGACTGTGCAACTGACAATTTCATCTCTATGCAAATGGCAGCTGCATTGGGTATTGAGGTTGAAAACATGGGACCTCAGATTGAAGCCGAAGCTGCATTTATTGGTAAAGAGGTGCAGGTTACCCCTTTGATAGGGAACTTGTGCATCCATATCCAGGGCTACCTTGATAATGATTTCCTAGTTGCTCCACTGAATGGATGTGATGTATTGTTGGGCAAGCCGTGGCACCATAGGCTTGAGCCCCGCAAAGACTACAAGTCCAATATGATTTCTTTTATGCATAAAGGCCGCATGCATTTTATTGATGCTGGCAAAGAAGGGGATTCCATCCCAGTTGTATCACACATCCAAATTAATAAAGCAATGAAAAAGAGTCTTTCAGCGTACTTGGTTTTTGTGCGTGATAGTCTTGTGCCAAATCGTCAAAATGTGGATGCTATGTCTAATGATAGGCTGAATTTTCTTAATGCATTCAACGACTGTTTTGCTGACTCGTTGCCAGGTGAATTACCCCCCCAAAGGCCCGAAGATCATCGTATAGATCTTGTGCCAGGTAGTTCTCCTCCTAACAAACCTGCATACCGAGTGAGTGCTGCACAACAAGAAGAAATTATGAAGCAGGTAAACGAGGTTTTAGAGAAAGGTTTGGTTCAGCCCAGTTCCTCACCTTACTGCTCTCCTGTGCTTCTTGTTCAAAAGAAGGACGGATCATTCCGTATGTGTGTAGACTATAGAGCTTTGAACAAGCTTACCATCAAGAACAGATTTCCTATTCCACGTATTGATGATATCTTGGATAAGCTTGATGGTTCGGCTTGCTTTAGCAGACTTGACTTGAAGAGTGGTTATCACCAGATACGCGTGGTGCCACAAGATGTCCATAAGACTGCATTCAGGACAGCCTTCGGATTATATGAATTCTTGGTAATGCCTTTTGGTCTTACCAATGCTCCTGCTACTTTTAATCGTATGATGGATAGGATATTCCGATCCCATCGCAAGTTTACAGGAGTCTTCTTTGATGATATCTTGGTTTTCTCCAAGAATGAGCAGGAACACAGAACTCATTTGGTCACAGTGTTCGAAGAGTTGCGGAAGCATAAACTTTTCGTCAATGCCAAGAAAAGTGAGTTTTTCCTTTCAGAGATTCATTATTTGGGTCATATTGTATCCAAAGATGGAGTTACAATGGATCTTGCAAAGATCGAGACTATTCGGAATTGGCCCGAATTGCAAAACGTACATCAAGTACGTAGTTTTCTGGGATTATGTTCGTACTACAGGCGTTTCATAAGGCATTTTGCTATGATTGCCACTCCTCTACAAGATCTCACGAAGAAGAAAACTGCTTTCAAATGGACTTCAAAGGAACAAGATGCTTTCTTGCAGCTCAAGCATGCGATCATATGTGGTCCAGTATTGATTGTTCCTGACTTGCACAAGTCATTCGTGGTTGAATGTGATGCTTGTGGTGATTGCATAGGAGCTGTCCTAAATCAAGAAGGGCATGCAGTTGCATACGAGAGCCGTCGTTTGCATGATGCTGAGCTTCATATGGATATCTATGAGAAAGAGCTCTTGGCTGTAATTCATGCCTTAAAGATTTGGAAACACTACCTTCTTGGGGCTGAATTTGTAGTCAAGACAGATCATCAAAGCTTGAGATACTTTCTATCTCAAACCAAGCTTTCAGAGAAGCAGATGAGAATGGCAAACCTTCTTTCCATGTTTCATTTTCAGATTGTGCATACTCCAGGAAAGAAAAATGTAGTGGCCGATGCACTATCTAGGAGGCCTTATGTTGCTGCAGTCTCAGTGGCCTCTCATGGAGACCTATCTACTATGAGAGATTTGTATCATTTGGATGCTGATTTTTGCCATATATGGACTGATTTGATGGCTGGTCATTCACATGCCTCTTATGTTATCAACGAGGGTTATCTCATGAAGGATAATTGCCTATGTGTGGTGAAGGATTTGCATCCAAAGGTTATGGACGAATGTCATGCTCCACCTTATGCTGATCATAGAGGTATTATGCCTACTACTCGCATGATTTAGAGGTATTTCTTTTGGCCAAGCATGCGTAAAGACATTGAGGCTTATGTGCGTGCATGTATTACTTGCGTAGGCAAAAGCCTCCAGGTTTGCTTCAGCCATTGCCTATTCCCTCGCAACCTTGGGAAAGTATCACGATGGATTTTATTATGGATTTGCCTAGATCCCAACATGGGAATGATGCTATTTGGACTATTGTGGACAGGTTTAGCAAGCAAGCTCACTTCTTGCCCGTCAAGAAAACCATCAAAGCTGATCATATGGTAAAGCTTTTCCTTGCAAATATTTTCGAGCATCATGGTATGCCTAAATCCATTGTTGGGGATAGAGATCCCAGGACTACAAGCCTATTTTGGAGGGCTTTGTTTGATAATATGGGTACTAAACTTGAGTTTTCATCAGCTTATCATCCCCAAACGGATGGCCAAAGTGAAGCTGCAAATTCAGCTGTGTTGGATTTATTGAAATGTTATGTGGTAGATCAAAAGACTGCATGGGAGAAGTATCTTCCACTTGTTGAGTTTGCCTACAACAATACGATCCATGCTTCCACAGGAAAGGCTCCGTTTGAGATTATTTATGGCAGAGTGGTCTTGCCACCCATCCTTCGTACTAAGGATGAGATTTTTGCAGCTGATGAATATGTTCGTGACTTGGATGTTGCCTTTGGTCAGGTGCGGACAGCCATTGCAAGATCTCAGGATAAGCATAAAATGCCTGCTCACAAGCATAGAAGGGACATGGAAGTCAAAGAAGGTGATTGGGTATTGCTGAAATTTGAGAAGGCTAGGCTTCGGAAGAGGCCAGGACGAGAAGGATCATATCCTAAGCTTTCTCCTCGCTATTATGGACCCTTCAAGGTGATTCACAAGATCAATGAAGTGTCCTACAGGCTTGCTTTACCTAGTCATTGGAAGATTCACAATGCTTTTCATGTGAGTCTATTTCGGAAATATGTGGGGCCAGATCCTGATGAGCCTGTCACAGAAGATCCGCCAGAGATTGAAGAGCTTGAGGAGATCCTCCAGCCAGAACAGATTGTTTTTCACAAGGAGAGAAAGCTACCTGCAGGAAAGCTTTCCAGGAGATATCTTGTGAAGTTTAAGAATTATTTGCCTATTGATGCCAAGTGGGTAAATGAGGATTATTTTGCAGATTACCCACAGTTGTTGCAAGCATATCTTGATGCTTTTCAGTTGAGGTCAACTCTTTAGAAGCCCGGGGGGATGTCACCAATTGGCCGACCATTTGGTCCATCTCCAGTTTTTGCGTCTCGTTCACTTGAGGCCAGGCCGGTGTCTCATGTGAAGAGGCCAATATTTTGCTGACATGGACGGGAGCCAGACTGGTGCCACCCGTGTGTTAGCAGGATGGTGTCGTATGGACGGGAGCCAGACTCGTGCCACCCGTGTATGACCTGGACTGTGTTCGACCCATGGGATTGTCACGCCATGGAAGAGCCAGTATTCGTGCCGTGTTTTGCCTATGGGACTGTCACACCATAGGGAGACTCGTGCCTGGAACTGTGTCTTACCTATGGGACTGTCACTCCATAGGAAGACTAGGTTTTTATGTTTTTTATGTCGTGCCAGTTTTGTGCCGACAGATATTTTGTACTTGTTCCATGAACGGGAGATATGTCCATGTTACTATTTGCACATGCACACATATTTTGCATGTTTGAAACTGTTTTCGCATGACATGTATTTGTGTGTTTGCCTGCTTGATGTGTTAATTACTGAGCGGGGACGCCTGCCAGTGAGTCGTGAAGTCTGCTCTGTATTCTGACGAGTTTTGGTGCATGTGAACAGGTGGTAAGTATGTCGCACATATTGTTTTAATGTTTCATATTCTAACCTTTTATTTTATAAGGTTAGGTGTTCACATTCACTTAAATGTGGGCACCCCCTTTGGGCACCCACTTAGGGGCCAAGGTGGGGAGCCCCACTTAAGTGAGTGTGGGGTGGGCATGGTCACCTACCCATACTCCCCACCCACATGCAAACGTGGGAATCACCAAAGTAAACTTCACTTTAACTTTATTAAAAAGACTCCCTCCCTCAAGCGTCATCATCATCGCTTCCACCTTACGTGAGAACCGGCGAACATCTCTTCAGGCTGCGCACGTATTCTGATTCTGTGCGCCTTCATCACCCTGTGCTTCATCACGTGCTGCCGGTTGAGCCAAATCAAAGGCGGCTGTTTATGCTGCTGCTGGCTGCGCCTACTCTTCCTACAGGCGGCTGCTTCTATCCTCCTACAGGTGGGCTGCGCCTGTGTACAGCAGCCAGGCGTACTCCCTTCTAGGTGACTCTGAACTGCTGCGGCTACTCCCACAGGCACCTGTTTCCAGCCAGCAGAACCCTTCTCTTGCAAACAGCCGTGTGTGCTCTCCCTTCAGATAGCTGCATTGAATCTTCAGAACAGGCTGCGCTTCATTCACAGCAGCAGGCACCTGTCCTTCCCAACTGACAGTTGCTTTCTCCTTCCAGTGGGCGGCTGCCTTTTTCCTCTGCAGGCGGCCATAACAAGCAGGTGGTGCACGCTTCCTCCTTCTCAGGCTGCGCATACACTCTAGAGGGTTGTGCAACCTGTCCTTCTCCTCCTCTACACAGCAGCTACCATCAATAGAAGTATACAGCCGGCTGCTTTTTCCACACCACCTTCTTTCCACACTGCAATCGGGTATCCTCTCCCTTTCAAGTGGGTACTCCTCCTTCACAACAGGCGGCTCTGGTTTCTTGCGGTGGTACTTGCCTTGGTGGTTCACCATGAGGCGACTGAGTCTTCATCAAGGGGACTTCGCATCTCCTTGGTGGCTTCAACTTCTACACAAACACCATGAGTATTGGTTTTCTATCAACCATCTACAAGTAAGTGACTTTCAGATTTGAGTAAAGTATTTTATGTTTAAATCTGATAAAGGATTCATCCCGCTCGGCCAACACCCGTTCGGTGCCGGGTTGTCCAAGCTCTATTGGAGAACCTCGGTCCAAAGGTGCTGAGATCGGGAGAGCCAGGCGTTAGTACGAGAGCGCCTGTTTGTGCGTGGTCTCGGAACACCAGTGAGGCGCTCTCCGCGGAGTCCAGTGAAAGCACAGGACCGTAGAGATTGGAGCACACTAGTGGTCGTACTGCTTCAAGCTTCTACATCGAAATTCGACTTCGAGCCTATTTGTTTGGTACTGTTTTCATATGTACATGGACATTATCTGGTTCTTGGAACCCATGGAGCATTGTATTCATTAAATACTCCCAATAAATATATCATATATTGAGGGGGGGGTCGGCCCGTTCCGGCCCCAGTGCTGGTGTCCATCTTTCCATTTCATTTCATTTCAATTTCAAGTTGTATTAAGTTGTCCATTTCAAATTTGTGGTTTTAAAGTTGTGCTATTAAGCGTGTGGGTGTCCAACAGAGTCTTTCCCACTTGACGGGATCGGTTTCACTTTGAGCCAAAGACTTCTCCACTGTAGGAACTACATGGCAAATGATGATAGATCTGCTTGGAAATACCTGAGTCACCACCACTGACCTGTCTGTGGAATCCTTTCACACACCATCTCCGTGGTTCCTAAACCTCTGAACCTCCTGAGGCGATGTTGGAGCAAACTTTCGTCTTTTTATGTGGAAGAGAACCCCCTGCTGCCAGTTGAAGCCCGAAACTCCATTTACTCCTTTGATGATGGATGTCAGTCTTCCCCAGAAAATTCATGGGTAAAACCTGTATGCCTTGCAGATGCAAGATGCTAGACTGACTACTATGCTGATGCAAGCCCTGTGCAACCCTATATGTTGTGCAAGAATGCTGATGGATGGATTACTGATGCATGCTTAAGGAAAAACCCTAAGGATGCCCTGCAAGATCTTGAGAACTAGATTTAACTGAGCGGAAGCGACTAACATGCTGACTTACTGAATGACCTTTGGAATGAACATGAACTAAGGTTGCTGTCCCTGTAAAGCTCTGATACCAATGTGACATGCGGTGGATTGATCATAGTAAAACAACCTTAGGCTTAACTAAACTTCACTTAATGATACTTAAGAGATAGACAATGGTGTCAATGCAATGCAATGCAGCTATATTAAATGCAATGGTTACAATGAGATCTGTAAATAGATCTATGATGCTGTACTAAATGAATATCCTTCTCAGAATGAGAGAGATATGCTGAATGAATGTTGATGATGACTGAAGGTTCCCTTCTCCAATGTTGAGGTCCACCCTTGAGATGTTGGCTTTCTTCTATGTAGGAGGCAGGAGATGACTGAACTGTATGCTGAATATGCTGGATGTTGAACTGTTGACTCCTCTTTGTCCCTAGGAAGGAAAACATTGAGAAGTGGCCAGATGCTGAGATGATCTTCTAAATGAATGATGCGCTGCCTTTTATATGAGTTATGTTGTTGGTCGGTTGCTGATTACTGTTGTCAGCCAGCCATCTGGGACTTCATGACTACAATAACTGCCAATGTCGGCTGGTAATAAATGTTGTTGGCTGCTGACCACAGTCCACGACTTGATGTTTTAAATGCCCTAAATTCTCATGATGACTTATGTGCTGATGTTGGTGCTGAAACACTCCCATGCACATGCTGGGATATATGTTGTAAATGCCTTGTATAATACTTGATGATCGTGAATGTTATCTGATTAATGCTTATGGATGCTAAGAATGCCATGTCACTGGTACACCTATTGGGTGTGCACGTGACATCATCACTCTCTTGAGCAGCATGCGGAGTACCGTTACCATGCCCAGAAATCCTTTTGGACCCAGATGGGTGGCAAATGCAACAAACACTTCTTTGCTCCTCATGGCCCATCTCATGCCAGAGATAGTGTCACGTAGCTACAAGATTCACATGGCACTCTTCATTCAGATCCTCTTATGGTTAGACAGATTGCCACATAGAGGAAGGTTTGGGACACAGGACATAGAGGAAGGTTTGGAATACATTTCCACATTTGATTACGGAGGAGATGTGTGCAGTTTTCGATGCCCCTTTTTCTATGCAGGAGTTTAGTCATGCTCTTCATGTCTTACGTCATGATAAGTGTCTAGGGGAGGATGGTCTCTCCCCTATTTTTTTCATTACTTTTTGGGATGAGATTGGGGCAGAGATTACATCGGCTCTCCACGAGATGTGGGACACAGGCTCTATGCCTTCTTCTCTCACTGGTTCTATGCCTTCTTCTCTCACTAAGGGGCTTATTTTCCTTATCCCTAAGAGTGGGGATAAGACCTTGATTGGACAGTGGAGACCTATCACCTTACTTGGGACTGCATATAAGATACTTGCTAATGCAGTGAGCATTAGATTGCAGCCAATTTTTTAGGATGTCATTCATGATACTCAGAATGGATTCTTGTATAGGATGAGCATCTTTGATAACATTTTCTCATTTTGGGAGGCTGTGGAATGGGCCAAAGTGAGTAATCAGCCTGGTGAGAGCAACTGGGGCAGAGACAGGAGCAGAAGGGGCAGGCGGGAGCAGAAGGGGCAGAAGCGGGAGCAGCAATAGTGGGAGCAGAAGGTGGGGGGCAAAGCGGGAGGAGCTGGGGCAGAGGAGGAAGGGGCAGGCAGGAGAAGAAGGGAGAGAGGCAGGGCAAGGAAGGACGCGACAGCAGCTGGGGCAGTGGCGGAAGGGGCAGGCGGGAGTAGAAGGGACAGAGGCGGGGGCAAGGAAGGAGGTGTCAGGGGTTCAGCAGCGCGAGCTCACCCTGATTTTTGAATCTTTTTCATATATACCATCCTTTCATGATGTTACTATTTTATTTTTGTACCCATCATCTTTCATGATGTATTAACAGCATAGTGCATCTTTTCATTCTGTAACAATCTCTCAGTTCACAGTGTTTTTTATCTTCCTTACGCAGGACGGTGAGCAATCACCAAGGGTGCCCACACTGTCCTGTACCGTCCACACCGTCACACCGCCACAATGGATCACCCCGACGCTAGAGGAACCATCCCAGAGCATTCGGTGAACTATCCAGAAATGGAGGTCAGAAACAGAGGCGTACCGAGGTGCACGCACCGGCATCGAAGGCACTGTAGTGACACACCAACGAGCATCTACTATAGACAGGAGATTCCACCGAAGGCCTGTCACTCCAATGGCGTCCACTAGAGCTAGGAGATGCCACCGACTCCACTGACTCCACCATGTCTTACAAGAATCATTTAAATGGCCCCTCAGCTCATCCTTGAGGACATCCTTCATGCTTCATCCTTCATACTACATCCTATCCTTAACCTCATGTGCTGTAGTCACTTGTCTATTGCAGCCTTGTCGTCCTACTCATTGTGACCATTTCTGGGTGTGCACGGTACAGTGAAGGGCATGTAACAGTGTCCTGGAGTAATACAAGTGTTGTTCCAGTATTCTTATCATTCTTGTCAATCTTGTCATTGTGGTATGCTTCATTCTAATCTCTCTATTCATGTGTGTGCTGCATGGTGAGCATTAAGGACTCCAGACATAGTGTCCAGAGGAGAACCACCACTTAGTGTTCTGGGCAACCAACCCTGCTACCAAACGCATGTCTAAGCTCGTCTCTTCAGAAAAAGGGCATCGAGTAATGCACACGTCATCTGAAATCAACCTAGGCAAAGACTCCCAAACATTTTCTTGTGACCTATTCCTTTGAGGGGAGTGAGCCTCTGCATATAACAAGCGGCAGTAAAAATCAGAGGCAATCCTCTTGACCATGTCAGGCTCTGAATGGGGCACTCCTTGCATGTAACATATTCCCTGTTATGGGAGAGGCCATAGGCAGCAAAAAAATGCCTGTTACATCTACCTCCCATTTGAATCCAGAATGACTCCTGTGCATGATAACAAAACTCTGCACGCTGCTCAAAAGAGTCCTGCAACTCAGCCCTAAAGGTGCGTAATGCATCTGAGATCAGGTGTTTCTCAAGTTCCACACCACCCACCCCCCCCGCCCCCCCCCCCCCCCCCATAAGTTTTAAAGAAAAAGCCAACCATTTGCCTCAATACAACACTGCTGAAAAGCAATCCAAATATACATATGAGATAAGGAATTGGGGTCTCCCTCCTCTGCTGGGTGGCCACTCTATTAAAGAGAGGCTACATCTGGAGGCGAAGAAAAAGCCACACTGGGGACTTGTAGTGCCAAGAAACTCCACCGTATTCCCTGGATAGGAAGCAGCACGGAAGAAAGCCTCCTGCGGCTGCTGCATGGGCTTTGAATCACCAGTCAAGCGCTCAAAACGGCCGCGAAGGATGTGTACGAGGTCCACCCAAATGGAACAAATGACCTCAGGTTTTGGGGGGGGGGGGGGGGGGGGTGTATAAGAAATCAAGCAGTTGATTGCCTCGCTGCGCTGGGCACGCCAAATGTGCAAAGTTGCTATGCTACTGATGATCTCCCATCGCGAGCTAGTGTGGGACTACGGAGTCCAGGGCAATATATTGGAACTGCCGCTACAATTGTCACAGAGATGCACATGTGGGTGAGACTCAATCTGAGGCCTTGTCCATCATGCTCATAAAGTAGGGCCTCGCCCACCTCTGTAACCCAAGCTACAGCCCCCCATGTTGATGGTGTGGGTAGTGCTTGGATTGGAGGTAAATAGGTGGAGGATGCGCTGCCATACCTGCTGTGCCTAGGGGCAATCCCACAGGCAGTGTCTCTGCCTCTCAGTGACAACAGCTCGCTGTTCTGCGAGTGACCGCTAGCCACGTGTCCACAGCTCAGCTCCAGTGGGCTAAGAGACAGAAAGGAGATCTTCTGGAGACAGAAGCTGCTCCAGAGTCTTTGCCAAAACTTCTTGATGAAAGTAGCCGAGACTCCCTGGGCTTGCTGCCAGTGCTTCTGCGCTGCCAGGATGCCATCTATGGTCTCGAGGAGGATCAGATGGCCCCAGGAGTTGATGGTAGCTCTGCAAGGTGCTCAGAGTCTGAGCTGCCCCCCCACAGAGCCAGCCCAAGAGAGGTGTGATTGGGCACTGATCATGTGTCCTAAGGGAAGGTGGAAATGAGGGTTTCAAACCAAGAGCTTCTGGGTATGGAAGAGGCTCGCGGTCCTCAAAACTAGTGCTGATATCATGAAGGGGGGCCTCCGAGAAGAATCATTGAATCCCTGGTGTACAGGGGCTTCCATGGGTAGGAAGACACAAGGAAATGTGGCTGATCAAGAAATCCTTCCAGGGTTCCTCCTCGGGCTGCAGTCCTCGCACGATCAGCTTGCCCAAAAGGGCCCTGCTCTGGGGGGCAGAATCTATCAAGTCCAAGCCTCCCTGAGCCCAAGGCCGAATCGGTACGAGCCATGCCACCTTCGCCCGACCTGGGTGACCATCTCCTCACAGACCAAAGGAAGTTCTGGGTCAAATGGTGCACCTGCCCAATGCAAGAACGATGAAAGGCCCTGCATGAAGTGATGTACCATGTGATAGCCAGAAGAGCCTGGTTTGCTACCACCACTTGCCTTGCAAGTGATAAACAGGCAGAGCTCTGATATAAAAGCTTCCTCTGAATGCTCAAGAGGAGCGAGGCTATCTGATGCTCTGCTGAAATATCAATGCCCACTTGGCATCCATCCAAGAAGATGAGAATCCAAGTCTCAACATAGTCCAACTCCCTGAATCCAAGAAGATGAGAATCCAAGTCTCAGCATAGTCCCCTCCAGAAAGGCCCAATCAACTCTTTCATATGCCCTCTCAAAGTGGAGAAGCAAAATGGCCATATCCTCCCCCCAAGTCTAGCTGTGGCTATTGCCTCCCAAAAGGTGAAGATGTTGTCCAGGATGCTATGATCCTGGATGAAGCCAGTCTGAGTAGCGTGGATCAAATCTGGGAGGGAGGGCTGAAGATGCAGGCTAATCGCCGACGATCTCATACACCATCCCTAAGAGGGTGATGGGTCTCCAATGTCCGATCTCTAGGCGATCACCACCCTCCTTCGGGATAAGGCATATCAGACCCTCGGATATGTGCTTGGGAAGAAAACTAGTATGGATAACCTCATTGAAAGCAGACCGAAAGCCTTTTCCCATGAAGTCCCGGCAGCAAAGGAAGAGGGAAACTGGCAAACCATCCTCCTGGGCACTTCCTGCGCGGAAGGGCCTCCAATGCGGCTGCAAGCTCCACGTCACAGAATGGGGAATCCAAGTGTGTCCGCAGGTGCTTTGAGACACAAGGCTGAACATAGCTCCAAACTCACTGTCGAGCCACCTCTCTCTGAGGGGAATCTGGGTCAGCAGTGAGTAGAGAGCTGTAAAAGGTCGAGGCTACCTCCAGGACCTGTGATGCAATAGATCCGTCTGGCTGGCGAAGAGCTCGAATCCCCGTTCGCCCTAAAGTGGGCTTGTGAGGTGGCAAAAAACTCACGGGAGACCTTGTCCCCTGCCTTGGTCTAGAAGGATGCCCGTGCGTTCTTTCTGTACTCAATCGGCTGCTCCTCCAGGCTCTCCAGAGAAGTACGGGCTGCCTCCATCTATGTGTGAACCCAGGGATTCTCTAGGGCCTGCTCCTGAAGCCGCTGAAGAGAGACTAGGCTGCATCGAAGGCTCCTGTCCTGCTCTCTGAATGTGCTGAGTCTCCCCAGGGCAAAGGAGCTTCTCTAACAGCGCAGTATCCAGATTGGTCGCTGCCTGCCCAGGAATGAAGCTGTGGGAGGTCCAAATCTCCTCAATCCGGGCGGAGATGGAGGGATCCTGGAGCATGCGGTCTGGAATCCTGACTGAGTGCTGGCTGTCTGCCTGGCCTGGATCTGCGAGGGTCAGGATCACTGGTGCATGATCAGAGAACATCGTGGCAGAGAGGATGCCGATCATGCCTCCCCGGACACAGCCCCACTAATCCACATAGAAGCGATCAAGACGTGGCGTGTCAGTCCGAGCAGGCTATGCTCAGTGTGGCCAAACTCAAGAAGGTGCCAGGTGTCCTCGCTGTGGATGTCAAAGAGAAGCTCCTCCCAAGTGGTGCCTTCAGGGTCAGAGACTATCGGGTCGGGGCATCCACCATTGCAGTCCTCAGGATCCTCAAGTCTCCACCCATGCACCAAGAGTTTGCCATCTTGCGAGTCCCTGTCACACACTGCAGCCAGAAGGGCGTGTGCTCAGTGGCCCCATAGGGGCGTAGATGTTGAGGAGCCCGAGTCAAGTCTCCCCAATGCATAGTTTCAGCCCACTGGGCGCGACCGGGGATAATCATGCCTGACTCTTCCACCAAGGAAACAAGAGCCTGGCTCACCGACATGTATACTCCTCCCTGGTTCCCTGGGGGCGAAAAGCTGGGGAGATGGCGCAAGAGCTCCATCCTAGCCATAGGCCAGGCCTCCCCTATGGTAACACGGGTGTCTTGAAGCATTTGGGATTGGTATGTCGCCTGTTCACGAGAGTGGCCTCCACCCCCTCATCTGTCCATGTGACTCCAGCTCTCATGGTCACGGGGAAAGGGGAAAAGAGTGGCTCCTAGAGTACCATACAAACTCTCAATGGTGCCCTAGTCTCCTCAAACTCTGCCTACTGAATCTACTGGGAGACGCCCACCGGGTCTGCGAAATTCTGGGAAGAGCGCCAACGGGTGGTACTCCTCTGAGAGGTTGGGGGGGGGGGGGGGGGGAGGGGGGGGGTGCCTGGTGCGGGGATGGCGGCGGTCTCTAGCTTTGAGGGAGGAGGAGGCTCAGGAGTGTGGCGAGGCTGGCAGGGACGAGGGCAGAGAAAAAGAGGGGGTGGAGCATCTGTTGGTGTATGACATGGCGAGGTTGGCAGGGGTGCGGGAGGGGGAGGAGCATTCATCGGTGTAGGACGTGGCGCTGGCGGAGTCCCCACAGGGTCCAGGGGGTTCAGCCTACCGATGGGGTAGGATGGGGTCCATCAAGGGGTGGCGGGGGAGGCCCTCTGGGGTCCTGCTTTAGGGCTTGTTGCGGTCGCCACCTCCGAGAGTAAGGGCTCATACTGGTTCATGCAGGGACCGGTATCTAGAGACTATTCCCCCTTCTGAGGAGGAATCATGACTAGGCACCTGCGGATGGGGCTCTTGGAGTGGGTCCCCCTCCTCTACAGGGGCCTAGGGCTCCCATCTGCGGTCCCTTGCATGCTCACACCAGCAGCGTTGTGCCCATCGATTGCATTGACGCAACCGTTCCCGACTGGAGGACTTACATCATGGTGGAGCCATCCACAGGCTCTCTCCTCCTTTGCTCTGCGAGGTGGCTGAGGGACCGGGGTGAGGACTATCGATGAGACAAGGAGCAGGTGGGGCTCCCAGGGGAGGCGGCTGTCGATCAAGAGGATCGGGCAGAGCTCCCACTGCTGCGGGAGTTGCAGATGCCTGGGGGTGAGATGTCTGGCCTCCCGCGCCCTGTCTGTGGGGCATGTGCGTGCCAAATGTCTCATCTGCTGGCAGCAGTATAACACTGACCAAGGAGGCTAGAGTACTCCACCTGCTGAGTGAAGTGGGACTGATCCATGCAGGAAATGTCGATCTCCTGGGTGAGAGACTCCAAGGATGCCACGATGATGCGAAGTGTAAGTATGCCCATTGCTCGGGCGACAATGGAGGCCATTGTCAACTACCTGACGAAGGATACTGCCAATCGCTGGAAGAACTGGCAAGTATTCCTTGGGAAATCCTGGGAAGCACGCTATGGCTGGCGGAAAGCCTGCTGTCTAGGTCTGACTCGAGCGAGAATCCATGCTGGCAGCGTGCCAAGAAGAGCTGCGGCTCCCTTATCGCGAGTGGGTTCGGTCAAGGACGCTCATGCAGCGAGGGGTCGAGGAATCAAAACTCTATCCTCAGATAGCCCTTGCCCATGAATTGAATGTCCGTGACCTGGCCCTGGTTGCCAAGTTCCAACCAAGGCTGCCTGCAGTAGGTCTCTAACCTGTCCTCGTGTGTCGAGCGGGCTTCTTCCAACAAGCTTGCTGACTAGAGTGGTGTCCTCCACGGTTGCGATATTAGAGGCCAAAAGCTGGAATTCCTCAATAGAAAAAGTGCATCTGTGTGCTGTGTCAGTCGGGGTAGACGGAGCGGCTGTTAGAGTCCTCCAAGAGGATGGTGGGCAGGAGGGCATGAGGGTGAGGGGGCTGTATCTACAAAGCGCACAATCTACGCCCTGATGGCTCTCTCTCTATCCAAGCTCCTTGCCTCCTGCTAGGGCCACACTGTGATAAAGATCATTGACACTCTCTAAGGCAAAAGAACTCTTTGCTGAGAGTCAGGAGCAACACAAGCTCTCCAAACATCCATCACCTTCCGTTGTAACTCTGCATTTGAGTAAAGAGACTCTGGTACGCGTACTCAGGGAGGAGAGTTCTGGCTCCGATGCACAAAACTACAGGACAATGGTCTTTGAGGTACCTGGAGAAATGAAGATAGTGTCACCGCTATCAAGTGCCCAATAATCAACATAATAGTGGTCCAAGAGGACATAAATGCAACCTGCACCAGTCCTGCGATTTCTCCAAGAAAGGAGGAGTGAATCTGGCTTCCTATGGAAGTCATCCTGTAACCAACAGTCCCTGCCATGAAAGGAAAAGATAAATCTCTCCCAGAATGCCCTTTCAAGAAGCCAGTGAATGATGCCTGCATGTCCCCCCTTCTTATCCATGGGTTGCTCAACCATGTTGAAGTCACCTCCAAAACACTTACTATCAGTGCAAGTTTTGGGATATCTTTTTGGTTAGAGAACGAATTTTTGTGGGCCCTAGTCCAGCGGACATCAAGGAAGATGGACAAATCAGACAAGTTGGAAGACCTACCAGAATGCAAGGGGCGCAGATGGCCCTAAAAAACTTAAATAGGCCTATCTTCTTTCCATTCATCCAATAATTTAGCATCTAAGAAATCAAGCACCTGACATCAAGCATTCAGTGCATCACACAAGAAATGTAAATCATCCCTCCACCAGCCAGGAGCCTACGTTTGCAATCAGCCTACTCAGTATGTACATGATCGTTGAATCATAGGATAGAATATAGGTGTATTCTAAATGATGGTTCTTTCATTGGATATCATGACAAGGTTTCCCCACCATCATTCGCCTCACGAGCAACTTTAATAAAAACATCCTCTAATGTTGTGTCTGCAAACCCCCATGCCTGGATGCTGAATTCAGTTTTAGCATGCTCCACAGTGCGGAAAACATCTGCTAATTTCACATCCGACTTCGGCAACTCAAACTTTTGGGTTCCTGAAAGACCGTACACCTTCTTGGCATTTGGGGACAGTCTCTGTACCATCTCTAGAACTCTTTCCTCTTCACTTTGAGCTGTGGTGATGGAAAAGACATATGAGCCACCATATCTGGACTTCAACTGCGCAAAAATACACAGAACATATCTGAGCTCTTTTATATGACAGTGATATATTTAATGACATGCTGGTTTCATTGATGCATACTGTTTCTCGTACCTTGCCAGGGTCATGTCTCTTAGAACACTATCACACTATATTCTGTGCAAATGTCACCTTACCTCCTTTGAGTTACCAATGCACTGCAGCTCCCCATTCACAAATATCCCAAGGCGATCACACAGTGTCTCCGCTTCCTCCATTGAATGTGCTGCATATCATGATAGAAAGACACATCGTCCCAAATCAGTTCTTTCTCTTGTATGGAGTCCATGTTGAATCAGAGTTCTTTTTTCTTTTGAGAGAATTTATTTAGACCAGGGTCCAAACCCTGTACCTGCATGTTGGCAGGCCAGGGTACTTGGGCTGGAGCCCAATGACAACTGTATTGGGGGTTTTATGCAAACCGATGGTCTTACTTGTTAGAATGATTGCTCTATCTCGTTTGGCTTGCCTAACCACATCCCAAAGGTTACTTCTTGAAGCAGGGTCAAGACCTGTGCTTGGCTCATCCATGTATACTACCTGTCATTGCCATAAAAGTCTATGTGGATTTTTGTAATTAACAAAACATAGTAATCAATGACAGTGTTTTATAATGAAACGGCAACACCAAGTATTTCTTTAAGGCTTCCATCTTACCCTTGGATCTCCTATAAGAGATATGGCAACACTCAGTCTGCGCTTCATGCCCCCACTATACTTTCCAGCTTGCTTGTCACCCACACCTCCATTGAAGAGATTCACACTTCTCAAAGAAGATTCTACTGCCTGGTACCATCACAATACACATCAAGATTCATCTTAATGAAGGCAGAACATCACAATGACATGTTCAAAATATACAAGAAGCATCCTTGGGCTCTAGCCTGAGTAGTTTCAACTTGGTCTTCATCTCAATGAAGTGAAAACATTACAATTACATACTCAAAAAATATGGAATAAGGCAACGTTTGGTAGATCGTCATCAACTCCCACCGGTGGCTCGCTGTTGGGAATGCGTGGCTTATGGTCTGCCAAGACATGTTGTGCGCCCCCTTCCGCACTATTAAGTCGAACTCAAGCAAGATCAACAACCATCGGGTGATTCTTTCGGTTGTGCAAGGTTTGTTTACCAGATAGAGAAGAGCTTGATGACCTTTAAAAAATAAATTTGGTCGTTAGAAGATAATGGCAAAACTTCTTGACCGTGTAAACCATAGCTAACCCTTCCCCCCTCTTAGTGGTGGTATAATTTCATTCTACCTCGTTGAGCTGGCAAAGCTGATGGGAAAATCCTTCTTATGTTCACCGACTTGGGCTACCACACACCCAACTGCAAAGGCTGGCAAAGCTGATGGCGATGTGGTTAAGTGAGCTACCACTTTGTGGTGGCTCCCAACTCTCAATTACAAGCTGTTTCTTGCTCTCCTTGAGTTTTGCATTGTGTGCAAGGATGTCCCATGAGCCACCAGGCTCCAGCCTGAGTGGTCTCAACTTGGCCTGCAAATGTGTAGGTTCAAGGTTCAAACACTTGCATCCAATCTCTCTCGCTCAGTCTCCAGTTTCTTTTTTTCAGTTTTCCATTTTCCCATGAATCAGTTTGGAGTTATCGTATTACTCTTTGGTCTCATAGATCCTTCGGTTCTTTTGAAGGTCAATTGAAGACATTACTGGACACATTGTAACACTTTTGTTCTCAGACCCTTTGGTCCTTTGTGATGTTAATAGAACTTTATGTGTGCGCGTGCGCACGTTGATGACTCTTTTTTTCCGAAAAATAATCATAATGATCTATGCATACTTATGCAGGCTCTAGAGCTATTTGGTGAGGATGCATGGGCTGTTTATAAACTTCAAGAAATCAAAATTGTTGCCCCGTTAAAGGAAGAAGACTGGCACAATATTTTATGGCCTGGGCAAATTCTCCCGCCCATTGAAATTATCAGACATTTGGGATATCCATTGGGTTGGAATGTCTCTCACCCGGATGCTACAAAATGGGAATGTCTCTCACCCGGATGCTACAAAATGGGTAATGCAAAAAATACAAATGAAGCTAGATTATTGGAAATTGCCTACATGGCCCCGCTTCATGTAAGGCTTCACACTGTTGAATCTATTCTCATAGCATAAATCCAATTTTTCTTGCCATTGTTGATGTGGTCAAAAAAGCAAATATCTTCTTTCAATGTCACAAAAATGGAAGTATTAAGGAGATCAAAAAAGCACAAAAAAGTACTGAGGCTGTTGAGGTATTAGAAGGATTTCTCACCTAAAATGCATGGTGGACTGAATGTCCTAAATATTCATTATCATGTGTTGGCAAGAAAAGCAACAATGTTACATAGTACATACTTTCCTGCCTCAGGAACAACCTTGGATGCTCATGGTAGTGGAAATGTGTAAAAAATTTAAAGCATCTTCCTTTGGTAAATGGCAGCTAAAACACTGGGACATAGTTTTTGCGCATGTGGAAGGCAAGATTCCAGGTTGCCCATATACAAGCAAATCGATTGCTGATTGGAAAGAAGTGGTGCAATACATACATTGGTCTGAGAGGCCTCTACAAATAGGAAATTCTCTTAAGGCAAGAAAATATACATTGGAGTAAAGTCTTTATTGCTCCATTGGTGATTACAACTCCTAGAAGAGTTATTTCTATCTACTAAAGGTACAAACACTATGCAAGATGTGAAAGGTCTTGTCATTTCCACAGGCACAGATAAGATGGGGATTAGGTATTCATTATAGGACACGGCAGCAAATAAACAATCGAATACAACCCATTCAGGATGTATTGTATGACCCTCAAGAGAAAAGATTGCAAGATTGGACATTATCATTGGGTCCTTAGTAGACGCTTAATATATCTTTCTTTCTCTCTCACGCCCGCCTCTTACAACGTTTATAGCATCTTAGGGTCCCGATTGACATGATCTGGGCTATCATTGCCTTATATGAGTCAATTATTGGCAGGGTGAGATGCTCGGGAGGACTATCTGAGGTGGTCTCTAGCACCATAGGAGTGAAACAAGGATGCCCACTATCTCTAACCCTCTTTGGGCTTTACATAGATGAGATCTCAGACTTCATTGACAAAATTGAAGGCAGAGTGTGACTTGGCTGAACACAATGCTAATCAATACACTTAAATACACCAGGATTTAGTGGACAACATGCTCAATACAAGAACTAATTTGCTGAATTGACAAGAGATGCACAATGAGCCGGAACAGCCGGCCCCTCCCTAAAATAAAGTATATTGATCTTGGGAGAATCAAGTACATAGTGTCATGGGCATTTCTAACCAGATTTCCATACCAATGCATATGAATACAGTATTGCAAACAATGTGTTGTCGGTGTAGACTTGTAGCTCACACTACCCTCTCAAGTGCCCATGTTCCCTACCATCTGCTCTCTTTTGTTCCACCAACACATGGTAGCAACAATCTGCAAGAGAGCACGTAGGACAAGAGAACACTACACAGGGTATGTGAACATGGAATCCGGTTCCTCCATCCTGCTACTTGCTTCCATATTTAAGCATCAAAGCTTACAAAATTGCAAGTAGAGTTGGTGACATCGGAAGTCTTAGCGATGGAAGCGTTTGGTGTGTTGAAATCTTCGATTTGTCGCAATTCTTCGCGAGACAAAAGTCTTCAAGAGGATGAAGGGAACCCTGGGAAAGCTTCCCCTATGGTTCAACTTGAGAAAAGAGGGCTGAAATTAGGGTTTTTAGCAAAAGACCAGAAATTACAAAAAAAATAAGAGCTGTTTTGTTTCAGTGTGTGGGAGAGTGAACCCCACTTGGAAACACTCTTGGAAGCTTGGAAAACACACTAGCAAGCTTTGGATATGGAGTTGGGAAGAAGAAGAAAGTGCAAAAAATACAGCCAAAGAGGCCTCATGAAGGGGGTGCCTACTTCTAGAGAGAGGGAAGAGAGAGATGGTGAGTTGTCCACTCTAGGTGTTAGGTAGAGAGGACAAGTGCATTGTGGTGCAAGCTAGAACAGACATATGACTGGTTGCTCCCTTTGTACAAAGGGGATAAGGTCTGGGTGGTGGGCATTGGGTTTTGTCCACCTCAGGACATCAGTGTATGCGAACACAGGCTGCTCATAACTTATAAGTGAGTTTTGGTTGTCCAAAACTTAATGAAGTGTGTACACACTCACTTATAAATTAGTGCTAATTCCTAAGGCTAGGTTTTTGACCAATACTTACTACTTGTCACATGCCACATAACCATTTCAGCAGACAGGTACACGCACAATTAACGAGCGGGCATCCCCTTATCCGGAACTACACATTGGTCACGCAAGCATGAAAGCAGCATGCAATTTCAATTGCAAGCAAGCACATAAAGATACTATGCAATGCAACATTGGCATGGACAATCCCCGTTCATGAAGCTATACCAAAATAGACGTGCTCCAGGCAAGTATACAAGGTACCAGACCCAATGGAACACCAATGCTCCAGGCATTTCCGGACATGTACACACAGGCATAAGTCCCAGTGGAAAGCCAAGTCCACAGTATCACATGAGTGGAATCAATCCCCGGCATATGCAACTGCCATGAACGCCAGTCCAATGTATATACATAATTAGAAAACACGGGTGGACCAATTGGGTGGGAAAATGGTGACACAAAGGAGCTTTTCTAGAAGGTATTCTTTTGATATTGTGATGATATTGTACTCATTGTAGATTTTGAGGGGCTATAGAAGCACATGGATACTTTAGATGATTTTTTGCTCACAAAGGGGGTAGGTGCCTTGGACACTTCCTACTAAAGCTCAGCCGACACAGAGAACCACTACTCAGAGATCCTTGCCCCCAACAGTCCTCTTCTCAACTTTACACCCAGGTCCTTTTATCACAAGCTTGACCTTGTTTACTCCAACCACATCTACCGCCAACTCCAGGATGTGGAACCTACTGTCCCCCTACCCACCCTCACATCATAGCTCACCACCATACTCCTTACATCCGCCACCACTTCTTTCATCTGCATGGGGTAGTATACCGCCAAGCCACCTTGCAGTTCCATGCCCCAAAACTATAGGTATGATGACGAATGACTAGCCACATGCTCCCGTCTTAAGCATGAGGTACGGCTTGGGAAAATCACGAAGCGCCAAGCGCAACAGTATCACATGCACTCTGCACTCAGTGCACAGTGACAAACTGGCTCATCATCAGCAGTGCAACAGTTGTACATTTTTAGAACCTGGTAGGATGATAATTGTCGTACGCTGTGACCCCATTGTACATCCTCAGTTCTCCAGGATAAGTCAGGCACGAGCTACGTAGGTCATTCCTCAGCCTTAGCGGGTCAGTCAGTTGGTCAAGTCCCTTAACCCACTTGGAGAGAATCATTCATGCATGTAGAGTCAGTAGAAGCCTTAGGGTTTGCATCAGAAAGCACTTTGCATTCTACATAATATGCATTCATATGCCTGTGCATCATTTAGAACATCCCAGAAGCCTTAGGGAATTTACTAGGATTTATATGGTATTTTTTTCATATTTTTTGGTATTTATTTAGCATTTATTGTCATTTATAAATATAAACTTTATTAAATAAATGACCAACCAACTTGACCAGCCTCTAGTTAGTATAAATAGGCTTGCATAGGGCTTAGTTTCTCATTCAGTCTTCAGTGTGCTAAGAGTTTTCCTCCTCAGCCCTAGGAGTTCCCTTGCCTCCTTCAGCACTAGACTAGTCTCATCCAGCCCTTGCAGTGCTTGAGTTTGCTTCAGCCAACCTTGGTTCTCCAACGCATGCAATTCAGCAATCCCTACAGCCATAAGCGCATCAGATCAGCCCCAAATCAGCATAAGACACCTGCGTTTTCTGCATGTGAACAATCGCCTGCATTCAGCATCTATTCAAGCCAGAATTCAGCCTACACTCTGCGTTTTCTGTCCAGCATCAGCATTCAGCTTGCGTTTTCTGTCCAGCATCAGCATTCAGCCTGTGTTTCAGTCCAGCATCATCCCTACAGGTCTGCGTTTCAGTCTACAGCAGTTCTCAGCCCTGAATCATCAGTTTACATCAGTATCCAGCCTTTAGTGCATCATCTACATCTGCCCCAGCTCTCTGGTGAAGGTAACATAGCATTCATAAGCATTTACAGCATTCTAACATAGTTTAGAACAGTCCACCATCTTCTTTTCTCAGCCTCAGGTGTGCAGCCCTTCCTCATGCCCTTGGGAAGAGTGCATAGGCTCGAGATCAGTTCATCGAGGTGTTTCTACAGCCGTGTACAGTTCAGCCAAGCTTCCGATCCTCCGAGATCTTGTGTTTGGCTTATCTACAGTCCACAGTCATTCTCTCTAAAGAAATAAAGCAAATACTATCTCGTTATCGGGATAGGGGACCCTTCAGTGGGTAATTCGGGACCCAATCTGGTGTACAGTTCTCATATCTCTCTCTCATATCTCTTTAAAGTTTGAAGTATTAAAGTAGATTGCTAAACTCACGAAACTCAGGATACAGAAGACGATGTGAGCATTTGTGTGACAGGATCTTCCAATACAAAGACTTCCGCTGCATATCACATTGGTATTAGATTCAGATTGTCCACACACACCGTATCCTAGCGTGGGGGCATCCTTGGATGGTTAGATTGCGTTCCTGCACGACCACCGACTTCAGCATCATGTCTACAAAAGAGAGTACTCATCAGCTAGAAGACGTCTCCCCGAAGGAGACCATGTTCTTCCGCCTACAGCAGACACCATAGCTCTTCTTAGAGCTCAGAACCAGCTGTTCATGGAACGTCTCCAACTCTTGGAGGTAGCAGTAGCACGTCCTTCTCCACCTCCAGTAGCACCCGACTACATCTCCCTCTTCTTTCAGATGGAACAACAAAGGAGAGAGGATGAGGCCCGAAGGAAAAGAGAAAAAGCAGAAAGACGGGACTATGAGGAAGCCCAACGAAGACCGGCGTGAGGCTGAACTCGCCGCTCGGGAACACCAACGTGAGCTTGATCAAGAACGTATGTTACTCGAGCACCAACGGGAAAAGGAGGCCATACACTTCTCCTCAGTCTCCCCAGTCATAGGTGTCACCAGCCAACAGTCTGCAGCAGCATCAACCACCATCATTCGCAGTCAACCAAACTTCAGTAAGTATGATGGTAAGTGTGATCATTCATCAGTTAATCAATTTATTCATCAGTTTAAGGCTCATTTTCCTTTAGCTAGGATCACAGACCCTCAAGACAAAGTCCACTTAGCCTCTCCCCATCTCACTGGTGAGGCAGTCACTTGGTGGCAGCATTGGTCTAGTATTCATACAGACCACAGGCCACAGGTGTCACAGCCTTTGACTAAGACATCTTTGTCCATGCCGTGAAGACTAGATTTCTCCCACCCCAGTACATGACCGGTCTGAAAGACGAGTTCTATGGACTCAGACAGAACGGATCCCCAGTGCTTCAGTTTTTCGGTAAGGTTATTACTTTAGCACAGTAGTTAGGGTTATCTGAGCAGGCTAAGATGGAGGAATTCATTCATGGATTGGACTCTAACATTCAGTTCAAGTTTGTAACTTTCAACCAAGTACATATGACCGGGCTCTGACTCTCGCTCAAAATGAAGAAATGAAGCTTAACGGGGGCAAGCCCAAGCAGTCATCTCAGTTCAGTACCAAACCCCAGCAGCAGCAATCAGCTGCTACAGACAGAGAAAGGTAACGCGTCTTCTAAAGATGCTAAGAAGGAGAGCAGTAATAGCTCCAGTTCAGGGGGTAAGAAAGATAAAGAACCTAAGAAAACCCCTGATGAAAAGGCTAAAGCAGGCATTACTAGAGGTTATCTTCCTCCAGAGGAGCAAAGGAAGTACCAGTCAAAAAATAGATGTTTTTTTTCTGTCATATTATAGGGCATGGTAAGAAGGATTGCCACAAATGGCAAGCAGCACAAGCCGCCAAAGCTCCTTCTGCCGCAGTTGCCACAGCCTCCCAAGCTCCTCCAGCCCCGCCTACTACCTCAAATGCAGTTCAACTTTTACCTTCTATGCATCCTATGCCATCCGTGGTATTTGATGCTAATAAGCAGGAGGGTGAGAGCGATGCTGCTCAGAAGAGTCTCATCCGAGGCTGACAGTTTGTAGTCCTTTTTGATATGGGTAGTTCTGAAGACGCTATCTCTCCCCAGTTGTCTAATAAATTGAACTGCACATTAGTCCCATATCATCTGGATGTAGACGGGTTTACACCTTGTCTTCGCACCCACATTTCCCAGAAGGCACAACAATTTGCCTTTGAAGTTCAGAAGGCCTCATTTCAACAAGATTTCATCGTCTCACCTTTGTTGGGGTGTGGATCTTAGGAATTCAGTGGTTCCGTCAGTATGAGCCTATTCCCGATTGGGGGCAGGACACTTTTACTGTTTGTAAAGGTTTTCCTGAGCTTGTCATGATTCGTGGGGATAGAAGCATTCTTGGCATCCCATTGATTTCGCATCTCCAGGCCAGACGAGCTATCCGCAAGGGAGCAGCAGGAGCACTCCTTTATGTTCGTGCTCAAACAGCCCCTCCCTCATTAGTAGCATCCGTTTCCCTCAGTTAGTAGACCTCCTATCCAGACACCAAAACATTATGCTTAGGGACGATCTCCCGCCCAGTCTCCCACCCTCTCGCCTTGAGGACCATCACATTGATTTGGTCCCTGGTTCACGTCCTCCTAGCAGGTTTCCCTATGGTCTTTCCAAGACTTTAGAGGGCGAGTTAGAAAAGCAGTTATCTGAGCTCCTCCGAGCCGGATTCATTCGGCCTTCTTCCTCCCCATTTGCTGCACCTATCCTATTTGTCCAAAAGAAGGACAAGTCTTCACGCCTTTGTGTAGACTACAGGGCATTAAACAAACAAACTATCAAGAATAAGTTTCCTATGCCAAGGATAGAGTACATTTTGGAGCATCTAGACAGTGCTAAGTTTTTCACTAAGATTGACCTCAAGAGTGGTTACCATCAGGTCCGCATTTTTGAAGCTGACATTCCAAAAACAGCTTTTCGAACATAGCGTGGTCACTACGAGTTCGTAGTCATGTCTTTTGGGCTTACAAATGCACCCGCAACGTTCAATAAGATGATGTCTAGGATTTTCGCAATCCACATTGAGAAGTATGTTTTCATATTCCTTGATGACATACTAGTCTTCTCAGCCACTGCGGAGCAGCATGAGAAAGATGTGGAGAAAGTCTTGCAACTTTTGCGAGATAATCAGCTCCACATAAATGCCAAAAAGTTTGTCTTTCATGTTAAGGAAGTTCAATATTTGGACTACATCATCGGTTCCAATGAGATTAGACTGGATCCATCAAAGGTTCAGGAGATCTTAGATTGGGACATTCCTAAGACCGCCCAAGAAATCCGTTCATTCGTAGGTCTTTGTCAGGCCTATAGTACCCATGTCATCAGTTTTTCAACCTTGCAGCACCTCTTACCGACTTGCTCAAGGGGGTGAAGACTCGCAAGCAGAAAGTCTCAGTTACAGGCAAGGCGCTTGATGCATTCCGTGCACTCCAGAAAGCTGCCTCTCAGAAGCACCTGTATCATGGGACGAACCTTTCGAGGTCATCACCAATGCCAGCAATGTAGCCATAGGTGCAGTCCTCCAGCAGGACAATAGACCCGTGGCATATTACAGTAGAAAGTTGGATGTCGGCGAAAAGAATTATTCGATATATGACAAAGAGCTTTTGGGTGTGATCACAACGCTCAAGCATTGGAAGCCTTTTCTTTATGGACAGGCTTTCACAGTGAAAACAGACCACCAAGCACTTCAGTGGCTTCAGACTATGTCAAGTGCCCAGTGGAGTGATCGACAGGCCAGGTGGAGTCAAATCTTCCAACAGTTTCGAGGTATGATTGAATACATCCTTGGTAAGCATAACCCAGTAGCAGATGCTCTCAGTCGAAAGTCCAGCATCCAGGCAGTCCAAGAATCTACCATTCTCGAAATCACGGTGATGACACGGAAGCGGTATAGCTGTATATGCCTTTACAGAGTGTCACACTTCCATACTCAGATACAAACACACCCAGAACACCAGACCCAAGAGCATAAACAAGACTTTATTTCAGAACAAATCTTCGTCTCTACAAAGTTGGATATCCAAAATATCCTCAGAACCATCCTTCTCTTACACCCACTCATAATCTGCCCACTCCCTTTCATCTATGTAAATTACAACTGACCAATACCTATATCACTATCAGAGTATACACTCTCAAACATTGAGGGATCTTCAAAATACAGTTCGTGGATATTTGGACCAAGCTCCATAACAAGATACATGTCTGTAGTAGGCTACCCTCCAAACTTTACCTCAGGTTTACAAGATTGTATATTTAGTACAGAGACTATTACAAACGGACATGCAAGCATTCAGGTCCCGTTTTGACTTTTTACATTAAACTTCCTAGAAAACCCGAGCTTAGAGATTCCATATGCAGCTTCAACACCTTTGAACTGAAGATCATAAATCACTGACACTTGCTATCAGTTGTAATTGTATTTGGAGAAGACAATGACCACCACCTTCTGGCTACTACGAGTTGCACTCCAAACAAAGCAAATATATGCAGTGCTGCCAGCGCTAGTCAACTTTCCTGGAGTTGATACCACCCTTGTCTTCCTTCTAGAGTTGATGTACTCTTTTCTTCTTTCGATGCAGTTGACGCTGCCACCACTCTCACCTTGTTACAGTGGACGTCACCACTTTTTGCTGTTGACGTTCACTTTTTTCTTCTACAATCAACGCCTTGTTCCTTTTGGGTCCTCTACAGTCCTTCGCCTCCTCACCGTTGACGTTCCCTCTTCTGGAAAGAGACCGCCATCTTTTTTGCTGCACCTCGGTATGGTGACTACCTGCTGCGCTAACAGTAGCTGCACCAAATACACCCTCTTTTGTCTTGACAGATTCGCAACCTTCCTTAATTCCAAAATCCACACGTCCCACTTTGCTCCTCTGCTGTCGGCGCCAGCCTCTTTTCCTTCCCCTTCAGTCGACACTACCTCAGCCTCGCCTTCTTCCCTGTGGACGCCACCTTCCTTACTTCACTGCAGTCAGCGCTCCTATCTCTTTTGCACTCTTTCGCTGCAGTCAGCACCACCACCTCCTTCTCTGCAGACGACGTGCTCTCCTCTCCAGCCTTTTCTACTGCAACTATGGCAGCATACAAAGCGACACCCCCAACGACCACCTTTCTCTTCGTTGCCCGCAGTCGGCCTTCTCTTTTTTCACGTCCCCAGCCGCTGCCACCTCTTCACCTTTTTGCTTACTCCCCCCCTCTCTACTGGCGACTCTTGTCCAGCAGCTGTACAAACAGGGATGTAATGTTCAGATTTTCCTCTGTACTTTCCACAACCTCCTGACATGTATCATAAGCCTCTTGATCTTCTTCTTTCAAGGCTAACATCAACCGAGCAAAATATTTCTTTAGTCGCAAACCATTCACCCTTCTTTTATGCTTCTTTCCCTTAAATCAGTAAGCTGATAGCTTCCATTATCAAATTTTCTCTCAACTTTGTACGGACCTTCCCACTTTGTCTGGAATGCAGTATGAAATGTATTGTCCACCTTGCTATTATACCTGAGAACCAGATCACCTTCTTCGATTTCTTTCTGCTTCACCTTCTCATTCTCTTTCTCTTGTCTTTTCAATTGCATAGCTGCATAGTGATCAAAAGCTAGCTCTCTGTCTAATTGGACTGTTTGCAAGGCCAGCAATGTTTCTCTGTAACAATTAATAGGTTCATGCCCTTCTTCAACCAGAAACTTCAAAGCTGGAACTTCTACATCAATAGGCATGAGTGCTTCCTTCCCATAAACTAAATGAAAGGGTGAGAATTGTGTACCAGATTTTACTGCAACTCTGTATGCCCATAATACACGATTCATCTCTATATCCCAATTCTTGATATGGCTTTCTGTCATTTTAGTTATCATCAGCTTAAATTCACCATTGAATCTTTCATTCAAGCGATTGCATCAAGGGTGATAAGGAGTAGTATACTTGTGGTTGATATTTAATCTTTTGCATAAGTGGTCAACTACCTCTCCTCGAAATTCAGGACCATTATCTGATAATATCTCCAGAGGAATACCAAATCTGCAGCATATATGTTCATACACAAAATTAGCCACTTCCTTACTATCTACTCTCTTCACTGCCTTCACTTCTGTCCATTTTGATAGGTAATCCACTGTAGTAAGCATATAACACTTTCCTTTGGCCGTCCTAGGAAGTGGTCCAACTGCATCCACCCCCCACCTCTCAAAAATGTCATATACCAGCATGATATTTCTCGGCTCCATTTTCAAGATTCTCTTCCCCATTCTCTGGCACTCATGGCAAGACCTGCACCAGTGCTGAATATCCTTCTGGATGGAAGGCCATACATAACCCTCCAGTAATATCTTCTGCAAGGTGACCTTAAATGCATAGTGACCTCCACATGCTCCCTCATGATTTGAAGATAGAATATAATAAGTTTCTTCCCTCCAGGGAATTCTTCTCAATACCTGATCAGCTCCTTGCATGTATAATTCATCCCCAATCATGACATAATGCTTACTCTTCCTGATAAAATGATACTTTTGGCCTATTTTGAGCTCTTCAGGCAAGCGACCTGAGAGTAGGTAATCCATCACTTTAGACAAGTATTCCCTCCCTCTGTATAATGGCTCTTCAATTTTTGCAATCACTGGATCCTGATCAATTACCTCCTGGGCTAACTCATGTGCAATATGATTGTCCTCCCGCCGCACATGTTGAATACTCCATGCTGTAAATTGATGCAGCAGCCTCCTTACATCAGCCAAACATCTTTTTGATCTCGGATTCTTTCCACGCCAGCTACCCAGAACCTGCTTTACTACTAATAGGGAATCTCCTTTTATGACTAGCTTCTGTATTTTCCGTTTTACAGCAGCTTGCAGTCCCTGAAACAATGCTGTGTACTCAGCCTCATTATTACTTTCGGCTTCCAGATGTATCCCATTTTTTAGAATCAGCCCGCCTTCTGAATCCTGGATTATATAACCCCCGGTGGCCTGAAGCATGTTGAAGTCTCCCCCGACACACCAATGTGCGGCCTCGGGCAAAGCATCTGTAACAAGGGCCCAGAACTTTGCTCTGGCACTAGCATGGTTGGGCGCATAGACATTGAGCACACCAAAGTGCTCATCGTGCATCCTCAGAATAACATACTGCGCTCTACCAGGCACAATGACCCCGCGATCCACAATGGCCTGCCACCATACATCCGCAATGACCATACATACTCCTCCCTGCCCACCCAAGGGGCCAAAACCTGCAGACCAAAATGTGTCCAATCTACCAAGCATCACCGAACCATATCTCCAAATCTTGCTCTCACTCAAATGGTGCTCCTGCATCATCAGAATATCAATACTGCCCCCAACCAGGCATCTCTGAAGCTCCTGCCTCAAGCAACCATGATAACGTACATAGTGTGCGCCGCCAAGGCCCTGTACATTCCATGAGATGATCCTCATGGATGACCTGCTGAGGTGGAGGCTGTCTCAGCCATACGGCGGGCCTTCGCAAGCGGCTTGGATGGAGAGTAATCCCCATCCGAGCGGCTACGAATCTGCCCACCCGGTGTGTTGCAAGAGTCTCGGACCAGGCGCCAGTGGCTGTGTCCCATAGCGACTGCCTCCCGCTCTCTCTGAGAGAGAAACCTCATGTATGCATACATAGCCAGGGTCTCGTGCTAGGTCTGCCACTATGCGAACCACCAAATTCGATTCCCGGAGGCATCCGCACTCCCGGTATCAAAGAAATGTGCCAACTCCCAGAGTCGGCCTATCACGTCTGTCATCTCCAAATCGCTCACATGGTGAGAAAACTCAACTGCCTGAGTCTTCAAAATACTAAGAGTGAGATCCAGAGTCCACTCCCGATCGCTAGTGCCGCACAGAGGGAAGGAGAAGGCCACCGTTGAATCAAGTGCCTCCTCCCCTCGGGCCGGAGGTATCACCACATGAACTCTGATGGGTGCTGGCTCATGGGGGCCCTCCGCTCCAAAAAGGCGTGTAAAGGAGTAGTCGAAAGCCTCCAAGCGCTGTCTAGTGTCAAGACTACTCCGCCGATTGCAGATAGAGGATATCCGTGAAGCACGAATCGGCATGGTAGGTCTCCTCTGCGGTGCACGAGCAAGGTCGGTGCTCAGTGCCTGCCAGACTGTAGGTGAGCGCCAGGGCACTGCCAGTGCCTCCCGGGGAGCTGAGGCGAGCGGAGGGGGGAGGAGGGGGGGAAGAAGGGGGTGGAGAAGGAGCCGCTGAAAATGCGGGAGCGGGAACGGGAGGAGGCGAAGATGGAAGCGAGGCGGGAGGGCGGGACAGGGGAGGGGGGGTGGGGGTGAAGGGGGGGGTGGGGGCATCTCCTCTGATCCTCAGTCTGCGCTGGGGTCTCCTCCTGGAGGGGAGCAAAGTTGTTCCTCACTGGAACCCAATGATGCTGAGGCTGTCTGCTGCTGCGTCGGTCTCTGGGCATGCTGCTGTGGCTGTCTCCCTCTACAGCGCCCCTGTCCAGGCTGCCAATCCGAGGTCTCTGTGGGCTGAGTAGGTGTCCCAGAGGCTGCCTGCCGAGCCGCATCTGTGGGCGGGCCATCGCAGGTCTGCTGCTGCGGTGAGGGTTGGGGTCTCCTGCAAGGGCAGGCGTTGGCCAGGTGGCCGACTTGCCTGCATATAAAACACTGGTTCGGGAGCCCTGAAAACTCCACTCTCTGATCGATCCATCCCCTATCCTAGGTAACTGAATGACCTTCGGAAGGGAGAAGATGTCAGGAACCAAAACTCCCAGACCAGCTACTCTAGCCACCACTGAAGACGCTGTGGGGCGCCACTCTCAAGCACCGAGTCCACCAATGATCCTATCCTAGAAAGGAGCGGAAGGTACTCGCTGCGGCGAAGTCCAGGAAAGCAAACTTTGACATGGAATAGGCGCTCTCCCTGCTCGGCCGCTACTGGGTGTCGAAACCATGCTGCCAATGTCTGAAGAAGGCCCGAGTGCCCCTGATGTCAAGGGGACAAATGGCTAGGACCTGGGCCATGCTCTGGGTAGTGTCCGCGGCCCAGTAACTGAACATCCAGGATCTTGCCCACATCTGCAAGAAGGCGGCCCTAGAGAAGATCCCGGATCTTCCCTCTGCTGCTGCTGGCGCGAGTGCCAACTATACGGCAGATGGTGGAGTGTGTCTGGAGGCGTTCCAACACTGCAGCGAGGCTCGCTTCCTCTTCTGGCGAAAGAGAAAGCCTGATGGGGGTATCCTCAGGGGGCTGCGGAAGAGTCCCTCTAAGGTGGGGCGGGAGGAACCTCCATCAGAGTCTGAAGCTGAGTTGAGGGCGAAGCAAAAAACGGAGGGTCCTGCAAGAACCAAGCTGCACAAAAAAGCGGAGTGGGGAGGGGAAGAGCGGGAAGGGCGGAAGACAAAGGGGGAGGGGCGGAAGACAGAGGAGGGTAGAGGACAGAGGGGGAGGGGCGGTAGGCAAAGGCGGAAAAAACCGGGCAGCCGGGGGGGGGGGGGGGGGGGGCGGGGGCAGGTAGGGGGGCGGGACGCGGAGGAGACGGGGGCGCGAAGGAGATGGGGGCAGGCGGCGATGGGCGCCAAAGGGAGGGCGGGGGGCGCGAAAAACACAGGGGCGCGGAGGGAGGGTGCGAGCAGGCGGGGAGAGGCGAGGGAGATAGGGGGAGCGGGGGGCGCGAAGGAGAGAGGGGTAGGCGGCGATGGGCGCGAAAGGGAGGGTGGGGGGCGCGAAGAGCACAGGGGCGCGGAGGGGGGTGCGAGGGAGTAGGCGGGGAGAGGCGAAGGCTCGAAGGCAGGAAGGGGGGGTGCGAGCAGGCGGGGAAAGGCGAAGGCAGGTCGAACCGCGGGGGGGGGGGGGGGGGGGGGGGGGGGGGGGGGGCGAAAGCTTTAGCGAGCCGGAATTAAATGGAAACATTATCTTCCATTGGTCCAAGCTATCTTGAACGACACTCATTCATCAAGTGTCGGACGGCGGACTCCATATGAAGCAGCCTTTGGTCGCCGTTTTTCTTCTCTTTTGACGAGAATGGTGTCTCCATCTTTAGAGGCTAATAAAACCACGAAAGCATTTTCCGAGATCATTGAGTCAATCAAGGACTGCTTGACCAAAGCTCAGGAAGCATATAGCAGACAGGCCAATAAGTCTAGACGAGATGTCCACTTTAAGAAAGGGGATTGGGTCTATTTGCATATCATGAAACAAAGATTGAAACAAGTGGGTCCTTCCGCGCCATAGTTGCCTTGGAGAGGACGGATTGACGCCTGCCTTTTTTATGCGCTATTGGGACCTTTTGGGGCCAGGCCTCCACACGGGCTTTCAGTATGTTTTGGACACTAGGGTGATGCCACAGAGCTTTTCAGAGGGCTTGATCTTTCTTATCCCTAAGGGGGAGGGAGTGTCTGATGATATTCGGCATTGGAAACCTATTACGATCCTCAATACTGTCTACAAGGTCCTGGCAAAGGCCTTGAGTTTGAGGATCCAGCCCTTCCTTGGGGAGCTGATTCATGCTACCCAGACAGGATTCGTCAAGGAGCGCAGTATCCTTGACAACATTTTCACATTCTGGGAGGCGACGGCCCGAGCTAGATTTCTCGGTGAGGACCTGGTCGTGATGCTTCTCGATTTTGAGAAGGCATACAATAGAGTCGATTCGGGTTTCCTAGAGGGCACTATGCTTCGCCTGGGTTTTGAGCCAGTCTGGATTCGAGAAGTGGCGGCTCTATATTCCATAGCTCGTAGCCAGGTGCTGATGGCAGGAGAACGGGGGCCGAGTTTTGAGTTGACCAGATCAGTCCGTTAGGGGTGCCCTCTCGCCCCGTTTCTTTTTCTCTTCTTTGCTGAGGCTATGAGCATGTATCTGACATCAGAGGAGGTTGGTTTGAGAGGACTCCAGCTCCCAGTCGGGGGTGAGGACCTGCTCGATTCTTAGTTTGCTGATGACACGGGATTGTTTTTGCATGGCCAGGAGGCCAATCTTCAGAGGGTAGAGCAGTCGCTACAAGTTTTTGGTGCAGCTTCGGGAGCATTCATCAATTGGTGCAAGACAGTGGCCTTAAGGATTAGTAGCGCTCCCGCTCCGGCATGGAGCCTAGACCCGGGTTTAAAATGGATTCCTCCTGGCACAGCAGTGCCGTATTTGGGATGCCAGATTGGACTTGATTTGTCACCTGAGTAGCAGATCGCCCCGCTTCTTCTGAGCATTCCGAAGAAGCTTTTGTATTGGAGTACAGCTCGACTATCCTTGGCTGGGAGGGTGGTGGCGACAAATCAGGTGCTTTTAGCGACCATGTGGTACATCACGTCTTGTTGGATCTTCTCGAGCTCTTGCATCAGCCAGGTACAGAGGCTGATCAAGAACTTTCTTTGGTCTGGGCGGGATGGTCAGCCAGCCCGGGCTAAGGTTGCTTGGGCAGTTATTACTCTTCCGCTGGCCCAGGGGGGCTTGGGCATTATAGATCCAGTTGATCAGAGTAGAGCCCTATTGGGGAAGCTTATTGTTTGGGGGCTGCTTCCAGGCACTGAGCCTTGGAAGGAGCTTCTTTTTCAGGGACTGCAGGCTAGGGCTCCCCCAGCAGGGGGCACTTGGGCACCAGAGATACGATGGATCTTCATAGAGATGAGGAGGATAGGCCTCAGTAGAGGATGGGAGGACAGATTTGCCTTGAGCATCCTGTGAGCTTGAGAGCTGCTAAGACCGGGGCTTTCTCAGAGACCTCCTACTTGTGATGAGGAGCGGGCTAGACAACCGCTCATCTGGAGCCCCGCGGTACGCACTGAGCAGGGTCATATGCTGGGTTCTCGGCCGCGTCTAGCCTGGGTACCATTGGCGGCAGGCCTAGCACGCACTTTTGGAGACTAGCACGCACTCTCAGTCACTTCAGAGGGGGGCTGATTATGAGGGATGACATTCAGGAGGCACTCACTGAGAGTGGTTCACGCCTTTCGAGCCAATGGCCCCACGGTGGATGGGAGCCTTTACACAGTTGGAGATGCTGATTGCTGTCAGAGCTTGCACTGAGGATGGTAGATGCCTCTACTATGAGATTCAGGATGAGGGCAGACTTCAGATAGTGGAGGCGGAGTCGCCTTTGGTTGCAGAGTGCATCTTTCAGAGGATACAGGTAGTGGCCGCCGCTTTCCCAAAGTGGCATATTGATCCAGACCCTGCAGATGTGGACTCTGATTGGCGCATATGGAGTGGCATGATCCTTATGCGTCCCCCGAGGCCACGGAGATCACCTTTTTCCAGTACACTGTTCGGTTGGGGAGGCATATTTTGACTGCGAGGAGGATGGTCTCTCCAGCTGCATCGGAGCATTGGCGGCTACAGGGACTCTCACAAGAGTTCCTGGAGGATTTTGGACCAGGCTCTGGGCTAGTTGACAGGCACGCAGGATCTTGACTTTCCAGTGGCTGGTTGCCCACAGGGGCTCTGCAGTTGGCACCTGGCTTGTCTACAGTGGTCTTCCGGCGGCCTCCGTCCAATGCAGCCATCCATTGGAGACACTACCTATGGGACTGTCCACAGGCGCAGCAGATTTGGCTGAGGATGCTACGCATTTTGGCCCCCCTCTCTCCAGAGGGCATGTATACGTGGGGTGCCGCTGCTTGGTCAACTTCGTTAGGGCTTGCTCTGGGATACGAGACGGAGTAGGACAGCCAGGCCATCAAATTCATTAGGGGCCAGCCTCGCCTTGTTCCTTCACCGGATTTCTCGTCCGCCGGCTGGACACAGGAGAGGGATCTACGATGGGAGCTCCTCAGCAGCCTCATCATCTGGTTCACCTAGAGAGCCCTGTGTTTCAGGGCCTTTGAGGGGAGATTGGAGCCACCAGCAGAGACTGTTCGGGGGATTTGGCAGGAGGTGATCCACACCCTGCGAGGACAGTATGACTGCATCTGGGGCGACTCGGATGTGGCGATTTTGCGGCGCCAAACCTTTCACACCACTTGGCGCAACGGCCCCTCCTATACACTACACACGGGTACCCCCGCTAGCATCACAGGCCACCTGTTTGGCTTTTCCACACTCCTATTGTATGATATAGCCTCTCAGTTATTTGTACTGATATTCGTACCTTTTTGCACCTAGGGAGAGTGTCAGCTGCCTTGATTGGATCTCTGCTCTGCCTTCTTATGAGCAAGAGAGTTTTTTGTAGCCAAGCGGGCGTTTTTTATAACTACTGAAAGGATCTTTTCTCGGAAAAAAAAAAAAGATTGAAACAAGTGGGAAAACATTGTCCCAAGCTTTCATTCCGTAGTTTTGGCCCTTTTCCAATATTCAAAAAGTTAAGTGATGTCTCCATGAAGTTAAAGTTGCCTACCAATTGGACAATGCATGATGTTTTCCATGTTTCTTGGCTAAAACCATATGTTGGTCCAGAAGTGTTTGATGTTTCAGATGAACAGCAACCAGACGTGGTAGACGAAGCAGAAGTTATTGAGCCTTAGCAGATTCTTCTTCATCGATGGAAGCATGGTTCCGGTCGACGGATACGTCAGTTCTATACGAAATTCCGAGATCGAGGCACCCACGAAGCCGTATGGCTCAACGAGGAGTTCTTCCAGGAGTATCCCCAATTGTTGGCGGACTACTTGGAAGCCATGAACATACCGCCAAGCTAAGCACGAGGGAATGTCACATGCACTCTGCACTCAGTGCATGGTGACAAACTGGCTCATCATCAGCAGTGCAACAGTTGTACATTTTTAGAACCCAGTAGGATGATAATTGTCGTACGCCGTGACCCCATTGTACATCCTCAGTCCAGGATAAGTCAAGCACGAGCTACGTAGGTCATTCCTCAGCCTTAGCGGATCAGTCAGTCAGTCAAGTCCCTTAACCCACTTGGAGAGAATCATTCATGCATGTAGAGTCAGTAGAAGCCTTAGGGTTTGCATCAGAAACCACTCTCCATTCTGCATAATATGCATTCATATGCCTGTGCATCATTTAGAACATCCCAGAAGCCTTGGGGAATTTACTAGGATTTATCTGGTATTTTTTCCATATTTTCGGGTATGTATTTAGCATTTATTGTCATTTATAAATATAAACTTTATTAAATAAATGACCAGCCAACTTGACCAGCCTCTAGTTAGTATAAATAGGCTTACATAGGGCTTAGTTTCTCATTCAGTCTTCAGTGTGCTAAGAGCTTTCCTCCTCAGCCCTAGGAGTTCCCTTGCCTCCTTCAGCACTAGACTAGTCTCATCCAGCCCTGGGAGTGCTTGAGTTTGCTTCAGCCAACCTTGGTTCTCCAACGCATGCAATTCAGCAGTCCCTACAGCCATAAGCGCATCAGATCAGCCCCAAATCAGCATAAGACACCTGCGTTTTCTGCATGTGAACAATCGCCTGCATTCAGCATCTATTCAGGCCAGAATTCAGCCTACAGTCTGCGTTTTCTGTCCAGCATCAGCATTCAGCCTGCGTTTCAGTCCAGCATCATCCCTACAGGTCTGCATTTCAGTCTACAGCAGTTCTCAGCCCTGAATCATCAGTTTACATCAGTATCCAGCCTTCAGTGCATCATCTACATCTGCCCCAGCCCTTTGGTGAAGGTAACATAGCATTCATAAGTATTTACAGCATTCTAACATAGCTTAGAACAGTCCACCATCTTCTTTTCTCAGCCTCAGGTGTGCAGCCCTTCCTCATGCCCTTGGGAAGAGTGCATAGGCTCGAGATCAGTTCATCGAGGTGTTTCTACAGCCATGTACAGTTCAGCCAAGCTTCCGATCCTCCGAGATCTTGCGTTTGGCTTATCTACAGTCCACAGTCATTCTCTCTAAAGAAATAAACAAATACTATCTCGTTATCGGGATAGGGGGCCCTTCAGTGGGTAATTCAGGACCCAATCTGGTGTACAGTTCTCATATCTCTCTCTCATATCTCTTTAAAGTTTGAAGTATTAAAGTGGATTGCTAAACTCACGAAACTCAGGATACAGAAGACGGTGTGAGCATTTGTGTGACAGGATCTTCCAATACAAAGACTTCCGCTCCATATCACATTGGTATCAGATTCAGATTGTCCACACACACCGTATCCTAGCGTGGGGGCATCCTTGGATGGTTAGATTGCGTTCCGGGCACGACCAGCAACTTCAGCATCATGTCTACAAAAGAGAGTACTCATCAGCCAAAAGACGTCTCCCCTGAAGGAGACCATGTTCTTCCGCCTACAGTAGAACCATATCTCTTCTTAGAGCTCAGAACCAGCTGCTCATGGAACGTCTCCAACTCTTGGAGGCAGCAGCAACACCTCCTTCTCCACCTCCAGTAGCACCCGACTACATCTCCCTCTTCTTTCAGATAGAACAACAAAGGAGAGAGGATGAGGCCCGAAGGAAAAGACAAAAAGGAGAAAGACGGGACTATGAGGAAGCCCAACGCAAGACGAAGACCAGCGTGAGGCTGAACTCGCCGCTCGGGAACACCAACGTGAGCTTGATCGAGAACGTATGTTACTCGAGCACCAACGGGAAAAGGAGGCCATACACTTGAGGTATCAGCAGCTCTCCTCAGTCTCCCCAGTCATAGGTGTCACCAGCTAGTAGTCCGCAGTAGCATCAACCATCATCATTCGCAGTCAACCAAACTTCAGTAAGTATGATGGTAAGTGTGATCATTCATCAGTTAATCAATTTATTCATCAGTTTAATGCTCATTTTCCTTTAGCTAGGATCACAGACCCTCAAGACAAAGTCCACTTAGCGGCTCCCCATCTCACTGGTGAGGCAGTCACTTGGTGGCAGCATTGGTCTAGTATTCATACAGACCACAGGCCACAGGTGTCACAGTCTTTGACTGGGACATCTTTGTCAATGACCTGAAGACCAAATTTCTCCCGCCCCAGTACATGACCAGTCTGAAAGACGAGTTCTATGGATTCAGACAGAACGGATCCCCAGTGCTTCAGTTTTCCGGTAAGGTTATTACTTTAGCACAGCAGTTAGGGTTATCTGAGTAGGCTAAGATGGAGGAATTCATTCATGGATTGGACTTAGCATTCGGTTCACAGTTCGTAACTTTCAACCAAGTACATATGACCGGGCTCTGACTCTCGCTCAAAATGAAGAAATGAAGCTTAACTGGGGCAAGCCCAAGCAGCCATCAGTCCAGTACCAAACCTCAGTAGCAACAATCAACTGCTACAGACAGGGAAAGGTAACGCGTCTTCTAAAGATGCTAAGAAGGACAGCAGTAATAGCTCTAGTTCAGGGGGTAAGAAAGATAAAGAACCTAAGAAAACCCCTGATGAAAAGGCTAAAGCAGGCATTACTGGAGGTTATCTTCCTCCAAAGGAGCAAAGGAAGTACCAGTCAAAAAATAGATGTTTTTTCTGTCATATTATAGGGCATGGTAAGAAGGATTGCCACAAATGGCAAGCAGCACAAGCTACCAAAGCTCCTTCTGCCGCAGTTGCCACAGCCTCCCCAGCTCCTCCAGCCCCGCCTACTACCTCAAATGCAGTTCAACTTTTACCTTCTATGCATCCTATGCCATTCGTGGTATTTGATGCTAAACAGGAGGGTGAGAGCGATGCTGCTCGGAAGAGCCTCATCCGAGCTTATGGCTCTGCCCAGGGCTGACAGTCTGTAGTCCTTTTTGATATGGGTAGTTCTGAAGACGCCATCTCTCCCCAGTGGGCTAATAAATTGAACTGCACATTAGTCCCATATCATCTGGATGTGGACGGGTTTACACCTTGTCTTCGTACCCACATTTCCCAGAGGGCACAACAATTTGCCTTTGAAGTTCAGAAGGCCTCATTTCAACGAGATTTCATCGTCTCACCTTTGTTGGGGTGTGACATGATCTTAGGAATTCAGTGGTTCCGTCAGTATGAGCCTATTCCCGATTGAGGGTAGGACACTTTTACTGTTTGTAAAGGTTTTCCTGAGCTTGTCATGATTCGTGGGGATAGAAGCATTCTTGGCATCCCATTGATTTCGCATCTCCAGGACAGACGAGCTATCCGCAAGGGAGCAGAAGGAGCACTCCTTTATGTTCGTGCTCAAACAGCCCCTCCCTCATTAGTAGCATCCGTTACATCTTCAGTCTCTCAGTTAGCAGACCTCCTATCCAGACACCAGGACATTATGCTTAGGGACGATCTCCAGCCCAGTCTCCCACCCTCTCGCCTTGAGGACCATCACATTGATTTGGTCCCTGGTTCACGTCCTCCTAGCAGGTTTCCCTATCGTCTTTCCAAGACTTTCGAGGGCGAGTTAGAAAAGCAGTTATTTGAGCTTCTCCGAGCCGGATTCATTCGGCCTTCTTCCTCCCCATTTGCTGCACCTATCCTATTTGTCCAAAAGAAGAACAAGTCTTCACGCCTTTGTGTAGACTACAGGGCATTAAACAAACTCACTATCAAGAATAAGTTTCCTATGCCAAGGATAGAGTACATTTTGGAGCGTTTAGACGGTGCTAAGTTTTTCACTAAGATCGACCTCAAGAGTGGTTACCATCAGGTCCGCATTTTTGAAGCTGACATTCCAAAAACAGCTTTTCGGACAGAGCGTGGTCACTACAAGTTCGTAGTCATGCCTTTTGGGCTTACAAATGCACCCGCAACGTTCAATAAGATGGTGTCTAGGATTTTCGCAATCCACATTGGGAAGTGTGTTTTCATATTCCTTGATGACTACTAGTCTTCTTAGCCACTGCGGAGCAGCATGAGAAAGATGTGGAGAAAGTCTTGCAACTTTTGCGATCTACATAAACGCCAAAAAGTCTGTCTTTGGTGTTAAGGAAGTTCAGTATTAGTGCTACATCATCGGTTCCGATGGGATTAGACTGGATCCATCAAAGGTTCACGAGATCTTAGATTGGGACGTTCCTAAGACCGCCCAAGAAATCCGTTCATTCGTAGGTCTTTGTCAGGCCTATAGTACCCATGTCCATCAGTTTTCCAACCTTGCAGCACCTCTTACCGACTTGTTCAACGGGGTGAAGACTCGCAAGCAGAAAGTCTCGGTTACAGGCAAGGCGCTTGATGCATTCCGTGCACTCCAGAAAGCTGCCTCTCCGAAGCACCTGTATTAAAGTTAGCATCATGGGACGAACCTTTCGAGGTCATCACCGATGCCAGCAATGTAGCCATAGGTGCAGTCCTCCAGCAGGACAATAGACCCGTGGCATATTACAGTAGAAAGTTGGATGTCGCCGAAAAGAATTATTCGGTATATGACAAAGAGCTTTTGGGTGTGATCACAGCGCTCAAGCATTGGAAGCCTTTTCTTTATGGACAGGCTTTCACAGTGAAAACAGACCACCAAGCACTTCAGTGGCTTCAGACTATGCCAAGTGCCCAATGGAGTTCTTTTAATGGTGAGTTTGCTTGATGCCGTGTAGTCTACACAAAGGCGTGCATACTTGTTCTTCTTTTGGACAAATAGGATGAGTGCAGAAAATAATGAGGAAGATGGCCGAACGAATCCGGCTCGGAGGAGCTCAGATAACTGCTTTTCTAGCTCGCCCTCTCAAGTCTTGGAAAGACGATAGGGGAACCTGCTAGGAAGTTCTGATCCAGGGACCAAATTGTATCTCATAGTAGAGGCATCTACCATCCTCAGTGCAAGCTCTGACAGTAATCAGGATCTCCAACTGTGTAAAGGCTCCCATCCACCGTGGGGCCGCTGGCTCGAAAGGCGTGAACCACTCCTCAGTGAGTGCCTCCTGAATGTCATCCCTCATAATCAGCCCCCCTCTGAAGTGACTCAGCCTCTCCGCCTGGATCTCCTCTGGGAGACTGCAGAAGGCCTGCCAGTCTCCAAAAGTGCGTGCTGGGCCTGCCGCCAATGGTACCCAGGCTAGACGCGGCCGAGAACCCAGCATATGACCCTGCTCAGTGCGTACCGCGGGGCTCCAGATGAGCGGTTGTCTAGCCCGCTCCTCATCACAAGTAGGAGGTCTCTGAGAAAGCCCCGGTCTTAGCAGCTCTCAAGCTCGCAGGATGCTCAAGGCAAATCTGTCCTCCCATCCTCTACTGAGGCCTGTCCTCCTCATCTCTATGAAGATCCATCGTATCTCTGGTGCCCAAGTGCCCCCTGCTGGGGGAGCCCTAGCCTGCAGTCGCTGAAAAAGAAGCTCCTTCCAAGGCATGCCAATCTCCAAAACTGCGTGCTGGGCCTGCTACCAATGGTCCCCAGACCGAGAACCCAGCATATGACCCTGCTCTGTGCGTACCGCGGGGCTCCATATGAGTGACTGTCTGGCCCGCTCCTCATCACAAGTGGGAGGTCTCTGTGAAAGCCCCGGTCTCAGCAACTCCCAAGCTCGTAGGATGCTCAAGGCAAATCTGTCCTCCCATCATCTATTGAGGCCTGTCCTCCTCATCTCTATGAAGATCCACCGTATCTCTGGTGCCCAAGTGCCCCCTGCTGGGGGATCTCTAGCCTACAGTCGCTGAAAAAGAAGCTCCTTCCAAGGCTCAGCGCCTGGAAGCAGCCCCCGAACAATAAGCTTCCCCAACAAGGCTCTACTCTAATCAGCTGGATCTATAATGCCCAAGCTCCCCTGGGCCAGCGGAAGAGTAATAACTGCCCAAGCAACCTTGGCTTGGGACGCCTGACCATCCCGCCCAGACCAAAGAAAGTTCCTGATCAGCCTCTGTACCTAGCTGATGCAGGAGCTCGAGAAGATCCAGCAAGACGTGATGTACCACATAGTTGCTAAAAGCACCTGATTTGTCACCACCACCCTCCCAGCCAAGGATAGCCGAGTTGTACTCCAATATAAAAGCTTCTTCCGAATGCTCACAAGAAGCGGGGCAGTCTGCTGCTCATGTGACAAATCAAGTCCAATCTGGCATCCCAGATACCGCATTGCTGTGCCGGAAGGAATCCATCTAAAACCCGGGTCTGGGCTCCATGCCGGAGCGGGAGCGCTACTGATCCAAAAAGCCACTGTCTTGCGCCAATTGATCAATGCTCCCGAAGCCACACCAAAAACATGTAGCGAGTGCTCTGCCCTTTGTAGATTGGCCTCCTGGCCATGCAGAAACAATCCCGTGTCATCAACAAACTCAGAATCGAGCAAGTCCTCACCCCGGATTGGAAGCTGGAGTCCTCTCAAACCAACCTCCTCTGCTGTCAGATACATGCTCATGGCCTCTGCAACAAAGAATAGAAAAAGGAACGGGGCGAGAGGGCATCCCTGATGGACTGATCTGGTCAACTCAAAACTCGGCCCCCATCCTCCTGCCATCAACACCTGGCTACGAGCTATGGAATATAGAGCCGCCACTCCTCGAATCCAGTCTGGCTCAAAACTCAGGCGAAGCATAGTGCCCTCTAGAAGACCCCAATCGACTCTATCGTATGCCTTCTCAAAATCGAGAAGCATAACGACCAAGTCCTCACCGAGAAATCTAGCTCGGGCCGTCACCTCCCAGAAGGTGAAAATGTTGTCAAGGATACTGCGCTCCTTGACGAATCCTGTCTGGGTAGCATGAATCTACTCCCCAAGGAAGGGCTGGATCCTCAAACTCAAGGCCTTTGCTAGGACCTTGTAGACAGTATTGAGGATCGTAATAGGCCTCCAATGCCGAATATCATCTGACACTCCCTCCCCCTTGGGGATAAGAAAGATAAAGCCCTCTGAAAAGCTTTGTGGCATCACCCCAGTGTCCAAAACATACTGAAAGCCCCTGCGGAGGCCTGGCCCCAAAAGGTCCCAATAGCGCATAAAAAAGGCAGGCGTCAATCCATCCTCCCCAGGGCAACTATGACGCGGAAGGACCCTCAAAGCCTCAACAAGCTCATCCTCTGAAAGGGGCTCACCCAAAACTGTGCACATACGATCTGTGACCCTCCTCTGCACATTGGCCCACACAGTCTGTCTGCAAGCATCACGTGCCTCCGTGGCTGGCTCCGCTGAAAGCAGGTCTCTATAGAACTCAGTTGCAATAGCTCTAATCTCCCCGGCCTCAATGGCTAACGATCCGTCCTGCTTCCTGAGGAGCTGGCGTACTCCTGCTCGAGCATGGCGGGGTCCGGTCATCTCAAAAAACTCCCCAGTCACCCTATCACCAAGCTGCGTCCACTGAGAGGCCTGGCGATGATAGTAGAACTCGTGTCTCTGCTCCTTTGCCTCTGAATGTGAATAGTCACCTGCCTTCAGCATCTATTCAGGCCAGAATTCAGCCTACAGTCTGCGTTTTCTGTCCAGCATCAGCATTCAGCTTCCGTTTTCTGTCCAGCATCAGCATTCAGCCTCCGTTTCAGTCCAGCATCATCCCTACAGGTCTGCGTTTCAGTCTACAGCAGTTCTCAGCCCTGAATCATCAGTTTACATCAGTATCCAGCCTTTAGTGCATCATCTACATCTGCCCCAGCCCTCTGGTGAAGGTAACATAGCATTCATAAGCATTTACAGCATTCTAACATAGCTTAGAACAGTCCACCATCTTCTTTTCTTAGCCTCAGGTGTGCAGCCCTTCCTCATGCCCTTGGGAAGAGTGCATAGGCTCGAGATCAGTTCATCGAGGTGTTTCTACAGCCGTGTACAGTTCAGCCAAGCTTCCAATCCTCCGAGATCTTGCGTTTGGCTTATCTACACTCCAGAGTCATTCTCTCTAAAGAAATAAAGCAAATACTATCTCGTTATTGGGATAGGGGGCCCTTCAATGGGTAATTTGGGACCCAATCTGGTGTACAGTTCTTATATCTCTCTCTCTTTAGAGTTTGAAGTATTAAAGTGGATTGCTAAACTCACGAAACTCAGGATACAGAAGACGGTGTGAGCATTTGTGTGATAGGATCTTCCAATACAAAGACTTCCGCTGCATATCACAAACGGATTTCTCAACGGCTCAACCAATGCAAGAAAGCTCAAAGCCGGAGATGCACTTGATCCTAATAATTACAAGATGATCATGATTGGCCACACATTGGCCAAACTCTATGGATCCGTGCTAGAGGCGGAGCTCACTTCATTTGCAGAGAGACAGGGATGCACAGCCTTAGGACACGCAGGCTTTCGGAGGAGCTACTCTACCCTTGACCACATCTTCACCCTCCGTGCCATCATGGAGGAGGGTAGAGCACGATATCAGAGGATTTATTGCTGCTTTGTGGATTTCCACCAAGCTTTTGATACTGTACCTCGAGCTTGCCTCCTAAACGATCTACAGGAGATAGGAGTCTTATCTGATATTGTTTGGAGCATCATCGCCCTCTATTCGTCTGTCACCGGACGAGTGAGAGCCCCAGGAGGTACATCACAGGAGATTTCCAGCACTATTGGGGTGAAACAGGGCTTCCCTCTATCACCCACTCTTTTTGGCCTCTACATTGATGAGATCTCGAGCTTCATTGATGGATTAGGCGGGGCTGGTCCACCAATGGTAGCCATATTGATCCCCATACTACTTTATGCAGATGACATCGTCTTCCTCTCAGATTTAGCCAAGGGGCTTCAGAGACAGTTGGATGCCTTATGGACTTCTACACTTAGCGGGACCTCTCTGTTAACCTTGGTAAAACCAAGGTAATGGTCTTCTCAATACTTCTTTCCCCTTAAGGACGAGAAGTTGGATGCCTTAAGGACTTCTACACTCAGCGGGACCTCTTTGTTAACCTTGGTAAAACCAAGGTAATGGTCTTCAATACTTCTCGCTCCTTTACATCCAGATTGAGCTTCACATACAGAGGGGATCCTGTGGAGATTGTCTCATCCTATGTCTACCTTAGTGTCACTTTTAGTGCCCACGCTTCACCATGCTTGTTGCAGCACATGCTAGAGTGACACGGGGATATGCAACCTTGAGCTTACTTGAGTGGCAGTGCTTCGAGGCAGATTTCCAAGAGCCCGGGACGAAGGGTTGGCTTTTTGACACCCTCGTCACACCAGCCTTGATGTATGGAGCAGCCTTCTGGGGGAAGATTTATCCGATGAGGATTGGCAGCGAGTTGAGAGGACCCAGGTCATGATGTTCTCCCGTATGATCCACAGCAAACCATCAGTCCTACACCAGATTATCTAGGCACAGTTTGCTCCAACCCTGATGGTAGTGGATGCACTCTTCCAAACAATCACATACCTCCAGTGCATCAGTCACATGGATCCCCACAGGTACCCGAGGCTTGTCTTGGAGTCCTCAAGACAGCTAGCACTTGAGGGCGACTCTGGAGTATGGTATGCACTAGTTTGCACTTGGTTCTTGGTATATAGGCTCCGCATGGACCACCTACCACACCTTCAGTACAGTTTGTACTCCCTTTTTCTCCGGCTTTCTCATGAGGATACCAACCGGGTTATCCGGTTATATCTTCTCAGTCTCTACACCCATTGGACATGGATCACACCTCCGGAGCTCCCAACAACGAAGATGCACTTCTACAGTGATCACTTCCTCAAGCTCATTGAGGACCGATTCATTCAGCAACAATCGGGATACCTGAGTGTTCACATGTCCCATGCCATGTGGATTGCCATTTGCCAGATACGGGTATCATCCCACCGCCTCAAAGTGGTGATAGGTAGAGCCGAGCGCGTCTTCAAAGCCGGGAAGCTCATATGGAGAACCAGAGAGGAGAGGATCCGCCAATTATGCCACACAGACATTGAGACAAAGGAGCATTACATACGCCGCTGCCCAGTATACTATGAGATCCGCGAGAGGTTTCACTGTCTGTTTTGTGAGGGATTTGGTCCACTCTCTCATCCTGCTTGAGCTCCACAGACATAGGGACACTTTCTTGAGAGAGCTTCGCCCCCTCCCTCGCTAGCCAACCATCACCAGTTTTTTCCAGACCCAGGAGGTGGAGGACACCGATACAATGGATCTTGTGGACCCATCTCGAGCTTCTCCAAACCCACCTCGCCTGAGAGGAGTTACCTCGGACCGGGCCTCCACACTCCAATGTGCCCAACGCCCCCTACCCCCTGGCCGTCCACGATCCCCTCATCATCTCCAGATCCAAGACACGCTCCACCACCATCGAGCGACCTTTCCACGTGACATAGCTGAGGGAGACCTCTCGGCCATACTCATTAGCCCCATGCTTGATATTTTGGAGAGCTGATGTTGCTCTCATGTTTCTATGTTCCTAGTATTCCATGATGAGTTTCCATGGACAGTTTTGTATCACCCGTGGGATAGCTATGTTTATGTTTTGTGTCTGTTTTGTTTTGCATTCCATGATGAGATATGCCATGGACATTATTGTCTCACTTTGGTCTCATAGGCCCATTGGGTCGTTAGTAGACGCTTAATATATCTTTCTCTCTCTCTCTCTCTCTCTCTCTCTACAAGGGACAAAGGTATGGATAGCTGATGAACTCACCCCGCTACAACTCAAGAGCAAATCTGCAGAGCTGAATAAAGTTAAAGAAGCAAGAAAGAATGGCAAATGGGCAATATATAGAGGAGGACAAGCAATCATTAAAGAATTCCGTACCCCACCCCCCTCAAGAGCAAATCCATCCATGGATGAAATATAGCTATTTTTATTTTGAACCTCAATTTCGAACTAGATGCAATAGAACCCATTGTAACTTAAACTCTTAAGAGTCTTAAGAGTTCATTTTGAGTTATTTTTTTTTCAGTTTTATGCCTCTTTGGCATCGATACCCAGAGTGGAATGTAAATGGATGTACCTGATTTGTCCCATAGGTCGGATTCGGCCTCCCGTGGACGTTAATATAACTTTCTTTCTTTCTTTCTCTCTCTCTCTCATAGTGAGCTTCATACGACTACGACTAGCTTTTCATTTCAGTTTTTCTTTCCATGAGACTCAGGACATAGACTTGTTGTATACAGATTTGTCTCATAGAGCAAATCTGTCCTTTTGTAGACATTAATTCTTTTTCTCGGAGTCTTACAGTTCTGTTCTTATAACTGTAGGACAATCAGTTTATTGTACTTTTTAGTCTCATTTAGTTGTTCTCTTTGATGAGGCACCAACTTCAGATGTACTCTCAGTTTTGGTCTCATAGGCCACTATGGCCACTTAGAGACGTTAATATATCATTTCATTTCCTTTCTGTGGATACTCAGAGGACCCGTTCAGCCCCTGGGGAGGAACAAGGTCCTTGGAGACAGCTAGATATGAGACAAGGGCAGCTGCACCAGAGGACAGGATACGCCAGCTTTGTCATACAGAGACTGAGATAGAGGCCCACCATATATGTCAATGTCCAGTATACGGGGGAGGTTCCATTGCCTCTTCCGAAACAAAATTGAATCACTTTCCAAGATCATGGATTTCCAAGGCTAGAGATGCCTAGGGCTCTTCCTTTTGGAGCTCTACAAACATAGGGAGTCCTTATTGTGGCCCAGACCAGCTCCCGTGGCCCCCGCCCACACTCATGTCACCACAGGAGGATCAAAGCCATCATTTCACACCACCACACAGGACTTTCTCCCGCTGGCTTACCATGATGCAGCGCCCTATACGGGATATTTTAAGGTGATGTGAGAGCTTGACGCTTTGTATTGGGATCAACTTTGGCATTTCAGCTCTTGTTCCTTTCTTTTATTTTTAGTACCCATGATGATGTATTCAATGGACATGATGTAATCTTTTGGTCTCATAGGTCATTTTGGCCCTTTGTAGACGTTAATTTAACTTTCTCTCTCTCTCTCTCTCTCTCTCTCTCTCTCTCTCTCTCTCTCTCTCTCTCTCTCTCTCTCTAGACCTACCTCGCCCGAGAGGAGTTACCTCGGACCGAGCCTCTGCACTCCAGCGTGCCCAATGCCCTCGGCCCCCCCCTCGCCCACGATCACCTCATCAGCTCCAAATCCAGGACATGCTCCACCGCCATGGAGCTACCTTTCCACGTGACATAGCTGAGGGAGACCTCTTGACCATACTCATTAGCCCCATGCTTGATATTTTGGAGAGTGGTATACCATCTATTCAGAGTTGATGTTGCTCTCATGTTTCTATGTTCTTACTATTCCATGATGAGTTTCCATGGACAATTTTGTATCACCCCAGTGAGATAGCTATGTTTATGTTTTCTTTCGTTTTATTTTCCATTCCATGATGAGATATGCCATGGACATTATTGTATCACTTTGGTCTCATAGGCCCATTGGATCTACCTGATATACATTTTCCAGTATTTTCCAGTATTTTCTACTCAGTATCATCTCGGAGTCTTACAATTCTGTTCTTATAACTGTAGGACAATCAATTTATTGTACTTTTTAGTCTCATTTAGTTGTTCTCTTTGATAAGACACCAACTTCAGATGTACTCTCAGTTTTGGTCTCATAGGCCACTATGGCCTCTTAGAGACGTTAATATATCATTTCATTTCATTTCTCTCTCTCATGTTGCTCCCATGTTTTTATGTTCTTAGTATTCCATGACGAGTTTCCATGGATAGTTTTGTATCACCCCAGCGAGATAGCTATATTTACGTTTTCATTCTATTTTATTTTCCATTCCATGATGAGATATGCCATGGACATTATTGTACCACGTTGGTCTCATAGGCCCATTAAGTCTTTAGTAGATGCTTAATGTATCTTTCTTTCTTTCTTTCTTTCTTTTCGTGAAATGGTGTTTTATATTATATGTAAAAAATGTACATCAGCCACATGGCTCACACAGAACTTATGGCCCCAAAAAAAACCCCCACAAAAGATCCTCTAAAGGATCATGACCATGCAAACCTGTACACTAATAAGAAAGCCTCCTAGCCAAATAAGCATCCCAGATAAAAGCATCAAAGATGAGCCAACCGAGCCGCCGTAGACCATAACGAAATAACATCTGCATCCAGTAGTTGAGCTGAGAGAAGAGAAGAAAACTGCCAAAGCAGCAAACCGCGGATACGTAGAATGTGCCCATGTATTCCAGACAAGGAATCAAAGATGAACCCATTTCGTGTAGTCCAAATATGCCAAAGTCCTGTCCATCTAAGGAAATGGAATATCACAAGGTGACTGTCCGAAGTAATGACTTGAGGACAAATCCCAAATATCCACTGATGAGCCGAAACAGTAGACCTCTCTACTGCCTCCCAAACGCGAGAGACAAAAGACCAAATCTGACGGGCCACTGGACAACTCATGAACAGATGCATAACTGTTTCAGTGCATGTCGTGCAGAAGAAGCAAGAGGCCAATGTAATTTTACGATGGCTAAGCTGATCCCGTGTAGGTAACCCTCCCACCAACATCCTCCAAATGAAAACCTTACCTTGGTAAGGGAGTTTAGACTGCCAACCACGCATAAGAGTTTTCTGCCACCATGATTTAGACTTGTGCACTCCCCACACCTTATTGGCCTCGGCTGAAACCCAATCTTTCTCTGATATGAGCTTATGATAGACCTGGTTAGCTGAAAGTGATATCAAGTCACCAGATTTACATAGTGCCCAATCAAGCCAAGGCTGATCTGCAAATGGCCGAGGCAATGGAGTAAAAGGCTCAACTGCATGCATGATGTCAACCCATAGTGGCTGAAATGTCCGAGGAACCTTAAAGTGCTGCCGAATACGACGAAACGAATATGGCCTGTTACGACCAGGTATCACAGCATCTCGGATTCTAACCAAGCCTAACCTGACCATGCGGTTGAGTCGTATGCGTGAAGCATCTCTGTCTGGCCAAACAATGACACGCGACTCCACAAATGTTTCGAACTGCAAAGAGTTCAAAAGTAGTCTTTCATGACCAGGATCCCACCGAGTCAATAGTAGAACTTCATGCCAAGAAAGGAGAATATGCGATAAAATGTGAGATGAGCAAATACGGACAGGATAAGCCGCATTCACAATGTCCCACCATGAAGCGTGCACACGTGTCCGTCCATGTGACAATCCCTCCAACTCAATCAAGTCACGAGCCATGAATACCCAAGGCTGCTCCTGCAAACACATATCCTAAAAAATCGCCCACCTACGCGCCACCATATGCAAGCGGACATCCATTCTTTTGGGCATCGTAATGTGATTCCAAGCTATTAATGTTTGACCCATAATATTTCCTTGCCTCTTCCAGAGCATAAACCGAATGGGAGTAGCCAAATGGAGAAGAGATTTGTGTGTCCAAGGTAGCAAAGGCAAAAAATAGGAAATCATGCTAAGCATAATAACCTGAGCTACCTTAACCCTCACATGCACAGGCCACCCTTGAGCTTTCCAATACACAAATTTATCCGAGATCCGAGCAAAAATCCAAGCAAGAAGCGCTTGGGGGTCCACATCCACACCCACCAAATACCCAAGAAGACGAACAATGTTTCCTGTGTGCACCACACGGCCTTGCCACCCTAATGCCTCAAGATCAAATTCCGTGCATACAATGAGGGCTGATTTTGTTGAATTTATTTTCAGCCCAGAAGCCAATGCAAAATTATTCCAAGCTTCCATTGCTCCATCTATATTGGCTTTTTTGGCCCTGAGAAACATAAAAGTGTCATCCGCAAGGGCTTGAGCAACCAATTGCTTGCCATGAGGGAGATGCAAACCAACCACTTCACCATGCGATGCCATAGCATCTAGGCGAGATAACATAGGATGAGTGGCAATGGCAAAGAAAAGAGGGCTAAGAGGACAGCCTTGCCGGAGAGAACGGGTGAGAGAAATACCCTCCGAAAGTCTTCCATTGAGCATAATCCGCGTGATAGAGCCAGAGCCAAGTAAATGCACCAAATTAGCCATTTTGGGACCAAAGCCCATGGCTGTCATTAACTGAGAAAGGAAAGACCAGCTGACATGATCAAAAGCTTTTTCAAGATCCAGCTGCACCATCACAATCTCTTGCTTCTTTGCCTTGGCATAATCCACTCCAATTTGAACATTAAGAATATTATGCAAAATATTCCTGCCATGCACAAATCCATATTGATATGGATGAATAAGAGTAGGAAGCACCTTCTGCAAGCGATTGGCAAAAATCTTTGTAAAGATTTTATACATAATACCCATAAGTGAGATCGGATGCCATTCAGCCAAAGAAGTAGGCGAAGGGACTTTGGGCAATAAAGGAAGTATGCCCAACTTCCAATCGGCAGGCATATATCCCTCATCCCAAACCCTTTGACAAATAAGTGACAAAGGCTCTGCAAGCTGATCAGCATATTTTCGGAAAAACTCATTTGTCAAACCATCCTAACCAGGGTTCTTTCCCATGGGAAGTTTGGAGAGAACAACTTCCACTTCCCCTTAAGTAACAGGAGCATCAAGCTGAACCGCCACATCAGGGTCAACTTGATATCGTACTTCAGCAAACAATGACTCCCTTGCAGCCAGGACAGCCGGCGAGACATCCTCTCGAGGGGCAAGCAAATCTTCATAAAACCTGATGCAATGCTGAATAACCTCAGAAGGTTGAGTAACAAGGTTGCCTTGGGCATCCATCAGCCTAACAATGTTCTCATGCATATGTTTTTGATGCAACTTATCATAGAAGCGATGAGATTGATAGTTAGCATCCTGCAAAGCATCAAGACGTGCAAGTAGTTTAAAGCGAACATATTGTGCTTCTTGCACCCTAGATAGCTCCTTTTTCAGCCATTCTATGGCATCCACAACTTCAGCATCCATAGAGTCAGTAAACATGAACGCCTGCAAGCCCTTTAAAAGCGACTTAAGAAGATCCACATGCTCTTTTTGTATAGAGGCATTAGCAAGACCATAATGCCGTGCTAATTTCCGAGTGTTGGTAAGGAACATTGGCCAAGCATGATAATCAGCCACGGACATTCTTGTGGAGAAATGTCGTATCAACTGACGCATATAAACATCAAAAACTTCATGCTCCCAAAAAGTGTGATTTAAGCACAAAGGCAAGCATCCCAACAAGCCTTTATATGCATCCACAGGATGATAGACCATTTCAAACACAAGCGGCCAATGATCCGGCAAAACCTGTTGCTGATCAACCATCATAGTAAGAACCTCTGGCAAAAAGAGATCTTGATGTAAAATATACATCCTATCCAATCTAGCATAAGTGCCCTGAAACTGTTGTGAGGCATAAGTGTAACCCCTTTCATATGGATGCAACCAAGACCACATGTCTTGTTTTAGCGACCTTGCTGCAAAAGCTTCCCACACCATTCTCTCCGGGCCATCCATTACAGAATGCGGCGACGTGGCTTGCTCCCTGGAGACACACATATTAAAGTCTCCCATCACAAAGCCAGGATGAGAGATTGAAAGAGCACACAAGTCATTCCACAGCAAACGGCGTGCACGAGCATTATTTGGAGCATACACCCCTAACAACCATAAAGGCATATCATCCCAAACAATCTGTATCACTAATCTTCCATGAACATCTTGAATCACAAGAGAAGGCTGAAACTATGAACGAACAGCAAACATAACACCTGATTGCGAAGTAGGATGTCCGCTGTAGAAAACATGAAACCCCTTATATACATAGGATTTGCCAGCCAACTTATGCTGCTTATGTTCAACTGCACACAAAACATCCCAACCATGATAAAAAGTTGTACGCCAAAGCCTGAACTGCTTTTGGCGCGAAGAAATACCCTTTACATTCCATTGTACAATTTTCATAAGCCTTCCCAGAAAAGGAATCAACAAGGTCGTGTACTAGGCCCAGGACAATCTGCCAAATCACGAACCTTTTGAAGCATTGCATTTTTAGACATGGTATTTGTGATCTCAGACTGTCCTTGGAGTTCCCGAGCACGTGCCGAAGAGTAATGACCATCCCAGGGCGAGATGACCTCACCCTTCGAACCAAACACAAGAGGCAATTGTTGTTGTGCTTCTTTTGTTAGGCGACTTCTAATAGGATAGCGTTCTACTCTATCCACCCCAAGAGCCCTTGTACCCTGAGAAAGTTGGCCTCCTGGTCTGTTGCTGGGCACGTGAACCCAAAGGGTGACGAGCATATGTATGTAAGGGCCCCTGATGAGTACGCAAAGGCCCCCGCCAAACAGCATCTGAGAAACCCCCCCGCGGGGCAACAAATCGTGTCTTTTTACCACGTACTTCCACCCATGGCTGCTCAACCTCATTCTGAACATCCACATGTACATCCATGGGCTGGGCATCATGTAAAGGAGCATCATGCTCATCTTCCACGGGCAACTACCCCCATCAACGATATCCTTGGTAGCAAAAACTTGTTCTTTCTTAGGACATTCGGAGACAAAGTGGCCCATTTCACCACATTTGAAACAGTGGCTAGCAAATGTATCCCACCTCAATTCATACATTAAAGGTTGCAGCCCAGCCATATTGACACGCAAATGTGTCGGCCTAGGTCTCCCAGTATCCCACAACATGCATAGACGATTTCGGTTTCTAGATGTCATTCGAGGCACCACCAAGACATCACCGATACCTCGCATGAGACCTGGTAAAACACGCCAAAACATTGGTGGGAATTGTTTCACTTCAACCCAAACTGGGCAAGCCTGGTGCAACATATCTTGGTACTCTGCCATAGGCTTCCACGGAACCACATGAACCAAAACTGCCCATCCAAAAAGAGTGGCACCTGCTCCAAGACTGCCCTACGCGCTTCTGAAGTGCGAAAAAGTATTTCATAAATCCAAGCTATCCATGTTTGACCCATAATATTTCCTTGCCTCTTCCACAGCATAAACCGAATGGGAGCAACCAAACGGAGAAGAGATTTGTGCGTCCAAGGTAGAAAAGGCAAAAAATAGGAAATCATGCTAAGCATAATAACCTGAGCTACCTTAACCCTCACGTGCATAGGCCACCCTTGAGCTTTCCAATACACAACTTGGGAGTTACTTTCAGAGGACCGCGTTTCTCCCTGAAGGAGGCAGCAGCAGCTAGATTAGCTCGAGGGCGTGCGGCCTTGGGGGCACTTGAGAGGCAGTGTGCACACATACAGTTTCAAGAGTCACGCACCAAATTGTGGCTATTTGATACGCTTGTCACACCGACCCTTCTGTACAGAGCTCCAATTTGGGGGCCCAGTATACATCACAGATCTCAGAGAGGGACAGATGAGGGATGGAGGCAAATGGAGAGACCGCTGATTACGATGATTGCCCGCATGATTCGGAGCAAATCGTCAGTACCACATGAGATTGTTCGGGCTGAGCTGGGTGCCTGAAACCGGCCTCTGATAGAAACCAGAGTGCGGTAGACTAGCAGTCACCCGTCCACTTGTAGTCTAGATGTGAAAACAAAACAGATTGGAGCTAGAGTGCCCAAATCTGAAAACAAAGCGACACCTGTTGGCCCCAAAGCTTGGCGCCCCTTGCGGTATTTCTTTATTCAATTCCAAAAATATGAATGGCTGAGTACAACAAAAATCAGCCAAGAGATTACACCTGTATGTCCAATCTGACGGCCCACAATACCTCTTAGCACAGAGGATCTATGCACACAGATCTGTGTCTCCAAATAACACACTGTGCCTCCCTCTGATCAGCCAAGACCACTAAGCAGGGCAGCCAATGAGCATACATCTGGCATAACTCAAGTGCATGATACAACATCTCAGCTCATACATACATGTACTGTCCAAACTCCGTCTCAACCCTTGTCAATCTGCCATACCCCTCCTCTCACAAGGGGCCAGATAGCTCATATCTGCAACAGACATCAAGCAGTAGAAAGAGAGATAGATGAACAGAAGCGGAGCTTACCAAATTCAGCTTGTGAATCAGCACTGGAGGAAGCAACGATACCAATCTGTACTTGCAGGCACTTGTTTCCACAACCCTGCTTCACACGCATGTACGTACTTGTCTGTACCCTCCTCCTTGTGTTCACTTCTATGTTGTCTTTGAATGTACAGATCTGAAAAACATCCCTGTACCCGTCTGTACTACCTCGGGGTACGTGCCAAAAGTTGTACTTGCAAGCGCCGCCTGCTGTCTCCCAGCAGCTCTGTTCAGCGCAGCCTGTGTCAGCCCTGTCGTACAGGGCTGTACGGCCTGTACCAGGACCAGCAGCCACTTGATGATAGTCGCCTGCTACAGCTGCCTCTATCCCACAGCTCAACGCCGCCTGTCCTCAGCAGTATCTGCTGTAGTACAGAGCTGTCCGGCTGTTGTACGGCCTGCTCCACCACACAGCGCACAGAAGATAGCAGCAGTAGCCCTAATCAGCAGTCGACCTCTTCTCGTCAGCTTTTCCACGCATGTACACAAGCACGTGAAAGCTCCACGACTCCTTTTCCCAAAAACTAGAGAGAGAGGGAGGAGAGAGAAGCACACACTCCAAAAGTGGAGTGGCCTCCTCCCCATAAAAATCCTAGGGCCCCAAACTTTAAAAGTCCCTAGGGGCCACTAAGGCCTAGGGGAAACTTTAATAAACATTAAAAGTTTAATGTTTTAGTTCCCCCCTTCACACCTAGGGATGTCCACACATCTTTGACTCTGTCCGGGCACCCCCCATGTGAATCATTCAATATTCTGACTCTGCAACCACCATGCCCACACTTGTGCTGTTCCATTTTCACAGGGCCATGACATAACCCCCTCTTGAAAAATGGCAAGCGTCCTCGATTGCATTCTGGTGATGCATCAAAATATCCAAAGTGAAATATACAATATGGCAAGATCAGCGTCCCAATCTCTCTAAGCCATGCACATGTATCAACATTCACTGCAAACCAATGGCATAGTAATAGTCCAAGTTGTATACCACTGTGAACCATACATATCCACAAAATTCCATGTGACTAGTACACATATATCATAGAAGTCCCATAAACAGATGTACTGTCAGCCTCAGTACCTTCGGGTGAGATAAAAACTGCACCAAGCGACCTCTAGATGTCATCTGAGCCTGTCTGTATCAAGGGAGTGGAGGTGCTACCCCCCTCTTGAGCATCAGGTAATGCTCCAGACCCATGCTCTGCTGAACCTGAATGAGCCACAATAAGAGTCGGCTCTAACTCAAATCTGCCACTACATTCTTTTTGCCTTCCACATGCACAATTTGGAAGTGAAACATTGACAAAAAGTTTGCCCAACGCGTATGCTTCTCTGAAAGCTTAGTCTGCTTGAGGAAATAACGCAAGGTCTGATGATCTGTCTGCACAGTGAAATCAGCCCCAAGCAAGTAGTGTTTCCATGTAGAAAGAGCGTGAATTACAACCAACATCTCTTTCTCGTAAACCTGTAAATGCTTCTCGGCATCTTGCAAAATTCTACTCTCATAGGCTATGACATGTCTCTCTTGCATGAGAAATGCACCAATGCTACTTCCACATGCATCACACTGGACAACAAAAGCCTTTCGGAGGTCCGGTAACACCAATACTGGGTCCGAAGTAAGCTTTTCTTTGAGCTTTTTGAATGCTGTAATTTCCCGATCAGCCCATCTAAACGGAGTTGCTTTCTTCGTCAAAGCATGAAGAGGCAAAGCAATTTCAGCAAAGTGCTGTATGTACCGCCTGTAATAGGAACACAATCCTAGAAAACTGTGTACATCTTGCACGGTCCTCAAAGCTGGCCAATTAAGTATTGCTTCTACCTTGGCTGGATCCATACGGACTCCATGCGCAGACACAATATGCCCCAAGAAATGTATCTCTTGCAAAAAGAACTCACTCTTCTTGCCATTAACAACCAGCCTATGGTTTCTGAGTTCTGCAAACACAATGGCCAAATGCCTTCTATGCTCTTCCTCAGTTTGTGAATGCACAATCATATCATCAAAGAAGGTGCCCACAAACTCTCTATGAGGCCTGAAAATCCTGTCCATCATTCTGTTAAATGTGGCAGGCGCATTTGTCAAACCAAAGGGCATAACCAAGAACTCATACAACCCAAACGTGGTTCGGAATGCTGTCTCATGCACATCCTCGGGTCTAATGCGTATCTGATGATACCCGCTTTTCAAGTCAATACGACTGAAAACTGTGGAGCCCTGTAAGCGGTCCAATATGTCATCGATCCTCGGTATGGGGAATCGATTCTTGATGGTATTCTTGTTCAGCGCCCTGTAATCAATACACATGCGCCAAGAACCATCCTTCTTCTGCACTAAGAGTACAGGTGAGCAAAAGGGTGATGAGCTAGGCTGTATCAACCCTTTATTCAAAAGCTCCTGCACCTGACTCATAATCTCTTCCTGTTGGGCTGCACTAACACGGTACGGCGGTCTATTCGGTGGAGTACTACCAAGAATCAGATCAATGGCATGATCTTCTGGCCTCTCAGGAGGTAATTCTCTTGGCAATGACTCGGAAAAACAGTCTTGAAACCCACTTAAGAAATCAGTCCTGTCCTTATCTAACATAGACAAATTAGACTTAGACTCATCATTCTGTGCATCCTTTACATAAATCAAGTACGCGGAAAGATGCTTTTTCATTACTGATGAAATCGCCGAAGCGGATACAATAGGAACAGATTCTCCTTTGAGTTTTACATCCAATACATGCTCTTTCCCTCTATGAGTCAGAGTGATTTTCCTATTGTAAGTATCCACCACCGCATGTACCCTGTGGCACCATGGCATCCCCAACAAAACATCACAGCCATCCAAAGGCATGATGAAGAACTCTTCGCTATCCACATAACCCTGCAAATGAAGCCGAAGCTTCCCAATGATAGGAGTAACGGGTTCTGCATACCCTGGACAAGCCATATTAGCCTCATGTAGCGGCCCCATCTCCTCTGCGCGAATCCCCAATTGGCCAGCCAAATCTGGTGAAATGAAGTTGGCTCTAGCGCCTGTGTCAAAGAAGATCAAGGCATTCTGATCTCTCACTTTGCCCCATGCCCTGCACAACTCTGTAGCTTCACCACCTAGCTGCTCCCCCACAAGATCAGGAACTAAGCGTGCAGAAGGCTTTTGTTTCTTAGGCTTGGGCTCTCCTTTATTGTCAGAGTCCTTTTGGGACTTTCTTTTGGGACAATTGAATGACATATGCCCCTCTTCAGTACAGTAAAAACACTTATGAGCATCTCTCAAAACCTGTCTTTCCTCAGAAGTCCTCTTGGACATTGGCAACTTCTTATACTTTGTCTCTGAAGACCCTTTAGCATCACGAGAAGCATGCCCAAATTTTTCAGCTTTCTTGCTCAATTTCTTACTGCCTTTAAAGCCAGATGAACCACCAGTGAGTAACGCATTAGCTGTCATAGCATTTTCAATCATCTGTGACATGTTCGTTACTCTTGTCTTTATACAATAATCTCGTACCTCTTTGGGCAGCCCACAACAATACTTCTCTACCTGCTCAGATAATGGCACCGCACGATAAGAAGTCATTGGGAGTAGAGCTTCCCAAAACTTCTTGTTATAATCCTCCAAACTATCACACTTTGAAGCATCCAGCTTGTGCCATGCGGTCATAACATCCACCTCAAATGTAGATGTGAGCCATACGGAAGAGAAAACCTGTTTAAATTGGACCCATGTAGTGGGTGCTATGCCCTGCAAATAAAGAGTAGACCACCACTGCAAAGCATTGCCCTTGAGAAAAGTGGCAGCTTTCCTCACCTTAGAGGACTCTGTGTAATTCCCACCAGAAAAAGCAGCATCAAACTGCTGTAAAAAGGTAAGTGCTTTAAGTTTATCCTTGGCCCCACTGAATGTGTCAAACTTCACTGCAGCTCCCCCTTCCTTGTAATCCTTCGCCTTTCCCATAGGCGTTAGATTATCATATGGAAGTGGTTTCGCAAGATTGCTGCCCCCAACATTCATACCCATCATTGGGTCAACATTTCCCATTCCCACACCAGGCATACCATACATTCCAGCCATGTTTCCAAAAATTCCATTATGCATACCTGGCTGCATACCACCAAACATATTGCCTTGCATCCCAGGTTGCATGCCTCCAAACATTTCCTTGCATACCGGACTGCATACCACCATACATATTCCCTTGCATGCCAGGCTGAAAATTGGCTCCAAAAGGCCCATACATACCCATGCCTCCCTGAGGATAACCCCCAGTCATGGATTGGAACACCGAGCCACCACCAAAATAACCTGGATGCATATTCTACTGAGGAATAGGTGGCTGTCCATAGAAGGAACTCTGAGAGTTTGCACCATAAGCATGTTGCATGTTCGGAAACTGGCCAAAAGATGGTTCCTGTGGGATGGCACCACTATGACCTTGAGGAAGATTCTTTGAACGAACCTTCTTCTTCTTTTTCTCGGGCTCTGTGCGGGGTTCTGTGCGAGATCTCATAAATTCAGCAAATCTCTCACTCTGTGTGAGCTGCATAAAAGTATCCATAACACTAGCCAAACGATCTTTGAACCGAGCATCATCGTCCTCTTTACCATGCACATCTTCTGGCTGTGTTACATCCTCATAAGGCTCAACATCTGCAGCCTGTTCTCCTGCAAAAATATCCTCAGATACATCTCTCTCAAGAGAAGTCTCTTGCTCTTCTTCTTCATGATAGAAGTACTCATCCTCTGTATCAGACATGTTTGCTGAATTTTCAGCGATGGCTTTCTTCAAAGCAACCACGAGCTCACCCCCTTCAGAAAGTTGATGATTGGTCCCGGGGACGGAACCTTGAAACCGGCCTCTGATAAAAACCAGAGTGCGGTAGACTAGCAGTCACCCGTCCACTTGTAGTCTAGATGTGAAAACAAAACAGATTGGAGCTAGAGTGCCCAAATCTGAAAACAAAGCGACACCTGTTGGCCCCAAAGCTTGGCGCCCCTTGCGGTATTTCTTTATTCAATTCCAAAAATATGAATGGCTGAGTACAACAAAAATCAGCCAAGAGATTACACCTGTATGTCCAATTTGATGGCCCACAATACCTCTTAGCACAGAGGATCTATGCACACAGATCTGTGTCTCCAAATAACACACTGTGCCTCCCTCTGATCAGCCAAGACCACTAAGCAGGGCAGCCATGAGCATACATCTGGCATAACTCAAGTGCATGATACAACATCTCAGCTCATACATACATGTACTGTCCAAACTCTGTCTCAACCCTTGTCAATCTGCCATACCCCTCCTCTCACAAGGGGCCAGATAGCTCATATCTGCAACAGACATCAAGCAGTAGAAAGAGAGATAGATGAACAGAAGCGGAGCTTACCAAATTCAGCTCGTGAATCAGCACTGGAGGAAGCAACGGTACCAATCTGTACTTGCAGGCACTTGTTTCCACAACCCTGCTTCACACGCATGCACGTACTTGTCTGTACCCTCCTCCTTGTGTTCACTTCCATGCTGTCTTTGAATGTACAGATCTGAAAAACAGCCCCGTACCCGTTTGTACTACCTCGAGGTACGTGCCAGGAGTTGTACTTGCAAGCGCCGCCTGCTGTCTGCACCTGTGCTCGCCTGAATCTGCGCAGCCAGATCTGTCCACAGCACCTGTCCAACGCCGCCCAGCAGCTCTGTTCAGCGCAGCCTGTGTCAGCCCTGTCCGTGCACTGTACGGCAGTCGTACAGGGCTGTACGGCCTGTACCAGGACCAGCAGCCACCCGATGATAGTCGCCTGCTACAGCTGTCTCTATCCCACAGCTCAACGTCGCCTGTCCTCAGCAGTATCTGCTGTAGTACAGAGCTGTACGACTGTTGTACGGCCTACTCCAGCACACAGCACACAGAAGATAGCAGCAGCAGCCCTAATCAGCAGTCGACCTCTTCTCTTCAGCTTTTCCACGCATGTACACAAGCGCATGAAAGCTCCACAACTCCTTTTCCCAAAAACTAGAGAGAGGGGGAGGAGAGAGAAGCACACACTCCAAAAGTGGAGTGGCCTCCTCCCCATAAAAATCCTAGGGCCCCAAACTTTAAAAGTCCCTAGGGGCCACTAAGGCCTAGGGGCAACTTTAATAAACATTAAAAGTTTAATGTTCTAGTTCCCCCCTTCACACCTAGGGATGTCCACACATCTTTGACTCTATCTGGGCACCCCCCATGTGAATCATTCAATATTCTAACTCTGCAACCACCATGCCCACACTTGTGCTGTTCCATTTTCACAGGGCCATGACAGTGCCCCACCAGTAGTAACCGAGGCCCTATTCCAGGCAGTTACCTTTTTACATCGGCTATGGGAGCTCCCTCAGCAGAGGTACTCCCGTTTGGCATTGACCTCATCCATACAGTTGGCAGAGGATGGAGATACTCATTGTTGGTACGCTTAGATGAGATCATGGTTTGACCTACATGGTTTGTGGATAGAGGCACTACCACCCTTTTAGTACAATCTGGATTGTCCATTTTTGGATCTCACCCGCTCAGTGCAAAACCGCGTGATCAGGATGGATATCATCAGAGTGGACATAGAGAGGACATGGACTAGCCCCCTTGAGCCCTTGGGCACGAAAATGGCTCATTACAAGAGCCATTTTCTACACCTCTCACCGGATGATTTTATCACCCGCCGCCCGGCGTACATGGATGTACACCTATCACATGAGATACGTTGTGCCATTGGACAGATCCGGACCTCATCACACCAGCTACGGATTGAGACAAGGTGATATGTGCATCAGATCGTGGATGACCACATTTGTCAGCTATGCTACCAGGAGGTAGAGACAGAGGAACACTACATTTTGCTGATGTACAGTCTATTATGAGATCCGAGGGAGATATCACTGCCTCTTCCGAGAGGGTTTTGGGCCATTACGCAGGGTCATGGAATTTGAGGATCAGAGATGCCTGGGATTGTTTCTACTTGAGCTCAGGAGACACAGAGAGACCCTCTTGGCAGACAGGAGGCCGAGCCATGATGTACCTAGGCAGAGGACCCTGCCAGATTTCTTCGGCACCAGCACCAGCAACCCAGCCCACACACCTCCTGATACCTCCTCCATTGGGCCATCAGGGCAACGACCATGCTCCCAGGGAATCACCACTAATAGAGCAGTTATCTTATGTCGTGCTCGTCGGCCATGCCCACCAGGATCCTGACCACCACATCCTCACCATCGCCAGATCAGAGCCATTATTGCTCGGCATCAGAGGCGCCTACCTCGCTTCTATGACCTCTCCATTCTAGACAACCCCATGGCGGAGATACTTGATCTAAGGAGAGGGCAACACTTCAACTAATCAGCATACATGGATCTACCTGATATACATTTTTCAGTATTTTCCAGTATTTTCTACTCAGTATCATCTCGGAGTCTTACAGTTCTGTTCTTATAACTGTAGGACAATCACTTTATTGTACTTTTTAATCTCATTTAGTTGTTTTCTTTGATGAGACACCAACTTCAAATGTACTCTCAGTTTTGGTCTCATAGGCCACTATGGCCTCTTAGAGATATTATGAGATACGAGGCCGTTTTCACTGCTTGTTGAGAGAGGGTTTCGGATGACTTTCTAGAGTCATGAGATACCAGGATCAGAGATGCCTCGGATTATACTTGCTGGAGCTGTGTAGACATAGAGAGGGTCTCTTGAGAGGGAGGGGATCAGAGAGGGAGAGACACCTACAGAGGCAGATTACAGACTTCTTTCGACCAGAGATTAAGCAGTTAGGCCAGCAGGCATTGCAGCTAGCCCCAGAGTATAGCCGCACCAGAGGTACACTGATTGATCGGGCTATAGAGCTGGGGCGGTCGAGGCACCCCAAGATGAGAGGCCCATCTCGACACCGGCGGAGACTACAACAGAGGATCAGGACCATACTAGCACAGCATGGGAGACGTCCAGTCAGAGTACTCACCATGGAGGACATTGAGGATATCCGCCATCGACCGATGAGAGACATCTTTGGATAGTGATGTATATGATGCTTACCTTTGTTGCTGGAGTTTTCCTTCCCAGATGTTATCCATTAGGAGCTGCTAGTACCTTACTTTTCCTCATAGTTGTTGTTTCAGTTTCAGTTAGTTGTTTAGTTGTTTTAGCTTTTCTTACACAGACATTGTATCAGATCCACCAAGTGTTGTAACCTTTTTGGTCTCATAGGTCATTTTGGCCTTTTGAGCCTTCTCTACTATTGATCACATTTTCACCCTGAGATGCTTGATTGACCAAACTCGGGCACGGAGACAGAGACTCTATTGCTATTTTGTGGACTTCCGCAAAGCCTTCGACATAGTCCCGAGAGAGCGCCTCTTCCATCGCTTATAGACATTGGGCATACCCCCCAACATGATGTGGGGGATTTACAGATTATATGAGCAAGTGTTTGGACGAGTTAGATGCCCAGGGGGACTATCAGATATGATTGCCAACACCATTGGTGTGAAGCAGGGCTGCCCTCTCTCCCCGACACTCTTTGGCTTATACATCGACGAGGTAGCAGACTACATCATACACGGAGGAGGCTCTGGAATTTACATCTCAGGTACGACTGTACACATTCTATTATATGCTGATGATATCATTCTTGTGTCGGATACTCAGACAGAGCTACAAAGGCATCTATAGGCTCTGGATACTTTCTGTGCGGAGCGAGGATTCACAATGAACCTTGGGAAAACCAAGGTTATGGTCTTTCATACATCAGCAGCAGTCAGATGCCAGACTATCCTTACACTAGCTTGGGGACAGGTAGAGGTGGTGGGCTCATATGTATACCTTGGGGTCACATTTACCAGCTCATCAGGGAGATTCTCTATGGCACAGGCAGCCAGAGACAGAGTGACACGAGGGTACGCAGCACTAGCAATTTTGGAACGCCAGTGTCACCACGCACACTTCCAGGAGCCCCGTACTAAGGGGTGGCTATTTGATACACTAGTTACTCCAGCATTGATGTATGCAGCAACAGTATGGGCACCAGGTTTGGCTACATCCTCTTGGCTACATCCTCATGGACACAGATAGAGCGGCCTCAGATTTTGATGCTCTCACAGATGATCCGCAGCAAACCTTCAGTACCACATGATATCCTTCGAGCGGAGTTTGCTCTACCACCTATGTTAGTAGAGGCCATGTTCCAGACTATATCTTTTATACACAGGATGCGGGAGCTCCCACTAAATCGGGTATCTCGGGCTGCTTTTGAGGCATCCAGACAGCTTGCTGAGGAGGGACATACCTGGTCATGGTACTCCCAGGTGGTATAGTGGATATCATCACACACGATTGATATCATACCTGGTCATGGTACTCCCAGGTGGTACAGTGGATATCATCACACACGATTGATATTGACAGATTACCACCCTTACAGTATGACCTAGCTGCACCACACAGACGCCTCTCTCAAACAGAGAGGAACACAGTCATGAGACATGACATTTGGCAGGGCCACATACAGGAGACTTGGCTATCTCCCAGTCAGCCACTCCCGACGAAGATGCTCTACTATACAGTGACCACTTCTTGAGCACCTCCACAGACGGCTTCATCCAGCGACCACGATACTTGGAGGTCCACTTATCACATGTAGCCAGAGTAGCCATTGGGCGACTAAGGGTCTCATCACACCAACTAGAGATCGAGACTGGGAGAGCACCACACATCCCTCGAGCAGAGCGCATTTGTAGATTATGCTAGACGGGGGTAGAGACAGAGGAGCATTTTGTTTGCCAGTGTGGTGCTTTGCAGGAGATCAAGGCATGCTATCCTGAGGTTTTTAGAGGGACCACATCACTTAGACAGATTTGGGAGAGATCGGACCAGAGACAGCTAGGCAGACTACTACTAGCACTACAGAGACACAGGGAGATCTTACTTCAGACACCCGCACATCATAGTGGAGGAAGATAGTCCCAGTTGACTGACTTCTTCCAGAGATTGGCACCAGTAGCCTAGCCACATACATTGGGAGTGACATCTCAGCAAGCGGAGGAGATTCGAGCTAGGCAACGACCCAAACTAGCCGGCTACCAGACACCACGGCTACACCACAGAGAGATCGCGGCCATCCGGTCTCGACACCAGCAGGAGGTCGAGGAGCAGCTGGCACATTTTGGCTCTGATCCAGGACGCATGTTCCAGACATTTACGGCATCCTGAGATCGGATGTATGACATATCGTACCCAGACTATGGGACTGGATGGAGTTAGAAGTAGATAACATATCATACTTGTATCACCCCTTCAGCATATAGAGATGCATTAGTACCCCTAGTACTCCATCCACACCCTAGTACTCCATCCACACCCTAGAGATGCATTAGTACCCCTAGTACTCCATCCACACCCTCTCGTTTGTACACCACCATTGAGTCCCCTATGGTCGTGTTGTCATACTTGTACATTTTATTCTCACTCCACATTTTCCTCTTGATGACTGAAGGAACATCATTGTACTACTTATTTGTCTCATAGGCCAATTTTGGCCTTTTGCACACGTTAATATATCTCTCTCTCTCTCTCTCTCTCTCTCTCTCTCTCTCTCTCTCTCTCTCTAGTTTCAGTTATGCCAGCTCACATTCTTCAGTGCAGCATCTTTTAAGTTTTTTAGTCTTCCATAGAACAAAAGGTGCTCTCTGCCTGTAAGTGTTTCCCACAACAGACTGCAAAAATGAAAAAAACAATAAGCCAGAGCAAATGATCAAATTTTGTGAAACAAACAAAATTGATCTAGAAGGCATGCCATTAAACACGACTCACTCATGTTGAGGACAGACTCCCATGCATGAATAGATTTTGTCCAGGTCTTTTCTGATATCCAGCCCTTCAATGAAGACAGTTCCTGAAGTTGGAGCTAAAAGCCCGGTCATCTGTATGCATTCACTCGGTCACAAATATACATAAATATTTACATATACACATGTCATATTTATTTTATTTTTATTTTTATTTATGTTTTTGGTTTTGATTTGTTTTCTTTCATTTATTTAGTACACTCTGATGCACTAAAATGACATAAATCAAAGCTTGATCTGCACACCTAAATCTTTGCAACCAAAACTGACTCCATTATGTGTGGTATAAGAAAATTAATGGTCTATTCCATTTATTTAACTTTTAGCAAATATATAAGGCTATATTAAATTTAGAGTTTCTTAGGTTAGGAACTTGAAGCATTACTCATATTAAAACCACTTGCAATAAATAAAGCATGTGCTAATTTTTCCCCCAAAAAGAGATCCTTCTATAAGCTAAAAGCAAATCGGCATTATAAAACCCTGTCCATGCCAATATTAAACTGAAAACAATGAACGGCGGGCTCCCTACATGGCTGGCTGTTCTCGTCCAACGGGCCGGGGGGAGGGGAGGGGGGGGGGGGGCGCTACCTGTACAGCGAAATGATCGTACCCTCTTTTATTGACCAGTGCACCAGGGGTGGAGGAAAGCACCCTGCCATCTCTACGTCCACTTCCACATGCTCCAGGTGTCTCCGCAGGGTGTGGATGAAGTTCAACCCAGATAGCTCGAATGGTCTCCACCGGGAGAGTGGACTCACCTCCAATGCTCTCACTGCAGTGCGCTTGCCAGATGTGCTAGGTGGCCAAACTGTAGATGAGCTCCTAGGGCTAGTCTCGGGGGTCCAATGTCGCACAGGGGTTGTGGCCACTGACACTGCTGAGATGCGTCGGTGCAAGAGCACAAGATCTAAGCCTCCTCCGTCATGCGCCACCGAACCTGCTGGGCCTTTGAGAATCCCCAAGGCAATGTCGCTAGGACTCACCAGGGCCGTTGCACATCTACTGCTGGCTGTCCCAAGATTGCTAGCCAAGTGCCCACACTGGTGAGCTAGCAACCACAAAAAGTATGAAACCTTGAGGGGACGGAGTCTACGACAAACTGCTGTCTACCCCGAGATTGCTTGCCAAGTGCCACACAACAAGACTCCGGTGAGCTAGCAGCCACAAGAAGTATGAAACCTTGTGAGGGCGGATGTGCTGCCAGAAATCCTCAAATAAGGTGGTCAAGATCCCCGGGCCCAGCCTACGAGGGAGGGGAGAAGATGAGGGTCCCAATGTGCTGTAGAAGGATTGGACGCCCCAATCTGGCCAAGTACTCGGAGGAGGAAATGGGAGGTCGTGTTGGGAGAGGTTGTGGGGTCCACCTTTCTTGGTGTGAAATCTCCATTTTGTAAAATTTTTTCATACTTATTAGAAGTCTCCTTTCTGGAAAAAAAAACTGCTGGGCCTTTGGGAATCCCAAAGGCAATGTCGCTAGGACTCACCAGGGCCATCACATCTGCGACAAACTGCTGGCTGTCCCAAGATCGCTAAACAAGTGCCCACACCCCAAGACTCCGGTGAGCTAGCAACCACAAGAAGTATGAAAGCTTGTGGGGGCAGAATATATGACAAACTGCTCGCTGTCCCAAGATCGCTAGCCAAGTGCCCACAGAGCAAGACTCTGGTGAGCTAGAGACCACAAGAAGGATGAAACCCTACGGGGGCAGACGCGAAGCCAGAAATCCTCAAGGAAGGTGGTCGATATCCCCAGGGCCTATGAGGCAGAGGAGGCGATCGGTGCCAATAAGCTGCACACTGGGGGGGGTGGGCGGGGGTGGGGGCGGGCGGGGGGAGGTGGGAGAGGAGAATGGTGTTCATGTGGAGAGTGGACTCACCTCCCATGGTCTCACTGCAGTGCACTCGCTACATGTGCTAGTTGGCGAAAGTTCAAGCCAACGCCCAATGGGGAGGCGGGGGTGGGGGGGGGGGGGGGGGGGCGCTACCTGAATAGCCAAATCCCTCCTTTCTTGACCAGTGCTCCGGGTGTGGAGGAAAGCAGACTGCCATCTCTACATCCACTTCCGCATGCTGCAGCTGTCTCCGCAGGGTGTGGATGAAGATCAACCCAGATAGCTCGAACGGTCTCCACCGGGAGAGTGGACTCACCTCCAATGCTCCCACTGCAGTGCGCTTGCCAGATGTGCTAGGTGGCCAAACTGTAGATGAGCTCCTAGGGCTAGTCTCGGGGGTCCAATGTCGCACAGGGGTTGTGGCCACTGACACTGCTGAGATGCGTTGGTGCAAGAGCACAAGATCTAACCCTCCTCCGTCATCCGCCACCGAACCTGCTGGGCCTTTGGGAATCCCCAAGGCAATGTCGCTAGGACTCACCAGGGCCGTCGCACATCTACTGCTGGCTGTCCCAAGATTGCTAGCCAAGTGCCCACACTGGTGAGATAGCAACCACAAAAAGTATGAAACCTTGAGCTGACGGAATCTACGACAAACTGCTGTCTGCCCCCGAGATCGCTTGCCAAATGCCACACAACAAGACTCCGGTGAGCTAGCAGCCACAAAAAGTATGAAACCTTGTGAGGGCGGATGTGCTGCCAGAAATCCTCAAATAAGGTGGTCAAGATCCCCGGGCCCGGCCTATGAGGGAGGGGAGAAGATGAGGGTCCCAATGTGCTGTAGAAGGATTGGACGCCCCAGTCTGGCCGAGTACTTGGAGGAGGAAATGGGGGGTCGTGTTGGGAGAGGTTGTGGGGTCGTTCCAGCTCCACTTGCTAGCGTCCTACTAGACATGTACGAGGAAGGGAGGGTGTGGTCCAAACCTGTTGCTTGTAGTTCCCTTCTCTCTTGAGAAGTAGGGTCAAGTGCTCCAGGTGCGCAGGAAAGCAGTTCCCCATCTCTACATGTGCTTTGACTCCACTTCCACATGTTCCAGGCCATGCGTCTCCTCAGGGTGTGGATGAAGATTACAACCCAGATAGCTCGAATGGTCTCCACGGGAACAGTGGACTCACCTCCAATGGTCTCACTGCAGTGTGCTCGCCAGATGTGCTAGGCGGCCAAACTTTAGATGAGCTAGTCTCCGGGGTCCAATGTCGCACGGGGGTTGTGGCCACTGACGCCACTGAGATGAGTTCGTGCAAAAGCACAAGATCTAAGCCTCCTCCGTCATCCTCATGGAAAAGTTTCGGGTAAGGAACTTCCCCCAGGTAACGGTACGAGCAATGGCCGGGTCAAAGGTGAATATGCAGAGAATGCACCACCAAAACTGCTGGGCCTTTGGGAATCCCAAAGGCAATGTCGCTAGGACTCACCAGGGCCATCACATCTGCGACGAACTGCTGGCTGTCCCAAGATCGCTAAACAAGTGCCCACACCCCAAGACTCCGGTGAGCTAGCAACCACAAGAAGTATGAAAGCTTGTGGGGGCAGAATATATGACAAACTGCTCGCTGTCCCAAGATCGCTAGCCAAGTGCCCACAGAGCAAGACTCTGGTGAGCTAGAGACCACAAGAAGTATGAAACCCTACGGGGGCAGACGCGAAGCCAGAAATCCTCAAGGAAGGTGGTCGATATCCCCAGGGCCTATGAGGCAGAGGAGGCGATCGGTGCCAATAAGCTGCACACTGGGGGGGGGGTCGCGGGGGTGGGGGCGGGCGGGGGGAGGTGGGAGAGGAGAATGGTGTTCATGTGGAGAGTGGACTCACCTCCCATGGTCTCACTGCAGTGCACTCGCTACATGTGCTAGTTGGCGAAAGTTCAAGCCAACGCCCAATGGGGAGGCGGGGGTTGGGGGGGGGGGGGGGGGGGGGGGGGGGGGGGCGCTACCTGAATAGCCAAATCCCTCCTTTCTTGACCAGTGCTCCGGGTGTGGAGGAAAGCAGACTGCCATCTCTACATCCACTTCCGCATGCTGCAGCTGTCTCCGCAGGGTGTGGATGAAGATCAACCAGATAGCTCGAACGGTCTCCACCGGGAGAGTGGACTCACCTCCAATGCTCCCACTGCAGTGCGCTTGCCAGATGTGCTAGGTGGCCAAACTGTAGATGAGCTCCTAGGGCTAGTCTCGGGGGTCCAATGTCGCACAGGGGTTGTGGCCACTGACACTGCTGAGATGCGTTGGTGCAAGAGCACAAGATCTAACCCTCCTCCGTCATGCGCCACCGAACCTGCTGGGCCTTTGGGAATCCCCAAGGCAATGTCGCTAGGACTCACCAGGGCCGTCGCACATCTACTGCTGGCTGTCCCAAGATTGCTAGCCAAGTGCCCACACTTGTGAGATAGCAACCACAAAAAGTATGAAACCTTGAGCGGACGGAATCTACGACAAACTGCTGTCTGCCCCCGAGATCGCTTGCCAAATGCCACACAACAAGACTCCGGTGAGCTAGCAGCCACAAAAAGTATGAAACCTTGTGAGGGCGAATGTGCTGCCAGAAATCCTCAAATAAGGTGGTCAAGATCCCCGGGCCCGGCCTATGAGGGAGGGGAGAAGATGAGGGTCCCAATGTGCTGTAGAAGGATTGGACGCCCCAGTCTGGCCGAGTACTTGGAGGAGGAAATGGGGGGTCGTGTTGGGAGAGGTTGTGGGGTCGTTCCAGCTCCACTTGCTAGCGTCCTACTAGACATGTACGAGGAAGGGAGGGTGTGGTCCAAACCTGTTGCTTGTAGTTCCCTCCTCTCTTGAGAAGTAGGGTCAAGTGCTCCAGGTGCGCAGGAAAGCAGTTCCCCATCTCTACATGTGCTTTGACTCCACTTCCACATGTTCCAGGCCATGCGTCTCCTCAGGGTGTGGATGAAGATTACAACCCAGATAGCTCGAATGGTCTCCACGGGAACAGTGGACTCACCTCCAATGGTCTCACTGCAGTGTGCTCGCCAGATGTGCTAGGCGGCCAAACTTTAGATGAGCTAGTCTCCGGGGTCCAATGTCGCACGGGGGTTGTGGCCACTGACGCCACTGAGATGAGTTCGTGCAAAAGCACAAGATCTAAGCCTCCTCCGTCATCCTCATGGAAAAGTTAGGAACTTCCCCCAGGTAACGGTACGAGCAATGGCCGGGTCAAAGGTGAATATGCAGAGAATGCACCACCAAAACTGCTGGGCCTTTGGGAATCCCAAAGGCAATGTCGCTAGGACTCACCAGGGCCATCACATCTGCGACAAACTGCTGGCTGTCCCAAGATCGCTAAACAAGTGCCCACACCCCAAGACTCCGGTGAGCTAGCAACCACAAGAAGTATGAAACCTTGTGGGGGCAGAATATATGACAAACTGCTGGCTGTCCCGAGATCGCTATATCCAAGTGCCTACACAGCAAGACTCTGGTGAGCTAGAGACCACAAGAAGTATAAAACCCTACGTGGGCAGACGCGCTGCAAGAAATCCTCAAGGAAGGTGGTCGAGATCCCTAGGGCCTATGAGGCAGGGGAGGCGATGGGTGCCAATGTGCTGGACACTGGGGGGGGGGGGGGGGCGGGGGGGGGGAGGGGGGGGGGGGAGGGGGGGGGTTGTGGTGGGCGGGGGGAGGTGGGAGGTGGGAGAGGAGAATGGTGTCCATGTGGAGAGTGGACTCACCTCCCATGGTCTCACTGCAGTGCGCTCACTAGATGTGCTAGTTGGCGAAAGTTCGAGCCGACGCCCAATGGGGGGGGGGGGGGGGGCACTACCTGTAGCACCAAATCCCTCCTTTCTTGACCAGTGCTCCGGGTGTGGAGGAAAGCAGCCTGCCATCTCTACGTCCACTTCCGCATGCTCCAGGTGTCTCCGTAGGGTGTGGATGAAGATCAACCCAGATAGCTAAATGGTCTCCACCGGAAGAGTGGACTCACCACCAATGGTCTCACTGCAGTGCGCTTGCCAGATGTGCTAGGTGGCCAAACTGTAGATGAGCTCCTAGGGCTAGTCTCGGGGGTCCAATGTCGCACAGGGATTGTGGCCACTAATACTGCTGAGATGCGTTGGTGTAAGAGCACAAGATCTAAGCCTCCTCCGTCATGCGCCACCGAACCTGCTGGGCCTGGGGAATCCCCAAGGCAATGTCGCTGGACTCACCAGGGCTGTCGCACATCTACTGCTGGCTGTCCCAAGATTGCTAGCCAAGTGCCCACACTGGTGCGCTAGCAACCACAAAAAGTATGGAACCTTGAGGGGACGGAATCTACGACAAACTGCTGTCTGCCCCCGAGACTGCTTGCCAAGTGCCACACAACAAGACTCCGGTGAGCTAGCAGCCACAAGAAGTATGAAACCTTGTGAGGGCGGATGTGCTGCCAGAAATCCTCAAATAAGGTGGTCAAGATCCCCGGGCCCGGCCTACGAGGGAGGGGAGAAGATGAGGGTCCCAATGTGCTGTAGAAGGATTGGACGCCCCAGTCTGGCCGAGTACTCAAAGGAGGAAATGGGGGGTTGTGTTGGGACAGGTTGTGGGGTCGTTCCAGCTCCACTAGACATGTACGAAGAAGGGGGGGGGGGGGGGGGGGGGGAACGGGGGGCGGGGGGTGGGGGGGGGGGTCCAAACCTGTTGCTTGTAGTACCAAATGACCGTGCCCTCCTCTCTTGAGAAGTAGGGTCAAGTGCTCCAGGTGCGCAGGAAAGCAGTTCCCCATCTCTACATGTGCTTTGACTCCACTTCCACATGTTCCAGGCCATGCGTCTCCACAGGGTGTGTGGATGAAGATCACAACCCAGATAGCTCGAATGGTCTCCACGGGAACAGTGGACTCACCTCCAATGGTCTCACTGCAGTGTGCTCGCCAGATGTGCTAGGCGGCCAAACTTTAGATGAGCTAGTCTCCGGGGTCCAATGTCGCAAGGGGGTTGTGGCCACTGACGCCACTGAGATGCGTTGGTGCAAGAGCACAAGATCTAAGCCTCCTCCGTCATCCTCATAGAAGGGTTTCGGGTAAGCAACTTCCCCCCAGGTAACGGTGGGGGCAATGGCAGGGTCAAAGGTGAATATGGAGAGAATGCACCACCAAAACTGCTGGGCCTTTGCCAAAGGCAATGTTGCTAGGACTCACCAGGGCCATCACATCTGCGACAAACTACTGGCTATCCCAAGATCGCTAACCAAGTGCCCACACCCCAAGACTCCGGTGAGCTAGCAACCACAAGAAGTATGAAACCTTGTGGGGGCAGAATATATGACAAACTGCACTGTCCTGAGATCACTAGCCAAGTGCCCACACAGCAAGACTCTGGTGAGCTAGAGACCACAAGAAGTATGAAAACCTACGGGGGCAGACGCGCTGCCAGAAATCCTCAAGGAAGGTGGTCGAGATTCCCATGGCCTATGAGGGGAGGCGATGGGTGCCAATGTGCTGCACACTGGTGCTGCACACTGGGGGGGGTTGGTGCAGGCAGGGGAGGTGGCTTCCTACCCTGGTAGATTCTGAGACTGTACAACATTGTTTATGGGGATGCAGCACTGCACAACAGATTTGGGGTTCCATAGCCCAACTTATGGGCAAATTGAGTGGCCGAGCCATGCATGTGACTTGGGGGGCAGTTGCTTGCCTCTCCCAGTCTGGTCCGCATCTCTTTTATGAGGGCAGTGGTACAAACTCTGCTATTTTCATTCGTAGAGGTATTGCCCAGCATGGTTTATTGCTAGATGTCCCTCACTTTGATTATACACCCCCCAAACAGAGGATTGACACCAATTGGGAGATTGTTGCCAATATTACAACATGGCAAATCTAGAGAGCTAGATGCATGGAGGCTATTGAGGGTGTCTAGATTTTTGGGTCTCAGTGCATTAGTACTATATGGGGTGATATCATCCATACTCTTATGGCTACTTGGGCTCGTATTGCATCTGGGCAGGGCCAGCGACCAGCCCATGACCTCCTGCATGGAGCTGGCAGACCAGCTCACAATCAGGAATTCAGCCCTATAAATAGCCCTTGACTCTCCCCACTTCAGGCATCTGAGTTCCATCTGGTGCTCAGCCTGGGAACAGGTCAGCGGGCATCTACATGCATCCAAGAAGGCACCAAAGACCAAGACAACAGCACCCAACTTCGGCAGAGGACAAAGGCAAGAGTATTGCTACAGCCAATTCCAGGATTTAAGGGTATACCGGAGAGTTCCCAGTAGAAAAGTTGTTCAAGCAAGTAACTGTGGAGCAGCAAGACTGGCTTTTGGTCAGTCTAGCTACGACAGGCCAGAATCATCAAGGAAGAAAGGAGACGTGATAAGGTCAAGGTCAAAGACAAGGACCTGTATTGTAAATATCTCGTTGTTCCAGAAAAGAAAATACACACAGACAATGGTTTTTGGGACTTAATCAAGTGTCTCACATCTCTCTTCTCTCAAATTCATGCACCACAGTAATTGCATATTTAACTCAGTAAAGTATGATTGAAGGCTTCTGTGCATGTGACAGAATAAGTGTGATGATAAAATGTGTCATACCATACTTATACTTGTTGTTTTCCCAGCACCATTTGGCCCAAGCATTCCAAAACATTCACCACGTGGGACAGCAAGAGAAAGCCCTCTCACAGCATATTTTGGAGGATTCCCATCCCTGCCTGAGTATACTTTCTTGATCTCATCACATATAATAGCATGGGATGAACCGGAGTCTGATAAAGCTTTTTCGACAGATTCCCTCTGAAAAAAAACATCAAATATTGAAAAGAAGAAAAAAAAAAGGGGGGTGGAGGGGAGCACTCTCAAAATTACATAACAGAGTCTTGATAAAAGAATATAGAGAGGACATAGCACAATTTTGGATGCAAACTTTTACCTCTTGAGAAACATCCTGTTTCTGGAGCTCAATATTAACATGAGAACCTATTATCTTAAAACTGAGCCTTCTTTTACTTCCTCTCTTGCGTTGTAAGATACCATTGAGAAAGAAAAGAGGGTTCTTTTTCAGACCACTTCCCAACACCACGACTTGATCTAGATAATATGCAAGTGGTAAGAACAAGAACCATTCAACTGCCAGTATGCCAAGAGCTTGTTTCATGCCATTCTCCGGATCATTCAAATTGCTCCACTTAATACCATCTGAGCCTTTATAGTTTCCTATGAATGCATACTGAGAGAATTCATACAGTCCTCTGTACAGGGCAAATCCGGGAAGGAGCTCCATTGCAAATAAGGCGCCCTCTGCAAGAAAGAAGCGTAAGAGTAGTCATATAACATACATCATTCTTAAGATGTGCATGGGCTTCAGGTAAATAAGGCAAATAAGGCACACTCTGCAAGAAAGAAGCGTAAGAGTAGTCATACAACATACAAGAAGCTCCATGGCAAATAAGGCACCCTCTACAAGAAAGAAGCATAAGAGTAGTCATATAACATACATCATTCTTAAGATTTGCATCAGTTTCACTTAAAGACTTACTACTGAAGCTTTGGTCCTCCACAAAAAACTGAAAGAGGAAATTTCCAAGGAGGCCAAATCCAAAAACATACATGTAGCCGACAACTGCAAAAAAGGAGATTAATGAAAACTGTAGGGGAAACAAACTCCTAATTTGTTTCTAGTTGTTGGAAAAGCATGCTCGCATGTTTTGTTTTGCTAAGAAAACCCCTAATTGTGGTACAAATTGATACTTTTCATCTGGTTTTGAACGCACACACCTGTGGCAGTTCTAACATTGGAAAAGATTGTTGATGAGAGAAATCCCAAGGCTATTTGCAGGTTTATGTAGACAAAATAGAAAACGAGCTGTACAGAGTAAGAATTCAGCCTGAAAAAATTGAGACCTGCACCAACAAGATAAATTTCATAAAACTCAGTAGAAGGGTTTGGTAGCATGGAAAAAAAAAAAATAGTGCACACTATGATGAATTTGCTAAGGTGTCTCACACACTCTCTTTGCCATGGCATGAAGAGAATTTTTTGTTCACTTTCCCTCAAAAAATATGACTCCCTGGCAGTTACTCTGCCGGCTAGTCCCTCTCGCTGATCCTCCCTTTACGGTGATGATGATAAGTCACATTTTGCATTAAGGCTGGATCGTAACGATGATGCTACTTTATGCTCCCATTCTTGAGAAGGGAGATGATTTCTCCCTGGAATGGGAAGGAAAGGTGGACCTCTCCTTGGAGAATTTCCCCTCCCTCATTTATGTGAGACATGTTCCCGCCTTGAAAGGGGGTCCTCCTCCATCGACCACGAGATCTGGTCGCAGCTTTCATTTCTTGTCTTCATGAGGATTGTCTCATGGAACATACAGGGGCTTGGTGGTGTTTTCCTATATCGTCGAAAACAAATTATCAAGAACCAGCTTCACTCTACAGAGAGGAGGGATGCAGGTTGCATCTACGCATGCTTAGATCACTGCTATGTTGATGATAGGGTTCTTGATAGGGGAGAACATACACTCATAGCATCTGGCACCTCCAAATCTGATCATTGCCCAGTTGGTTTTATGTATTAGAGATCTGGGATACCCTGGTTCTACTCCTCGTGTATGTATTCTTGAGCATTTCTACTCAGATGCATAGCTTTGGGACAAGTGATAGATGTATGGAGATCTCATGACTTTTCTGATGGCCCAGGGATTGTGGCCTCCAGATTGCAGTGTATCAGCAATTTTTACCATAAGATGTCCTTACTTAGGAGCCAGAAGGTCATTGACCATGACAGGGCTATCGGACGTAGATTATCAGCATTACAGAGGGAACATGAAAGTGCCCAGAAGTCATTTTGGATTCAGATGGGAAGCAGATGTAATAAACACTTGTTTGCTACTCATGGCCCATCTCATAGCAGAGAAAGTGTCACAGACAATTGCAGGATACTCAGGGCACACTTCACTCGGATCCTGCCATGGTGAGGCGAATTGCCTCTGACTTTTATTGTCGCCTTCTTACTGTTGATCCGCATATCCCCCCAGAGGGATAGAGCACGACAGAACGTTTGGGCTACTTTGCATCAATCACAGAGGACGTGTCCTTCACTTGAGGCCCCTTTCTTCTCTGAGGAGTTCAAGTAGCCACTCCATGCATTCCCTCAGGGTAACTGTCCAGGGACTGAGACACCGATTATACACTGCTTTGCGCATCACACAGAGAATCATCTGCAGGACTACCACGCACATAGGCGCCCATGTGAGAGACTAACACACTGTTGTTGCCCTTTCTGCTCACTCCACCAAGACTCAAGCTCAATGAGCTTCAAACTTCAGCTTATTCCACAGTATGCAGAGCACATTGTTTAGCTCACGGTAGAGCTCACACAGAGCAGCCGGATTTGCGCCATGTTTGCTCAGCCTGATTAGAAGGAAAGATGTGCCTTCTTTTGGAGCAACTAATTGATAGTTTAGAGATCTCAATTCTTTGAGATGTTGACTCTGTTTCAAGCCAGCTACAGCGCCAAGAGAACAGCCCTACTCCCTCTCAATTGAAGACACACAGGGGAGACTGAGAGTGGTAGCACAGGATCCAGAGGCCAGATACATGTGGATCAGCTTACAGCTCTCACAGGACAGGGTTATATACATAGCCCTATGTTACTTTCCTCCATCAGGATCCTCCTATTATGTCATTACAGAGGACATGCCACAGGAGGAGGAGACAGGAGCCTCGCCATACACTTGTCTGTCAGAGGAGATTATGCATTATTCTACACTAGGGGAAGTATTTCTTACAGGCGACTTCAATGCCCACACACAGAGCAGACAGTGTGAGGTGTATGACTATGATGACATGAAGATCCTCCACCCTGTGGATCCAGAGGAGATAGGGGCTAGTCGGGCATTAGAGGACACTAGACCAGACAGAGGACATTATGGGGACCACTTACTAGAGTTGGGAGCCAAGCATCGTCTCGTTATTTATAATGGGATGCTACAGTGGCCGGGATCAGGAGGGCTGACATGCTTCCCACGTGGGGGTCATACATGGACCGGAGGCACGGTGGTAGACTACATTATGGGGTCTTTGGAGGCATCACAGCTTGTCACCTCATTCTCCATTCCACCTCGTCCTATTGGGGCAGATCATACATACTTGGCATTTTCACTAGCCGGATCACCAGTATCACCAGCCCCCCACATACCGACGCCACACACTACCATCTACTTCACACATGACATGGCAGACATATACACTGGCAGAGTAGAGGATGGGCTCCTACTCATGGATCCCCTGGCACCTATGGATACCATTACAGCCCAGCTGGCATCACTCCTACACACAGCTGCATTACAGAGCTTCCCACATCGTGTCCACTCAGGAGAGCCTACGAGATCTGGGACTATGCCCCAGAACAGATGGTATGATGACGAGTGCATAGCCCTATACTCACAGCTCCGCATACAGAGAGCCTTGGGAGCCATCACAGAGCAGGAGTCGAGGAGAGAGATGAGGAGACTTACTTGCCGCAAAAGGCGGGCCTTCGCAGAGATACAGGAGCTAGAGATCTTTCATTTCTTCATGTGAGTAGAGATAGCCCTATCTCATGGCGGCACTTCAAAGAGCCCCGGACACCGACACCTATTGCAGACCCACACACATGGCACACAAATGCAGAGGGCCTATACCACGCCCCACAGCAGCCACCTATACCTTAGTCACAAGAGCCTCGACCTACCACAGCTACCTTCTTTACCCACTCGATGGTAAAGGAAGCTATCCGCTGCCTACAACATGGACAAGCCGCCGACCATATGGGCCTCTAGGGTGAGCATCTCATATATGCAGTAGATTCTTTGGCTCCTTTTCTTGCACACCTGTTTAACAGGGCACTAGCAGAGGGTTTGCCTGCAGAGTGGACGATGCACACCATTGTGCCGATTCACAATATAGGGAATATGCTCGATCTGAGCAACTACAGGACGGTTATGGTTGGCCACGTGTTGGCCAAACTCTATGGTGCAGCGTAGATGCATGTGACGTGGGTACCCTACGTGCGTTGGTAACTACCCTTGAAACTCACACAAGTGGTTTCTTAGGTGTTTCGCACCCCGTTTTTACTTGTTTTTGTGTTGTTTTTAACCCGTTTTTGACCCCCTTACCTACGGTCGAACTTGGACTAGGGCGTGTGATAGCTCGAAACGAGCGTATCGTTTAAAGGGTCCTAGTGTGCTTTACAGCACCGTGTTCGCCTATCTAGAGCTCCTGTAGTCCTCAAAACAGTCCGTTTCCTTTGGGGGAAAGGGGCAAAAGCCTATTTGCTTGTGGAGGAAAGGGTGAGGGCTTTATCCCACATGCTCACTTTACTCCTTGGGGAGTGGGCTACATATAGGGCACAACTTCCCATAAGCTCTCACTTGAAAGAAAGCTATGGAGGCTCACTCTCCTATATATATATATCAAAAGACCGAGACCGAGATCGAGGCCGGGGCCGGGGCCGGGGCCGGGGTCGTGGGTCGTGGGTCGTGGGTCAATTGGGATTCTTTCTTTTCAAAAATTTTTTCTCCAATTAGAAAATCTTTCCTCTCCACATGTTTGGTTCTTTCTTTGAAAATAAAATTTAATTTTTTCTTTTTTATTTTTTATAATTTTTTTATTTTTTATTTTCTGTTTTTTTTTTGTGAGATAAGTTCTCTAGGGTTTCCTTGGGAAAACCAAGGTTATGGTCTTTCATACATCGAGACAGGGCAGGAGTCAGCCTGACATTCACTCTCGCAGGACGCCAGGTGGAGGTGGTGACATCATACGTGTACCTAGGGGTTACCTTCTCTGCAGCAACCACATGCTTCACCATGGGTTCAGCAGCCAGAGCTAGATTGACACAAGGATATGCAGCATTGGCTATGCTAGAGAGACAGTGCCACCAGGTGCATTTTCAGGAGCCCCGGACGAAGAGGTGGCTATTTGACACATTAGTCACACCGGCACTAATGTATGGAGCAGCGGTATGGGCGCGCCAGGCCTTGCTACCCATTGGTGGACACAGATAGAGAGACCACAGGCCCTCATGATGGCACGCATGATACGCAGCAAACCGTCAGTACCTCATGACATTATCCGAGCAGAGTTTGTTGCGCCTCCTATGATGGTGCTAGCTGAGGCAGGAGACAGAGGATCATCATATGCACAGGTCACACATTGGTTCTCACAGCATGGCCTAGACATGGATCATCTACCACCATTCCAGTATGACAGGGATGCACCACATATCCGTCTCTCTCATAGTGAGAGGAACAGAGTATTGAGACAGGACCTATGGCAGCTCTATACACGAGTGACATGGATATCGCCTATTCCACCGAAGATGCTATACTACAGAGATCACGTCATGAGTATCACTGATGATGGATTTATAGAGAGGCCTAGATACATGGAGGGCTTTTTACCACACGGCTCCCGAGTGGCTATTGGTCAGCTTAGAGTTTCATCACATCGATTGGAGATCGAGACTGGCATAGCAGCACGGATCCCCTAAGAGGAGAGGGTATGCAGATTGTGCAGAGAGGAGGTGGAGAGTGAGGAGCATTATGTATGCAGATGCAGAGCATATACAGCCATCAGAGAGAGATATCCCATTTTATTCAGAAAGCCACATTCCCTACGCCAGATCTTTGAGGCAGCAGACCAGCGCATACTGGGGAGATTAATTCTAGACATACAGCGTCACAGAGAGACATCATTACAGGCTCAGACAGCTCGAGAGGGCGGACGGCAGACACAGATTACTACATTTTTTCAGAGATCCATCCCACTCCCAGCCCCTACACAGCAGGGAATTACTCTCCAGAGAGCAGATACACTCAGAGCCCGCAGGAGACAGAGGACACCTGGCTTTCGGACACCACGCCTATACCAGAGAGAGATGACAGAGATCAGAGCTCAGTTTCACAGAGAGGGTGCGGAGCGACTGGCTCGCTTCAGAGCAAACCCAGGCATGTTCTTCAGGGAGCTGTGGACACCCCCTTCATTGATGTATACCATTTTATACCCCCAGTATGGTACAGGATGGAGCTAGCTAGGTTGCATATCATGATTGTATACTCCATGCATATAGCTTTGCATTCTCCTAGTAGTAGAGCTCCATCCCCTCCCCCACTCATTGTGCTTATTGCACACCCAGATTCAGCATTTTAGTTCAATACTTTTTCATTTTGTTGGGATGATAGAGGATACCCCATACAGGTACACCGATTTGTCTCATAGGCCGAGTTCGGTCTTTTGGAAGACGTTAATAAAATCTTTCTTTCTTTCTTTCTTTCTCTCTCCCACTTCCACAAATGAAAGATACTTCTCCTCACTCTTTAAGATGCCACTCAATAAAGACTAGAAAAGATTCTCTACTTTCCCATAGCTCACACAAAGTTATGCTTCACTCTTGTGCCATCAAGGGATGAAATAAAACCAGAGATTATAGCTAATGATAATGCTCTTCACAAAGTAATGAAGCACTAAACCAAAACTCACAAGTATGCCAATCACTAATAAGAGTGATTAGTACTAATGCGTACACAAAAGCTTGATACAATGATGCCCTTTCTAAAACTCACAAGAGAAGAACACTCCCAAGGCAAGGGATACCATATTAAAGTTTGGGAGCTTGGCACAGCTTAAGGTGATCCAAACTTAATCACAAAGTAAAGCACAAAGCTGATAAGTAACAGACCTAATCTTTTTACTAACAACAAGTACTAAACTCGATTAGTCATGCTAATGAGACCAAGCATAATGGAAGCTTGCCTCAAGCGTAGTTGCCTAGATCTTGATGGGCTACTTAATCACCACGATTAACTTTTTTTTTTTTTTTGTGGAATCATTTGTATATTAGATTTACAAGATGACTATCCAAAGTAGATAGTCTCAAAGTACATCAACTGAAGATGTCAATATAAGACAAATATACATCATGATCTATTTGGTCAACCTGCATGCAATCGAAGAAAGATTGATGTAGGGAGTACCGAAAGAAAGAAAAAGCAGAAAAAGCCGCATCACCGAAAACTCCATGGTTGCGAACTTTCCATAGTGTCCATAAAGCCCAGTAGCGCACCCATGAGAAGAAAAGAGTGAATTCTGGTCTGGGCACATGAAGACCAAATAGCCAGAAAAACTTTCCAAATTTCATATTTGGAAATCTAGCCCGCAGAAGCTGGATGATAGGAAGAAAAAACTGACGAGAAGAAGGACAGTTCCAGAAAATATGAATGACTGTCTCTCTGGAAGCAGAGCATCTATGGCAAGTGGATGAGGATATATGTCTGTGTGCCAGAAACTGTCCTGAGGAAATAACAGCCAAAAGAACACGCCACAAAAAAAGCTGTTGTCGAAGAGGAAGCTTCGAATGCCAAAGAGATCGCAATCGTCTTTTCCACCACAAAGACGACCGATGCATATGCCAGAAGAGATTTTGCCCGTTCAGAAACCCAAGGCAATGGCAACAAATGTTTACACACCAGCAACTGTAATATCAGATAGCCTCAAGGGATGGCATGAAGAATCAAAAGAGGAGATAGTCCAATCCTGTAGGCGATCTCGAATTTCCAACAGTGGAATCGGCAAAAAAGGCTGAAGCATCTGAATTATATCATGCCAAAGACGACGATAGTGAGGTCCCAAGCCATAATGTGCAGCAGCCTGTGGAAAAGAAAGAGGGGAGCCATCAGGATGGACGACATCTCCCACAGAGGTAACACCCTTCTAGTGGAGAAAATATGAACGCCGGGGTTCTTGCACCGCCAGGGGAACTGAAAATGCTTTGGACCAATGGATGCTCTCAGCGCGGAGAGAGTTGCCTTGTAAGGAATCACGACCATTCCATTTTAAATTTGAAAGGACAAGCTTCCAATCAGCAAGTAAGCCAGAAATGAGAGGATAGCCCTTAATTTTGCCAGTAATGTAACCAAGAATAAATTCCCAATGAGTAGGTTGCCAATGGCCAAAAGCCGAAGTCGTCAGATGAAGTAATAAATAACGGATCATCGCTGTCCAAGGCTGAGTGCCTTCCAGAAATTGAAGCATCAGTTTACCTCTGTGGGCAAGAATATGCACCTGTAAATTAAGGATATTCAAGCCTCCATGCATTTTAGGGGTACACAAACGATTTGCCGAAAGCAAACGTACACTCTTTTTCCCCTGCTTCGATCTCCAGAATATCTCCAAGATGGTGGACATAAATAATTTCAGCTCCCCCTGAGAAAACCTGATGAGAGGAAGGTAGAACTGAATATAGGCAACCAAGATGGATTGGAGAATCCGTAAACGAACATGCAAAGGCCATGTTGCAAGTTTCCAGTATTCCAACTTTTTCTTGAGCTTTGCCAAGACCCAATCTGTTTGTTGACGGCGAGTGACTGTCCATCCCAAAGGATATCCCAAATGCCGAATCAAATGAGTGGAGTGAACTATTTCCCCTGGCCATAGCAAATTATGCCACTGTTTTGAATGCAAAGGCAGCAATTTAGATTTCTGAAAATTGATTTGTAGGCCAGCCGCAAGCGCAAACAAAGAAAGATCCTGCATCAAAGTAGAGAGATCCTGAAGTGTATTGCGAGGAAGAAAAAAAGAATCGTCAGCATAAGCTTGAGCAACCAACTGACGTCTATTCTGAATGTCCAATCCATGAAGACTGCCAGTATCAACCAAATGATCCATATAAAGAAGCATGGGATGCGTTGCTATAGCATACAAAAGAGCACTTAAAGGGCATCCCTGCCTAACTGAACGATGCAAAGTCCATGATTCTGAGAGATCTCCTGACAATATACAAGCCGTCTGACTATCAACATAAAGCCAGTAAATGATATTCTGCATTTTTTCTCCAAATCCCAGAGCACGCATGGTTTCTTGAATGAACCCCCATTTAATAGTATCAAAAGCCTTAGCAATATCCACTTGCAATAATAAGACATCCTGCTGCGTGTATTTGGCATATTCAATGCCGATATAAGCATTTGCAATGTTATCTGTAATGTGCCTGCGAGGAATAAATCCATACTGTGCAGAATGAAGTCCATCATTCAAGTAACCCTTAATGCGATCGACAACCATTTTACTGATAATCTTGTATATCACCGGCATAAGGGTAATTGGTCTCCTGTCTGCCAAAGACTGACATAAGTGTTTTTTAGGCAAAAGCTTCACTAATCCTTTTTTCCAGGAAGCTGGCATTTGCCTTGTCTCCTGTCTGCCAAAGACTGACATAAGTGTTTTTTAGGCAACAGCTTCACTAATCCTTTTTTCCAGGAAGCTGGCATTTGCCTTTACCATACGCAGCAAGGTAATTTGAGGGTGTCCCAATATGCAAGAAAAAATTCAATTGTAAGGCCATCCCATCCTGGAGCTTTCCATCGGCCACAAGACCTGATTGCATCAGACAGTTCTTGTTCAGAGAATTTTGTTTCTAGTTGTTGCGCTTGAGTAGCAGAAAGGATGGGGGATACATGCTGTAATAACTTATGACGTGCATCATACACTTCCATGGCGTGAGAATCATCCTCATCAAATTGAGAGGAGAAATGGGCAACACAAGTCGCAGCCAATTGTGCTCGGGTGGAGGTCCACGTGTCATCTGAAATTAAAGTGCGACATATAGATGCAGCTTGTTTTCTGGAATGTAAACTCTTGAAAAAAATTTTGGAAGAGCAGCCTTTGTCCAAAAGCGCCTGTTGTCGTGCCCGTATCTCCCATTTGACAAGCTTTCGATGATCATTTACCTGAATACAGTGACGAGCTTGACATAAAGAAGTGGCTTCAGCCAAAGTTAGAGAGCGAAGATGACTAAGCTCAATTAACGATTGGCATGTTTTCTTAGCATAAGCAACAGTCTGTCTCCAACCTTTCAGATACTGTTTACCATAATCACGGATGACTGATTGCATGCGAGCAATAAAAGCTGTCCATGCATAATCCAAGTCAATGAAAGATTGAGGAAAGAGTGGCTGACAGGCCTCAAGTATCAGTGCTTTGAATGCATCATGCTCCAAGTAACTATTATTGATGATAAGCAACCTTCGAAGTGGCAATCTGTCATCGGGCATGTCATGCAGATGAACTCTGAGCCATAAGGGTACATGATCTGAATATGTAAATGTATAATCTAGCCACAATTTGGTTGTGAGAGTATCATAATGATACGGATCAAGCTGATACCATCGATCCAATCGAGCTTTGTAAGTGGATTGAGCATTATGTTGGAAGGTATACCCAGGCATCAGAGGCTGAGATTCTTTCCAAATATCAATCAGATTAAGCGTTGCTACAAAATCTGCCCACGAAGACCTCTCAGTAGCAAGCATATGTGTACGACCGGATGTATTATCACCAGGTTGAGGGGCATTATTGAAATCTCCACATATGAATGCTTTTTGTCTCCAAGGGTACAATTTCATTTGTTGCCATATCTGTCCTCTAGCCTGAGAGGATTGAGGTGCATATATCGATGCAAATTCAAAGATTTCATCCTGAATAAAGCACTGCATAACCATCCATCTGCCTTGGAAGTCATTAAATGCCATGACTGGCTGCAAATGATGTTTCACAAGAAAAAGTACACCCGAAAAGGCATGGTGGCCTGCATAAAAAATATCATAACCAGCATAATGGCCTTGCTGTCCAGCATAGTGATGTTGATTGTGTTCCTGAAGAGCAACGATATCTGGCTGCATATGCTTCAAATATGCCCAAACCATCTTCCACTTTTTAGGGCCACACAAACCCTGTACATTGAGAGTCAAAACTGTGATATATGACATCATATTTATAGTGTATGTACAGCATGAACAAAAAAGTAGCTCAAGCTTGCATTTCCTCCACAGGGTCTGCACCTCGATCAGGAGGAGGAATATCTATGAGACGGGTGGCTAGCAAGCTAGTAGCCTCTTCTTCTGGAAACAGAGTACGACCTGCAGTTACAGTAGCCCAGGTGATGCCAGTTCCAGAATTTTCTTCCGGGGTATGCCCACTGGAGGAGGCTCCATTCCAAGTTCTAGAAGGTAAAGGACGCCTGGGGATAATTGTCCTGCGTGGTGGCTGAGAGGTTTCTTGAAGTATCTTTTCTTTTCCTTTTGGTGAAGAAGTAGAGGGATTAGCCACAGCTACATTCATATCAGAAGAGACTGGCACTTTGCCTTTTTCTTGAGGCATAACAGGAGTCTTCATACTTTTATTTTTAATCCCTGAAGGACCAGGAGTGTCCTTATTTTGCATTGGGATGGGCAAGGCATCAGGCGGCATCTTATGGAGGACCAGAGGGCATTGAGATGCCATATGTCCAAACTTTTTGCACTCAAAGCATGCACCTGCAAAAAGACCCCATTTGAGTCTGAAAAATGCACTCCCCATGGAAACGTTATTTATGGTAACAACATAAGATTCCGGAGTGGGCTGATCTGTGTCCCATAAAATACAGAATCGATTTGAGTTGCCATTTGGTCTAGGAGGGCATACAACCTTTCCTAGAGATGCTGCAATTTTAGGTAACAAGGAGGCCAAACATTGGGGGAAGTCCACCACTTCTACCCAAACAGGACAGCGATGCTTAATCAAAGCCTGATAGTCTCTGGTGGGGGACCATGGCAATACATGAACCATCTGTTGTCCATAGAAGAGAGGGGAGTGCTCTAAAAGCGTTTGTTTATGGTGCTCATCTACCATAATAACCTCAAAGAAACCTCTTGCCACATAGTGGACTTTGCGAACAAAACAACCACCCAATGTCCGTGTTAACCAATTCCCGACATCAGCAGCAACGGGCATCCTGCGTGGAAAAAAGATAATCACAGCATGCTTCGCATATTCTCGAATGGGATCTATGATTTCATCCACATCCACTGCAAGCCCCACCATAGGAACAGGATCTTTCCAATTCTTGCGTGTATCCTGAAATCCTTCATGCATTACCTCATAAATCAGCCCAGCCTCGGGCGTCTCATGCACAGGGTCATTCTGATCCACAGCCTGCTTTTGTTTTTTATGAGCATAATATTTTGTAGGAGAAGCCATGATGTTCTCTCTCTCTCTCTCAGAGATCTCACACACACACACACACACACTTTTTTTTTTTTGGTAAAACCAGTTGAAATTGCATTATATCATGAATGTACAAAAGGGTCAGGCATCAGGAGGATGTCTAAACCCTAGAACTCAAAAAACAGTAGTAACAAAGTTCTATGCAAGAGCAGGGCAGTGCTCAAGAAAAGAGCCTATGCCCTATCTATCAGAAACAGTAAAAGAAAAGCTGAACACAAGAAACATCCAAATCTCCCTCATGCACGGCATCATATAAAGACTGCCGCAATGAGGCTCGGAAGAATTCATAAGGCTGCTGAAGGGGTGAATTCAGATATGTATAATTTCGCTGTAGCCAGAGGGTCCACAAGGCCCAATATCTGATCCAATGGAAAAAAAGAGAATACTGTGACAATGAAGCTGATAAGGTGCCAAACATCCAGAAAAACTTGTAGAATCTGTGTGCAGGAAATCTGAGAGATAAGAAATAGGAGATCTTGTCTAGAAGGATTCTGGAACATGAACAAGACCACAATAAATGCGGAACACTCTCAGTAGTATGATGACATCTTGGACAAATAGGAGAGGCAATCCTTCTTTGAGCCAATTTCACTCCCACTGGAAAAATACCAACAATGCATCTCCAGAGAAAGAGTCTCTGTTTCAGTGGCATTTTCAACTTCCATATCAAAGTCAGTTTTGCTTTCCACCAAGCTAAAGACTTATCCAGATGCCAAAGAGAATTAGCATATTGAGCAATCCATGGAGGAGGTAATATCAATCGATAAGCCTGTATGGAAGTCAACTGATGCAAAGATTGAGAGGATAATCTTGAGCCAGAAGACTGAAGATGCCAATCTTGAAGCCTGTCTCTTACATCCAATGTTGGAATCGGAATGAAAGGGTGTAAGAGATCTGCAATAACTTTCCATATAGATCTATGATGCATCCCAAGATTGTATTGTTGGCAAGCTGCCGGAAAAGAAAGAATTTGCCCTGTAGTATCCACTACATCATCGATGAAGCGGATGCCCAATTTCATAAGATTGTAAGCTCTGATTGGTTGTTGTACAGCAAGGGGAGAGTAAAAAACAGCACTCCAATGTATGCTTTCCATTCGAAGCGAGGAAGCTATAGAAGCAGGATGGGGAGACCATTTGATGCGGGAGAGCACTTTCTTCCAATCCTGAATCAAGGAAGTAGAAAATGGACAACCAGGGATTTTACCTGAAATTTGCCAAGCACTACTTCGGATGGATCAACCAACCAGTGACCATAAGCATTGGTGCGCATACGACCACACAGAATAGCCAACATGATAGACCAAGGCTGTTCTTGCTGAAAGAAGGTTTTGAGCATAGTGATCTTTCTTGCCAGCACATGAAATTTGATGTTTATAATATTCAAACCACCATGCATTTTTGGCGAGCAAAGCAGGTCCATTTTGAGCAGCCTTAAAGCTTTTTTATGAAGCTTAGTTTTCCAAAAAATTTCCATGGCTTGAGACATAAAAGAAGAAAGATCTCGAGATGACCAATGTAATAGAGGAAGGTAGAATTGAACATAAGCCAGAACAATGGACTGAACAATTCGAAGCCGTACATGTAATGGCCAAGTGGAGATCTTCCAATATTCTAATTTGTCCTTAATTTTGTTTAGCACCCAAGATATTTGTTGCTTATTTCTGATTTTCCAGCCAATGGGATAGCCCAAGTGTCTTACTATGCTTTCCGGATAAATAATCTGGCCAGGCCACAGGATAGCATGCCAATCACAATGCTTGAGAGGTAAAAGTTTCGATTTCTGAAAATTAATCTTTAAACCAGCTGCCAACCCAAAATCTGAAAGAGTATCCATCAATAGACGAAGCTCCACAGGACTGTTCTTTGGCATGAAGAATGAATCATCTGCATAAGCCTGTGCAATGAAAGGCCGTGAACCAGAAATCTGAAGCCCCTCTAACTGTCTAGTATCAACCAGATGATCCATGTAAAGAAGCAAAGGATGCGAAGCAATAGCATAGAACAGAGCACTGAGAGGGCATCCCTGTCGAACTGATCGTTCTAGAGTCCAAGACTCAGATAAATGTTTCCCTATAAAGCATTGAGCAGTGGAATCTGAGTAAAGCCCCCAAGTTTAGACATGATTTGAGAAACATAATCCCACTGCACCGTATCAAATGCCTTTGCCACATCCACCTGCATGACCAAGACATCTTGAGCAGAGTATTTTGCATATTCCATTGCAATGAGAGTATTGGAGATATTATCATGTATATGCCTTCTTGGAACAAAACCATATTGCCTGGGATGAAGTCCATCATGAAGGATATCCTTTATCCGGTGTACCAGCATTTTAGCAATAAGTTTATATATAACAGGCATCAAAGTGATAGGCCTCCAGTCATCCATTGTTTCACACAGAGGTTTTTTGGGCAGAAGCTTAACGAGACCATGTTTCCAAGCTGAGGGAAGATGTTGATGCTGCCAGGCTACATTAACGAGCTTCAAGATTGGACCCTTCAATTCAGCCCAGAAGGCTACAAAAAATTCAACTGTCAAACCATCCCAACCTGGGGATTTATGTTTACCCAAATGCTTGAGGGCTTCATCCAATTCTGTATCCAAAAAGGACATTTCCAGCATCGAAGCTTTTTGCAAAGAAACTATAGGAGAAACAAGCTCAATAAATTTGCTCCGAGCCAATGCAGCCTGAGATGTAGAAGAAGATGGTAGAGAAAAAAGAAGCCGAAAATGATCCAGGCATTGTTTTTCTAACTGAGATAGAGACTGGGTCCAAAGACCATCCGATTTCCTGATTCTCATGATAGATTGACTTTGTCTGTACGCGTGTAAATTTCGAAAGAAAGATTTCGAGGAGCAGCCCTTATCCAGCATAGGTTTAACTCTAGCCCTTGTCTGCCATTTGGAAAGCTTGCGTTTATCATTAGCATCAATTATGGAAGAAGCACAAGACAATGAATTCTGTTCAGAAGCAGAAAGAGACCTTTGATGGCTAATCTGTACCAAGGACTGCTTGTATGATTTTGCCCACTGGATATGCTGTCTAGTTTCTGCCATGTACCATCTTCCATATTCCTTAATGACATTTTGAATACGATGTACAAAGGAGTTCCAAGCAAAATCCAGATCCTCCCGAGCATGCGCTAACAATGGCTTACAAGCCAATCTGATCATTTGCTGGAATTTTTCATGAGAAAGATATAATTGATTAACCTGCAAGTGTCTGACTAAAGAGAGCTGAATGTCGTCCAGAGGCATACCAAAAGAAAGGTTGAGCCAGAGTGGAGTATGATCAGATAGTTGTTGAGAATAATCAGTCCACATTTGACATGTATAATCATCATATTGCTGAGCATGAATAAGATACCATCTATCAAGCCTGGCCCAATATTCTGTAAAAGCATTATGATGATATGTGAATCCCAAAACCGAAGGGTGAATTGCTGTCCATAAATCTGCAGTATGAAGAGAGGAATTCATATGTTCCCATCGCTGGATTTCAGAGGGAATCATATGGGATTTATGTGTCGTATTGTCTTTCCAGTGAGGGGAATTATTAAAATCACCATAAAGTAGAGCATTTGAAGACCAAGGATATTGGTTAATGGAATCCCACATTTGAGCTCTGGAGGCTGAAATTTGATAAGCATACAAGGAGCCTATTTCAAAAATCTCTCCATTGATCATGCATTGGATAATCATCCATCGACCATAAGGATCATTAAATGCTACACATGGCTGCAGATCATGTCTGGCTAAAATGCACAGCCCAGAGAAATGTCCAGATCCTGCATAAAATATGTCATAGCCTGAAAAGAACCCATGCTGGCCAGCAAAAGAATGCTGATTATGCTCTTGCAGACACACCACATCAGGATGAGTATTGTTTATATAATGCCATAGGAGTCTCCATTTGTGCTGATTACAGAGGCCCTGTATATTATAAGAAAAACATTTAAGAGAAGTACGCATGAAAATATGTACAAGAGATGAGCAATCCTCAAAGAGAAAGGGAGGCATCAAGCCTCTGCCATTGCCACAGGGTCTTGCTGACCCTCAAAATCCAATTCCCTGACTAAATCATCTTCTTCACAAAGTGGAATACTCTTCTTAACTGCATTGACCCATGCTTTTGAGATGGGGCTGTCCGAAGAGGTAGAAGGTTGGCCAGGAGATGGAGTAGAAGCATCCCAATTGCGAGATTGGAGAGGTCTTTGTTTGAGAGGCACCGTCTTCTTTGCATTCTGCCAACCCTCGTGAGAAGATGAAATATTTTCCACTAGCTTGCTTTTTCCTTTATCCTTATGTTGGGCTAAATTGGCTTGGTTCCCTGTAGGAAGTGAAGGCTTTGCTCCTTTAGCTTCAATCTTTTCCACATAAGTCTTTTGACCTCCTTTATTAGATGGTGGAGGAATGGCAGCTGGAGGAGGCGGATGAAGGATTGAGGGACACTCCGAAGCTAGATGCCCGAACTTGTGACAAGAGAAACAAGCTCCGGCAAAAATGCCCCATTTCAAAGTGAAATATTTCTTTCCCAAATTAACACCCTCAATCTCAACTGCAATAGAAGAAGGGGTTGGTCTATCAGTATCCCATAAAATGCAAAAACGATTTTTGTTACCTGTGGGACGAGGTGGACAAATCACTTGTCCCAAAGTCATCGCTAAGCCTGGAAGCTCTGTTCTCATATAATCTGGGAAATCAACAACTTCAACCCATACAGGGTAGTGATGTTTGATGAGATTCTGATAATCCTTGTTAGGAGACCAGGGCATGACGTGCACCATTTGACGACCAAAAAATAAAGGGGACATTTCCAGCATCTTTTGTTTTGTCAATACATCCAAGAGATGAACTTCATAAAATCCTCTGGAGGCAAAATAGACTCCTTCTACATAGCATCCACCTAGGAGAGAATTCACCCATTGTCCCACATCATTAGCCGAGGGTATTTTACCTGGAAAAAAGATGATGACTGCAGTTTGAGAGAGCTTCTTCAGAGGATGCACAAGAGAAGGTAACTTCATCTTGTAAGTGAGTTCCGGAGCAGGTAGTGTCCATTCTCTTCTACTTTGTTGAAAATCCTCATTCAACATGTCAAACACATAGGAAGCATCTTCAGATGAAGGAGCTATGGGGGGCAGAGATTCCCTTGATTGTCTTTTAGGTTCAGGAGAAAGAGCTCTCTTGACATAATACTTGCTTGATTCTGCCATCGAGACCAATCGATTCAGCAGGAAGACACAGATCAGGAAAAAGGGGGAACAGCACTATTGGAATGCAATCTTACAAGGAGAGGAAAAACGGAGAGCTGAAGCGACTTATACAGAAGGGGAAAAACAGAGAGCTGAAGCGACTTATACAGAAGGGGAAAAATAGACCTGTAGCGAGGCACAGCACATACGCACACACACACTCACTCCTATACACGCACTCAGGTCGAGGAAGAGATGAAAAAGAGCAGATTGGCGATGAGAGAAAAGAGCATCAGGGTAGCCTCAGAAGGTCGCGTAGATTACTGCAGGGCTGACGCAGTATAGGCTGCAGGGCCGATACAGTCCTGGGACAATCGCCTCACCACATGTGCTCTCACACGAGCAGGCGAACAGGATGAGGGAGCAGACGAGCAGGTCGACAGAGCAAGGGAGCAAGTCGAGAGCAGTCGAGCAGGTCTTCGGCGGCCTCTGACACACACACCACACACACACACACACACACACACAGGGATGTACAGAGAAGGACAGGAGAAGCTGTAGATTACAGGGGACGCTAGACACAAGATACAGGCGCACACATCAAACGCAGAGAAAGAAGTAGAACAAGTCGATGGACGCAGATTGGCAGGACGCAAGCACACAAACGAGCAACGATACACACACACACACACACACACACACAGGTGAGAGCTACAGCCAGAGGGGAAGCAAAGGAGAATCTGCTCTCTCTCAGACACGTGCGCAGGCAAGCAGGTCCCGGCGAGCAAGTCCACAAGCAAGCAGGTCCCGTGGCGAGCAGGTCACAGAGGCGAGCAGGTCCACAGGCGAGCAGGTCACACAGGCGAGCAGGTCCCGGCGAGCAGGTCACACAGGCGAGCAGGTCCCGGCGAGCAGGTCACGGCCACACACACACACACACACACTAATCACCACGATTAACACAAGCTTGAGACTCTAAACAACACACACTATAAGAAATGCAAGAGCCAAAATCTTCCACAAAGGATCACTAAGCATGTAAGGGTTGGCTCGACCTCTTGCATTATGACCAAATGTGGGATGACCAAGATTGGCAGACATGATTAGCGCATTGAGAGGGACCCCTGATAGGACTGACCGGGTTAGCACAGGAACGTGTATTGGGTATACAGAGGGTACACAGAGACAAGATAACCAAGATTCCCAAAGTTTTCAAGAGTCCCACCATTTTAGTGTACCTGTAGTAGGTTGGGATGCCCGGCACACTAAAGAGTCGATGGTTCTCTCTCCGAGCAAGAATGTCCCACAGAAAGGCTAGTAAGATGATGAATGCCGGGAAACCCGTGCCTGCCTCATCCGAGAGGAAGCACAGGGGATCTGTACACATCGCCAGGCGCGCGTGATCTTTCTCGGCCTCGTGTAGAGGAAGAAGCGAGCCTACCTGGCGAAGTTGGAGCATGTTGTACCATCTTTTCTTGGGACAGGACAGCAAGGAGGTGTGGCAAGTTTTCCAAACACCCAAAGCCCAGACACCTATTACATCACCGGAGACATGGCATGCTTATGCTACCTCGCTCTACCAGATACCCGGACAGCCACCTCTCCCTCGACCACCAGAGAGCCGACTCACCTCCTCCACCATCTTCTCCGTCGGCATGATCCACGACGCCATTGACAGGTTGCAGAATGGCCAAGCCTTGTGCCACTCTTAGCCCACCTGTTCAATCGGGCCCTTTGCGAAGGTTTCCCTACCAGTTGGTCAACAAATACTATAGTACCGATCCTGAAAGCGGGTGATCCTACAGTTTCGAGCAGCTATAGGACCATCATGGTTGGCCACGTGCTAGCCAAGCTCTATGGATCGGTACTAGAGCATGAGTTGAGCAAATGGGCAGAGACACATCAGCATACGGCACATCGACTGGTGGGGTTCAAGAGGGGATACTCTACCCTCGATCACATCTTCATGCTTCGGGCCATCATTGAGGAGGGCACAGCTCATGGGAGGAGAGTATATTGTTGCTTTGTGGATTTCCGCAAGGCCTTTGACACAGTACCATGAGGGAGGCTAATGCAGCTGCTACAGGACATGGGGGTGCTCGCTGAGATGAGATGGAGAGTCTTCGCATTGTATGAGTCAGTCAGAGGCCAAGTCCGGGCTCCGGGAGGGATGTCAGAGGAGCTCACCAGCACTACAGGGGTGAAGCAGGGTTGCCCGCTATCACCCACACTCTTCGGGTTATACATTGATGAGATCTCCGACTACATTGATAGACTAGGAGGACCTCGAGCTGGCTTGGGAGGAGTGTTGATCCTTCTGTTGCTCTATGCCAACGACATTGTACTTATCTCAAATACACCAAAGGGGCTATAGAGACACCTGGATGCATTACGGACCTTCAGCCAAGATAGGGACCTTACAGTGAACCTTGGGAAGACCAAGGTAATGGTGTTTAACACCTCTCAGCAATAGGCAGACCGGTTGCCTGAGTTCACCTATGGTGGGGAGATATGTCTACCTGGGGGTCACTTTTGTTGGACCGCGCTTTACCACGAGGAGGGCGGCGGAGGACAGATTGACTAGAGGATATGCTACACTTGAAGCCATGGAGAGCCAGTGTGCACACATCCAGTTTCATGAGCCTCGGACGAAGCTCTGGTTATTTGACACGTTGGTTACACTAGCGCTTTTGTATGGCGCTCCCATCTGGGGGCCGAGTCTCTATAATAGGTGGAGGAGTGGATCTACAGCAGAGCAGCCAACCTCGAGTGGAAGGGAGTTTTATGATGGGTGGGAGCAGATGGAGAGACCACTAGTGATGAGGATCTTCTGCATGATCAGGACTAAATCATCAGTACCACATGAGATGGTCGAGGCAGAGATGGGAGCCCCACCGACCGTAGCCGAGGCCCTCTTCCAGACGGTCACTGTCATACACAGGCTATGGAACCTCTCTAGGCACAGATACTCTAGACTCGCACTAGACAGCTCGCATCACACAGCGACACGGAGTGCTGGTATGCCGAGACTAGCACATGGTTACAGCTACATGGTATGCATATGGACCGCCTTCCACCTTTACAGTACAGCTTGGACTCCCCCTTCCTGGAGTTGAGCCAGATTGAGCTCAACAAGATCATCAGGATGGATATCATTCAGCTACACATAGCACGCACATGGATCACACCGGCCGAGCCACTAGGGACAAAGATGGCTTTCTACCAAGAGCATCTTCTCGACTTATCCCCTGATGGTTTTGTTGACCGCACGAGGTACATGGACATTCACCTCTCTCATGGAGTCAGATGTGCTATTGGCCAGATCCCCACGTTTTCACATCAACTGAGGATAGAGACCGGTCGATATGGAGCCGTCTCCCTTGCCCCTGAGGATCGGATTTGCCATCTCTATCGGCTGGAGCCAGCGACTGAGGAGCACTACATATGTCGGTGCCCAGTGTACTACGAGATCCGGGGGTGCTTTCATTGCCTCTTCCGCGATGGATTTGGGCCATTGTCCAGAGTGATGGACTACTCAAACCAGTGTTGCCTTGGGCTTTTTCTCCTCGAGCTGTGCAGGCACCGAGACCACATCCTACGCTCCAAACAGGGGGGGGCATGTCCGACACAGAGGCCAGCGCACCCTTACCGACTTCTTCAGAGCAACAGCGACCCTGTGCACCGTTGACCACGAGTCGACTGGGCCAACATAGCCACCTCGAGGAGTCACCGTGGACAGAGCTAGAGAGCTATGTAGAGCATGGCATCTACGACCCACTGGGCCACCGCCCCAGCCGAGACATTATCAGAGGATACAGGCGATATTGGCACGACGTCGTGCGGCACGACCTCGGCGCTTCAGCCTGTCTATGCTGGATCGACCTATGCGAGACATTATGGGATGAGTCTATCTCGGCCGTTTCCCATAGCCTACCATTTTTCGAGTTCCACACTTTTATCAGATATGCCTTTTTCTGGCAATTGTATCAGCCCACTAGTTCCTCTTTGGCCACATGTTATATAGCTAGTTGTTTTTCAGTTTATGCTTTTCATTTTCTACTCGGTTTTGGATGTATTGGTACTTTTTTCACATAGGCCACTTTGGCCTTTTGTCCGAAAAAATAAAGCGTGAGCTGAGAGTCCAGTCACCTCCGCAAACACGGACACACTTCATGATCTGCTGCATCAGAATGTCCTTCCACGGCTCAGTGCCTGGAAGAAAGCCCCTAGCAACAAGCTTACAAAGCAAAGCCTTACATTGCACCTCAGGGTCAATGATATTCAATCCCCCTTCCTGCTTAGGCCTGATAAAAGTTTCCCAAGCAACTCTGGCCCTGGTGTGTGCATTTCCATCAAGCCCTAACCAAAGAAAAGAATAAGGGGCGACGAAGCTGGCCAATGCAGCCCTTATGAAAAATCCAGCACGAAGCGATAAACCAAACCGTGGCTAGCAAAACTTGGTTAACCACCAAAGCTCTTGAGGCCAAGTCGAGCTTCCTCCTACTCCAGTGATGAAGTTTGCTTTTAATGCTTAAGAGCACTGGAGCAAACTCTTGTGCAAAGGAGATGTCAACGCCCACCTCACAACCAAGGTATTTGGCAGAGCATCCTCTCTCAATCCAAGTAAAACCAACATCTGTACCCCAATCTGCAAGAGGAGAATCACTGATCCAAAAACCAACTGACTTATGCCAATTGATAGTAGCTCCTGCTCCCAAACAAAAGGCCTCCAAGGCTGTCCGAAAAGCACATAAACAAGCATGTGAAGCCTCAAGGAACAACGCCGTATCATCTGCTAACTCAGAGTCCAAAAACTCTTCCTCCGTGCATAAAGGCAACTTGAGACCCACAACACCAGGGGCAGCCCGAAGAAACCTGCTCAAAGCCTCAGCCTACGATGAGGTACAGTAAAGGGGCGAGGGGATAGCCCTGTCCACCACTGAACGGGAAATCTGAAAACGCTCACTGCGCCCCCCACAAGCTAAAACAGTGCTATGAGCGTCCCTGTATAGGCACGACACCCCTCTAATCCAGTTTTGTGAAAACCCCATGTGTGCCATAGTGCCCTCCAAAAAAACCCAATCCACTCTGTCATAAACTTTCTCAAAATCAAGCAAAAGAACGGCAAGAGGCTGCTGACTAGACTTTGCCCACTCGACAGCTTCCCAAAAAGAAAAGATGTTATCAAATATACTCCTTCCTTGGAGGAACCCATTCTGTGTATCATGGATAGTCCTTTGGAGAATCGGCTACAACCTTATACTCAAGGTTTTAGTTAAGATTTTATATGCAGATCCAAGGAGGGTGATGGGCCTCCATTGCTTGATGTCAGTCTTGTCCCCACTCTTGGGGATAAGGTGAATCAGCCCCTCCGTGAGGTATGGCGGCATCATACCCGATAACCACATTTCCTGAAGGGCAACAGTGATAGCATCTCCAATATGATCCCAAACAAGAATGAAGAAGGCGGGAGAAAGACCATCATTCCCTTGGCATGAACCACTAGAAAGAGCATGCAGTGCATGAAGGAATTCATCCTTCGAGAAAGGGGCATCCAGGGAAGAACACATAGCATCTGTAATGAGCCTGGGCATGCACTCCCAAACTTTCTACCATGCCACATCTCTCTCAGGAGAGGGCACCTCTGCAGTCAACAAAGACCGATAAAAATCTGAAGCAATATCCCTCACCTTATCACGCTCAATTTGAACCTCACCCTGTGAATCCTACAAGTACCTCACAAGATCCCTGCTATGGGAAGGCATGTGTGCTGAAAAAAACTCTTTGTTGCATCTGCAACCCATCTAAGTCCAAAAAGCCTCGTTCGCATGAAACGCGAACTTAGCCCTCCTGTCCATGGCCAACTGCAGCTCTGCTCCAACTGCGGTCAAGAGGTTTGTAATCCTTTTCATGTTCCCTCTGAAGAGCAGCAATCGTACGCCTAATAGCTCTCCTTGTCCAGAGCCTCCTTCTTCTTGGACAAGGCAGTGCTATGATAATGATGTCTCGTCCTCTCAAGAGCTAGCACAATATTATGACGAGGATCAGGACCGTCACAAGATCTCCATATCTCTCTGATCTCAAGGGAGATGTCAGCATCTACATAAAGAGAGTCAAGGATACGGACACAGGGAGAGGCCGAGCGAGCCCCATGCTCCCTGAGACACAAAACGACGGGGAAATGATCGGATTTGGTGGTGCCATGCTTAATAGGAATGGTGCCTCCTCTGTCCCTCTCTTGAAGAAGGTGAGCTGAAGGAGGCACCGAGGGGCTAACAGCCAAGGGGTCTCTCTCACTCTCTCTTCGCAAGCGGGTTTTGTTTACAAGATTAGGATGCAGAGGATCAGGCTATATATGCACAGGATGATGTTCTTGGAAGAAATGTGTGTTGCTCTTCGTCTTGGACTTATGTGTATTCAGGGATTGCTTGACACGTCCTCTATCTTTCTCTCTCTAGGTTTTTGGCACCGTGATTGGATGGTGCATATGTGGATTTATCTGTCTCATGGAAACAGGACATTGGTCTTTCGTGAAGAAACAGGACTTTGGTATCGAGGATACAGGACTATGGTTTATGGATACAGGTCTATGGTTTATCAGAAACAGGTCTCTGGTTTCGTGTGGAAAGCATGTCTCTGGATTCATGTGAACAAATTCTGGTTTTTTCGAGGTTACACGCAAGTTGTGACGGCAGGAAGGACACGAGGTTTGGTACAGCCCTACTATTGTTAGGGAAAAGGTTGTGGGATCCATGATAGAGATGGAGAAGACCTTTTCAAGCAGGGAGGTGTCGTACAGGTGTGCCTTCTTTGTGGAATGCTTTGCTATAATAGCGAGAGTTCTTATTTGGAAAGTCCTGGATGAAAAGCTAAAAGGGATCCTATTGGTAAAGGATTCGACAAGTTGTACTTTGTACTCATATTTGATCAAGTAAAGAAATACCGCAAGGGGCGCCACTGCGTTTTGGGGCCAATCGGTGTCCTTGTGTTATTTGCAGGAGCACACTAGCTCCCCCTGTTTGTTTTCTTTTTCCAGGTTCCCATGGGTGATGAATTGTTTTGTGTGTGAGTGTTTGTTTCACCGCCCGTCAGACTTCTGAAGGCCGGTTTCATGGTTCCATTGTCGGGACATCGTCGACTTTCTCAAGGAGGCGAGCCCGTGGTTGTCACATCAAAAGCTTCAACATGTGGAAGGTGAAAAGGAATTACATGAGACAGTACAAGATTGTGAGTCTTTGCCTATATGAGATGAAGAGCAAAAGCTAAAGATGAGGCTCAGGAGAAAAGACACCAAGGACGGGAAATAGTCAGCTAGGAACAAGAAGCAGTTGAAGTGTTATGGTGCAAAACATGGGTTAAAGGCTATGGCTTTCGACATTTTGTCACCAGTGGTATCTTCACGGACGCTTCATGGGTTCGAAAGGCAGCTTCTTTCTATGTTTAGTAGTGGTGATCTACTATGCTTCATTAGGGACTTGTGCTTACCACTTGGGTGGAGTACAAGCAGGTTTCAGGTGCCTGAGGATGTATCAGATGAGGCTCAAATGGAAGCAGAGGAACTTGATGAGATTCTTATTCCCAAGTAGATACTGGCACACAAGGAAAGAAAGGTACGAGGTAAAGTTTCCCATCGCTATCTTGTGAAGTTTAAAGAACTATTCACTAATGGACACGAAGTGGATGGAGGAGCGTGACTTAGCAGATTCACCTATGGTATTGCAACTTTATCTTGATGCTTTTGAGTTGGAGCCGACTCTTGCGACGGCTCATTCAGGTTCAGTAGAGCATGGGTCTGGAGCATTGCCTGATGCTCAAGAGGGGGGTAGCACCTCCGCTCCCTTGTTATAGACAGGCTCACTTTTTCATCTAGGAGTCGCTTGGTGACATCTTTGTATTCACCCGAGGTACTGAGGCTAACAGTACATCTGCTTATGGGACTTCTATGATATTGTGTACTAGTCACATGAGATGGTAAAGTGGGGTTTGGTTGAGCTCAAAGTCTATGGCAACCTGAGCTAACACTTCGAGACTCTATGAAGGGCATAAGTCTTGCAAGCAGTCCTAGAGTTGGTTTGGTATGGATTGAACTCTATTGCGCATGTATTGATACACTTTCCCAGGTATTATGGTATTCTGGTGCCATTAGATCTTGGTATCCTTGGGAATACATTGGGTAATACTCTGAATGTGTCAGGATGAGATGCATGTATGTTGGTATGATACATCAGGCACTTTACCATGTTCATGATGTATCACTGAGTGTGGCTCCTGCGGGATGGCCATGTGCAAAGTGGGTAAAGCATCAAGAGGGACATATGTGGGAAGTCCTTAGTGGATGTATAGTTTAGATGCATTGAGTGCTTTCATATGCTCATGTTGTACCATCAGTCATGGGTCCTGCGGGATATACATGGGTGTAAGGCTTGCGAGCAACCCTGAGACTGTTATATTGGAGTAGGTAGAGCATCTTCAGGAGCATATTGTTTGCAGATGCATATATGTGTCATGCATATGTTTGTCATATGTAGAATGAAGCATGGTTTTGTTTTTGGCTAACACAGATTACGTGTTTCCACTTGGTTTTAGACTTTTGTTGCATGTTCTGAAGGAACAAGCAAGAGTTGTTTGTCACTCTGACGTGACGATTTGGCCTTATTGTTCAGGATGATTCCTTCATCACCCAGATACAATGGAGGGGCATTGCTTTGGTCATATGGGGAATATTTTGGATGCTTACTGTGTTATTGAGTGCAATCGAGGACGCTTGCTATTTCTCAAGAGGGGGGTATGTTACGACCCTATGTTTTTCCCTCTGGACAACGAGCAGGTGGGCACGGGCATGGACACGGGATGGACAGTGTGCACAGGCATCAGTTTGAATGTGAAAAGGAAACTCATAAGTGTGGCCAGCCCAAGTGTGAAAGGGGACAAAAAAAAGGATTTTATTGTTTATAAGGTTTAATAACCTTTGATGCTTAAAATATTACTATTATATTTTTGAAAAGCATGCGTTTCTTTTAACCTTGGCTTTTGGTGTTTTTGAGAAAAAAAGTGCATCGTTTCTTTATAAAAGCGAAGGTGGCGGAGATTCGTGGAGTCGTGTGGTGGTGAGGCGCATCACCTTGGATTCGAGAACAGAGGGGTCGCCGGATGGTCTTCACGGGCGCATCCCTGGAGTGCTGCTGTCGCTGAGCGTTGCCGTTGCTGGGCGCTGCTACACATATGGCTACAGACAGGCGGGTGGTGCTGCTGCTACCGCCGCTACTGCTGCGACTGCCGCCAGGTATGCTGCTGACTACCAGGCGCTGCTACGCATGGTGCTGCTGCTGTTGCTGCCGCCAGGTGCAACCACTGCTGCTGGGCGCTGCTGCATGGTGTGCTGCTGCTGCTGCTGCCGGGTGTGCTGCTGCCGCCAGGTGTTACCGCTGCTATGTATGGATTACCCAGTCGGGCAGCAATGGGCAGCAATGGGCAGCCAAGCAGGCAACCAGATGGGCAACCAACAATGGGCAGCCAGGCAAGTGTCAGGCAGGAATTTCTTTGCAGACGGTCGGGCAGCCAGACGAGTGTCAGATGAGAGGCCCTCTACGCCAGGTGGCTACATGTGTGGAAGCAGTCAGCGTGGGTCTCTCTCTATCTCTCTTGAAGAAGGTGAGCTGAAGGAGGCACCGAGGGGCGAACAGCCAAGGGGTCTCTCTCACTCTCTCTTCGCAAGCAGGTTTTGTTTACAAGATTAGGATGCAGAGGATCAGGCTATATATGCACAGGATGATGTTCTTGGAAGAGATGTGTGTTGCTCTTCGTCTTGGACTTATGTGTATTCAGGGATTGCTTGACACGTCCTCTATCTTTCTCTCTCTAGGTTTTTGGCACCGTGATTGGATGGTGCATATGTGGATTTATCTGTCATGGAAACAAGACATTGGTCTTTCGTGAAGAAACAGGACTTTGGTATCGAGGATACAGGACTATGGTTTATGGAAACAGGTCTATGGTTTATCGGATACAGGTCTCTGGTTTCGTGTGGAAAGCATGTCTCTCGATTCATGTGAACAAATTCTGGTTTTCTCGAGGTTACACGCAAGTTGTGACTGTAGGAAGGACACGAGGTTTGGTACAGCCCTACTGCTGATAGGGAAACGGTTGTGGGATCCATGATAGAGATGGAGAAGACCTTTTCAAGCAGGGAGGTGTCGTACAGGTGTGCCTTCTCTATGGAATGCTTTGCTGTAATAGCGAGAGATCTTATTTGGAAAGTCTTGGGTGAAAAGCTATAAGGGATTCTATTGGTAGAGGATTCGACAAGTTGTACTTTGTACTCATATTTGATCAAGTAAAGAAATGCCGCAAGGGGCGCCACTGCGTTTTGGGGCCAATCCATGTCCTTGTATTATTTGCAGGAGCACACTAGCTCCCCCTGTTTGTTTTCTTTTTCCAGGTTCCTATGGGTGATGAAGTGTTTTGTGTGCGAGTGTTTGTTTCACCGCCCGTCAAATTTCTGAAGGCCGGTTTCATAAGAGTATGGATGATATCACCCCATATAGTACTAATGCACTAAGACCCAAAAATCTGGACACCATCAATAGCCTCCATGCATCTAGCTCTCCAAATCTGCCATGATGTAATACTGGCACCAATCTCCCAACTCGTGTCAATCCTCTGTCTAGGGGGGGTGTATAATCAGAGTGAGGGACATCCTGCAATAAACCATGCTTGGCAATACCTCTACGAATGAAAATAGCAGAGTCTGTACCACTGCCCTCGTAGAAAAGATGCGGGCCAGCAGACTTGGAGAGCCAATCAACTGTCCCCCAAATCACATACATGGCGTGGCCACTCAATTTTCCCATAAGTTGGGCTATAGAACCCCAAATATGTTGTGCAGTGTTGCATCCCCATAAATGTTGTAAGGTCTCAGAATCTGCCGCACATCTCGTGCAGGTAGGTGCTACACGGAAAACCGATCTCCACTGAATGGTGGGGAGACCACCATGTGAAAATAACCAAAAGAAATGAGAGATCTGTCTCCTTCTGTATGAATGCCAAAGCCTATGCTAATATCTACGTTGTATCACTTGAGACATGTCATAGCTCTCCCAACGAGGCTTGAGAGTAGGGATCATATGCATATGTCGAGTGAGGAGAAGCCTGGCATTCCAGACCGTGAAACTGAAAAAGGGAAGGCTTTTCAATGGATCGAAGGCATCAATCCACTCCCACTCTCCTAGATCCCACTAAAGATATCTGATAGGACTGCCACCATATAGCCACAAACACCAAGACTTTTGGACTAGCTTTAAAGATGAGAGGTTATCCAAACATAGGGTTCGTTCTGCCAACCTAGACACCCTTCTGGACGCCAAGCATAGCACTCACGCTTGATAGATTATCCCTTGCTCAATGCTTATGGATTACGTGTGAGACATTTGTCCACAGGCCCTTGGATTGTGTGGAAAACAAGTTAAAAACATGTTATTTAATGATTATTAAATGAGTGGATATATTTATTATCAAACGGACTATTTATCGTTTGGGCCCCTCGTGAGTAAAAGGAATATTTATCGTTTGGGCCCCTCATGAGTAAAAGGATCATATGTGGGCGCTCATAAATCTTAGACATTGCCAAAAACGTAAGAAAAAAATCGTGAAGGAAAAATAAACGCAAAAAGCTTTCTGAGCTTCAACGCCATCTCTCTCTTTTTCTCTTCCCTACCGCTATAGAGACCCGTACTTGATGACGTGGTGTGCGCACTGCTGTCTTGCTGCTGCCGGTACAGATTGCACAGCCCTATACTGTACCTATACATCCAGTTACAATATAGAAAGAGAGAGTAGTTACAATACTGTTATGCTGGACAGGTGTCAGTCCAGTTAGTGAAGTGAAGGTATGCATGTTGTGCATGTATGGTGGAAACCTACTCTAACATGGATGATGTGGCGCTTGTCACAGGAAGCACCCATAAATTATCCTTGGTAATATGACATAAATTCCAAGGGTGGGATGGCTGGGGGGGGGGGGGGGGGGGGGGGGGAGGGGGGGCGGGCTTGGTCAAGTTCTCAAGTGTGCCTGTGGCTTTAAGTGGATAAATTATTTTAACCCATTGTAGTTGCTAATCTGGATAACCTGGTGCTTGTCACAAGAAGCACCCATAAATTCTCCTTGGTAATATGACATAAATTCCAAGAGGGAGGGAGGGGGCGCCCTAGTGTTGTGTCAAGTTCTCAAGTGTGCCTGTGGTTTTAAGTGGATAAACTGAGTGCCTTTATTTAGTGTTTAATCGATTAAAATAGTCATATGTGAGAACTCCCGATCGGTTACATATTGTGCCTCATCAATAAAAGTAAGTTAGGAAACAAGTCGCACTCTTGGGCCATAACCATTCTGTCCTGGGGATAGAAGAGAAAAGAAAACCACTTGCAAATGGTTCGAGTTCTAGCACTGGAGCAGCAGAAATCCTCTCTCCTCAATCAAGAGCCCACTCATTCACATAGATCTTGTCCATCCTAGCAAGGATTCTACCCACAATCCACCTGTTGGACCATGAGAACTGCATGCTAATATCTTGTCTCTCGAACTCATCCTCATCCCATGATTCTCTAGCTCTGAAAATTACTTAGAAATCCTCTCAAGCTGCCCTCTCTAAAGGGTAGACACCTCCTTCTCTTATGTCAAGATACTCTAGACAACATCAAGATACAAGTTCCCCCCCCTGCCCCCCGGCCCCCCCACCCCCCCCCACCCCGCGGAATAAAAGGTTGCATTCGAAAAGGTGTTGCTTGGGAGATGCTTACTAGTTTTGGCACATAAAGTGTTAGCCAGCTTATGCAATCAACAGAATCACCTTGATGCTCTCTCTCCTATGGCATTTAAGCACCCCACACAAGCCCTGAAATAATCCTCATGGACAAGGATAATATCTGTGGAAGGGCATACCAGTCCGGCTACGTCCAATCACACTCACCCCATCTCCTGTACCAACACACCGAATCAAGAGCTATCAAAATACCAGGAGGGAAGACAGAAGCGTAGCATGCCCAAGGCCATGGGAGCTCTGATGGTGGCTGACAACTGCAGCACTGGACTTGTTTCGTGTAAGATAGGAAGCTCCTTGAAAACAAGGAATCAAAGAACCTTCTAGTCCTGTTTCCTAAATCAAGAGACAAGTTGCTCAAACAGGAGTGTCGTGCAACCATTGTGCAGATGGACTCCAACACTGGATCTGGTTAACAATCCATTGTAGCCATGTTATTTTGAGATGAATCTATGGGCAACCTGTCTACAGCATCCTGTGGAATCATCTGCATATTTTTGGATACCTTTTTCCTACTAAAGAGTACAGTCCCCCATAATGTCATGTCAAAGCCACAAGAGCTGCTTCAAAGAGGTAGTCTCTTCTAGGTCTTAATCCTCATCCTCCCCATCCATGAAGCCTGAAAGTGCAACGAAGAAGTTACGAGATGAGGGAGAAGAACAATTAGAGGATGGTGGTTCAGATTGCATCCCAAACGCTACGGTGCGAGTAGGGAATTGAGCTGCTGTGGCTGGATTTTCAACCGTCTGCACATATGAGAGCCTAAACCGCCTTAGACACCCTCCCGCTAGATACTCTCTCTGATGGCAAACTAGACAGTATGTGGATGGCCGGCTACTTCCATGCCATGATCCCTTAGCCCAAAAGGGTCCTGAATTAAAAATGACTCATACACAAGGTTCCCCATTGCCAAGTGGGATCTCCAGCTAATAGACAAGTAGCCTAGTGGTGTGGGTTTGTGACTTGGGAATGGGGGGAGATCCTAAGTTCAAATCCCCGTTGGTTTCCAGGCTGCTTTGCAGCCACTATTCGGCCACAATTGCACCATCTTCGGGCAAGAGACCATGCCACCTCAGGATGGGCACCCAAGTTGCTACTACATAAGGATCTAGTCAGAAAAACAGAAGTGGGATCTCTATCACCAATCTACGGTCACTCCCATAATGGAAAAAACAAGAAAGCATCACCTTGGTGAGCCCATAAAGCAGATGGTGACTAGGAAAAAAGAGTTCATTTTCTTTGAGAGCCATGAAGTCATCAATCTCACCAATAATGGGGTCAAAAAACTTAACTCACCAATAATAGATCCAAAAAGTATAAAGCAGAACATATACACTATCGAGAGTGCCAAAAAATAACAGTAGGAAATGAGCCAATACGGTCCATCCCCGAGTCCATGCATTTTCATCATCATTCGCAGGTTGTATTGTTTCTCATACACCAATGATGTCAAGATAACCTGCATAAGAAACAAAGCAGCCCCGCTCAAGGCAGCAAGTCAACACCTTCAGACCCATAACAAAAAATTTGACATGGTATCAGATAGTATCAGATTAGTAGCAGCTGGACGAAATGCTTACAGGTAACAAAAGTTGGATCACCCACATAAAAAACAGTGGGCCCAAGAGAGAAGCAAAATCTAGTCTCAACGAAGTTTCGCCTTTGGGCATCTCTGATACGAACCACAGGGGTAATTCGGCATCAGGTCCCTGCAGCAGCCGTAGAAAAGCTTGTGCAGCCTGTGTACATGTTTGTCCAGCATTAAAAATCAACAGATAGTAAGTGAAAAATTATACAAATAAATTTTGCTAGGTGCACTCAGTTTTCTTTTTCCCATCTATAATACTCTCAGAGGCCAGTCCAGATTCAACAGCTCTTAGATACATGATAAAGCTAATTTTCAGCCCCAAATAATGAAGCATAATCCATAAACTAAGTAGGCAATCTGAAGCTATGCTTTATCAGCTTCTCAATTGTCCAATGCTGTGCATGCACCATGGTCCTTAACAGAAGTTCTCATTTCTTGAATTGTTTCTCTCTTCTTAGTACTCTAGTCAATCTACAGATAAGGTAATTTTCTTGGAAAAATTCTAGCCAAGGCCATCAGCCAGCGACTGCAGCCCTTCCTCCCCGACTTGATCCATGATACACAGATGGGTTTCGTTCAGGATCGGAGCAGTCTGGACAACATCTTCACTTTCTGGGAGGCAACCACTTCGGCCAGGTTGCAGCAGCAGGATCTTATTGTTCTTCTTGATTTTGAGAAAGCCTATGAACAACATCTTCACTTTCTGGGAGGCAACCACTTCGGCCAGGTTGCAGCAGACAGCAGGATCTTATTGTTCTTCTTGATTTTGAGAAAGCCTATGACAGATTGGACCGGAGATTTCTGGAGGGGATGCTGTAAACGATGGGATTTCCGCAGGAGTGGGTCTGAGGTGTTCTTGACTCTACTTGGCTTCATACAGCCAAGTTCTCATTCAGGGAGCCAGAGGCGACAGATTTCTACTTTCTCGCTCAATCCGCCAGGGCTGTCCACTAGCACCTTATCTATTTCTGTTTGTAGCCGAGGCCATGAGTAGTTTTCTCTCCGCTCAGGAGATAGGGCTCTAGGGACTTTGTCTTCCCATCCCCGTGCAGGGGAGCTGCTTGATTCCAAGTTCGCTAACACAACAACTTACGTGTCCGGAGACGAGGGGAACCCTGAGGCGATAGAGATCTTCTACCGTGCATCTGGAGCGCAGATCAACTAGCACAAGTCATGTGGATTGTGGGTTGGCTCATCGCCCATGTCATGTGCAAGACATGTGCACGCTGGTCCCAAGACTAATCCTGAAGGGCAACAAGATAAAGAACCAGTTTAGAGCCAGATTAGGAGCATATGTTGCTGTTGTGGGCAAGGAGTGACTAGTGGAGGACATTGAGGGGCTGTCAACCAGCGCATATATGAGAGGACACCTGTCAGCTGCAGCAAGCTTCTGGCTGACCGGCAGTCGGCCGGCAGTCGGCCAATTCACCAGTAAATCCCAAGGCCTATAAAAGGCATAGATGCTCAACGTTTTTGGTATTCAGTCCAGCATTGGGCTGAGTCCTAGATTTAGGTATGGATTAGGTTTTACACCTTTTCAAGAAGGCAGCCAAGGGCTGCAAGATTTGTGCACCTTTTTGTACCATATGAATATATTGAATACTCACCTGACTGCATAGTGAGCTGAATATGACTAGGATTAGCTTTTCATTTCAGTTTTTCTTTCCATGATACTCAGGACATGGACTTGTTGTATACAGATTTGTCTCATAGGCCAATCTGGCCTTCCGTAGACGTTAATATATCTTTTCTTTTCTTTTCTTTCTTTCTTTCTCTCTCTCTACATGCGTTTTGCATCCAAGATGGTGTTTAGGGCTGAAAGAAGACTCCCAGAGCTTCTACATGTAACATTGGTATCAAAGCATCAGGCTCAGCAAAGATAAACACTGATTTAGTCCCAGATGAAGGTGCGCAGGTGCAAGGTATAGGAAAGTGCACACGTAGGAGGCCCAAGGAAAGGAACACAAGACATGGAAGAAATTCCCAAGAGGTTGGTTGGTGGTGTTCCACAAGACCCAAGGGGAATGGCAATCCTATGAGTCGGGTGCCATTGGGGCACACCAGGAAAGGCTTTTAGGAAACGATTCTAGGGGAGGATGATCCTCCAAGGGGTGGAGTGAGAGTGCCAGACTCAATACTTAGGAAAGAAGACCAGAGACAGTGTTCAAGGACAAGGAAGAAATGGATAGGGGACAACATGGAATTGATGCACAGATCTTCATCAAAGTTGGAGTGGAGTTGGAGACTAGGCGGGGTTTTCAATGAAAAGGTTGCCAGGAAGGGAAGGATGACAGATTTGGGAATCCAGGAATGAAAAATGGGATGATGATAGTCATCCAAGAATAGAAATTGGAATCTTGTCATCAAGTTTAGCAGAGGGGGATGTCATGTGCAAGACATGTTCAGATTGGTCCCAAGACTAATCCTAAAGGGTAACAAGATAAAAAACCAGTTTAGAGTCAGATTAGGAGCATATGTTGCTGTTTTGGGTAGGGAGTTACTGGTGGAGGACATTGAGGGGCTGTCGGCCAGTGCAAATATGAGAGGACACTTGTCAGCTGCTGCAGCAAGCTTGTCCAGGACCTGCTGGTCGGCCAGATCACCTGTAAATCCCAAGGCCTATAAAAAGGCATAGATGCCATCGTTTTTGGTATTCAGTCCAGCATTGGACTGAGTCCTAGATTTAGGTATAGATTAGGTTTTACACCTTTTCAAGAAGGCAACCAAGGGCTGCAAGATTTGTACACCTTTTTGTACCATATACTGAATACTTAGCTCTCTCTCTCTCTCTTCTGTATGCGTTTTGCATCAGCATGTTCCAAGATGGTGTTTAGGGCTGAAAGAAGACTCCCAGAGCTTCGGCATGTAATAGCCCACTCCGACTTAGCATCCAGTTGAGGCTTTTCAGTAGATCCCGAGGGGAAATCCACTTCGTTATCTTGGATGCCAAGTGGACATCGACATCTCCCCAGAATAGCAACTAGCCCCTCTTCTTCTGAGTAGTCGGAAGCAACTATTATACTCGAGTTCAACCAAGCTTTGTTTAGCTTGGCGGCTCATGGTGGCGAACCAGCTTCTTCTTGCCACCATGTGGTACATCACCTCCTATTGGGCCTTCTTCTGGGCTTGCATTGGTCAAGTTCAACGGTTGATTCACACCTTTTTGTGGGTTGCCAGCGACCGACGGGAGGCTTGCCCAGGCCAAGGTGGCCTGGAGAGTGATCATTCAACCCACAACGCAGAGGGGCCTCGGCAAATCCAAAGCCGTGCCCTTTTGGGCAAATTGATTGTTCGTGGCCTTCTTCCTGGCTAGGATCTCCACCTGCACCCCGATTTGGGAAGCCCTTGGTCCCAGAGTATGAGATGCATTTTCACTGCGGGCTTGTGGCTTTAGCCCTGCATTTCAAGAAAAATGTGCAGCCAGTCTCTTGCATGGTTGGGATCATCTCATGCCGGCCCTTCAGCAGTCAACTCTTGTTGCCTCCGAGGAGCATCTCTACAGCCTCTGATCTGGAACCCCTTGGTCCATCTACCAAGTGGTCACATGTTGGGGGATCACCTGCACATATCTGGGGAGGTTTGAGCATGGGTCCCGCTAGGTCACTTGGAGATTGGCTTACGTTCAAACGTTAGCCCCCGAGGCCTAGGAGAGCATATGCCAGGGATCGATGCCACTCATGCGATACTATGGATTTGGCTTTCCATTGGGACTTGTGCCTGTGTGTACATGCCCAAAAATGCCTGGAGGATTGGTATTCCATTGGGTCTGGTACCTCATGTACTTGCCTGGAACACGTCTATTTTGGTATAGTCTCATGAATGGGGATTGTCCATACCAATGTTGCATTGCATAGCATCTTTATGTGCTTACCTGCAAAATTGAATTTGCATGTTGTTTTCATGCTTTCTTGACCAATGTGTAGTTCTGGGTAAGGGAACACCCGCCTGTGAACCATGCGTATGAAAGTGTCTGCTAACATGGTTATGTGGCATGTAACACGTGGTAAGTATTGGTCAAAAACTAGCCTTAGGAATTAGCATTAATTTATAAGTGAGTGTGTACACACTTTATTAAGTTTTGGGCAACCAAAACTCACTTATAAATTATGACCAGCCTTGTGTTCACACACACTAATGTCCCAAGGTGGACAAAGCTTAATGCCCACCGCCCAGACCTTATCCCCTGTGTTCAAAGGGAGCAACCAGCCATGTGTCGATCCTAGCTTGGACCCCAACTAGCTTTCCCTCTCTGCCTGACACCCAAGGTGGACATCTCATCATCTCTCTCTTCTTCCTCTCTCTCGAAGTTGGTGCCTCCTTTCATGAGGCTATATTGTCTACACTTTCCTCCTTCCCTACTCCATATCCAAGCTTGTAAGAGTGTGTTCCAAGCTTCCAAGAGTGATTCCAGTCCGTATTCACTCTCCTACACACTCCCAATGGCTGAAATTCAGCAAAACAATCCTTTTCTTTGCTGTAATTTCTGGTCTTTTGGCTAAAAACCCTGATTCCAGCCTTCCTTTCTCAAGTTGAACCATAGGGGAAGCTTTCCTAGGGTTCTCTGCATCCACTTGAAGACTTTTGTCTTGACGGGTCACGACAAACTAAAGATTTCAAAACTCCAGATGCATCCATCGAAGACTTCCACTGACATCAACTCTACTTGCAATTGGTAAGCTTTAATGCTCAATTATGGAAGCAAGTCACACGAGGGAGGAGCAGGACTCCATGTTCACATACCTTGTGTAGTGTTCTCTTGTCCTACGTGCTCTCTTGTAGATTGTTTCTACCATGTGTGGGTGGAACAATAGAGAGCAGATGGTAGGAAACACAGGCACTTGAGAGGGTAGTGATCTTCACTGACAACCAATACTGTATTCATATACATTGAAATCTAGTCAAAAATGCCCATGACACTATGTACTTCGTTCTCCCAAGATTAATATACACTACTCGAGGGAGGGGCTGACCATTCCGGCTCATTGTGCATCTTTTGCCAATTGAGCAAATTACATCTTGTATTGTGCTTATTGTCCATAAAATCTCAGTGCATTTAAGTGTATTGATTAGCATTGTGTTCAACCAAACATTCCACACGGACTGGTGGAATTACATTGGTATCAGAGCATACGGTTCTCTTTCACTTCCATCATGAAAGACAATCACTGCAAACACTAGCTATCTCTACACTCAAAACACTATGGACAACCTTATAGTGAATGTTGGAGATGCCAACACAAGAGATGGGGACAATGATATGCATGCTTGCAATGCTTTACAAGAAGAATATACTCATATTGTGCATACTAAGGAATAGGAACATGTGGGACAGCCGTCCCGTGGTAAAGAGAAAATGCAAGGAGGAGAATCCATAGCCTTAAGGGCTAAACTTACTCATATGTAGGCTCTTTTTATGCATAATTAGAAGAATCGAAGCTCTACTACCAGGATCCGTTGGTACATGATCGTTTGAAGGCCAAGAAAGCTGAATTGTTTATGGATCATGCCATGGCAATGATAACTCAAGAGTTGCACATGCAACCAAGGAATGCACAGGGACCATCCAAATTTGCGCATACAAACACTGTTTTCATAAAGGAGTGGGATCAAGGGGATCTTTTTCTCAACGAACCCCCCACATGGGCTCATATACAGGGACCATCCAAATTTGCGCATACAAACACTGTTTTCATAAAGGAGTGGGATCAAGGGATCTTTTTCTCAACGACACCCCCAGGCCTCTCTTGGCACCTTTGTGCCCCATATTGGTTGAGATCACCGTACATCTTGGGATGAGGTCTTGTTTTGTTCCAGCTTCGAGCCGTGATTTTGTATGATCTATTCATACTTAATAAAAGTCTCCTTTGTGCCAAGGGGAAACAGGCTGCCACCAAGTGCCTAAGATGTGGATTCTGGGGAGTTGAAGTCAACTTGGAAGAAGTCTCATCCAAGTAAACCGGCATCAAGAAATTGCACAGCCGGTTCCGAAGGCAGGGCTTCCGTAAGATAACGTCTAACTTGCGAACGGGCAGGGTGAGAGCCATAGACTCTCCCAATGAGAGTAGTCTTCATTTCTTTGTCAATGTCACTTTGGACGATGAGAAGCTTGTCTTGTGAGAAATTGATAGTTCTCACAGCCTGTGCGAGAGGAGAAGGATTGGCTAGGGTAGAAGCCATAATGCCCCAATCAAGGGTCAGGTGGCCAACTTGTCCCATCTAGCTTAATTCATGTTAGTGCTGCTCATCATGCTTTAGGTCATCTAGCTCATCCACTGCTCCTCACCATCTTTAGAGTATTGCCCAACCTCCACTATATCTCGTATTCCAAAGTCACCTAGCTCTTATTCTGAAGTTGCCTAGCTCTCCCATCACCTAGTCATTATTCTGAAGTTGCCTAGCTCTTCTGCTGCTCCTACACCAGGCTGAAGCCACCACCACTCTCCTCGGTTTGCCTCTTCACAAGTCAGCCTTCTCCACCGACGTGGCTCCCTTCTTCTCCAGCCTGACGATGCAACCTCTACTTCGACCTTCATCTGCCCTCACCACCCAACACAGATCCTTCACGCTTTGTCCCTGCTGTTTGTTACGGTCCTCAGCGCCCTTTGCAACATGTTCGCACCTGAGGGGAATGACCTGCTGACATGTCAAGTTGTTGAAGTAAAAATTTCATACAGTTCTGAATGAGGAAGCGCAGCTTAGGTGGAAGGAGAGGAGCCCAAAGAAAAAATGAGAGCGAATGTGGTGTGACCGAAAGCGATGGCACAGAGGATGGAGGGTCAGGAGAGTAGTGTCCCTGCTGTTTGTTACGGTCCTCAGCGCCCTTTGCAACATGTTCGCACCTGTCCAGGCGAACGACCTGCTGACGTGTCAAGTTTGGTGCCATCCGCACCGATCGGATCTTTACCACGTACCTCTACCTTGTGGCTTATCAATTATCTATGTATGCCTTATGGCTACGCTTGGTCTTATTGCCTATTCCCCCACCACCCTGCGCTTCTTCGCTTCTACCACCCGCCTTCATCACCGGATCCCCCTGTTTTTTTATCTTTTCTTTTCTTTCCACCTTTGCTTGGTACCTAGCGCCCCCCCACCCCACCCCCCCCCCATCATGACAATTCTGCTGCCATGGCACCCAGCGTGGACTGATCTTCTACAAATCTTCTTTGTTGTGGGTTCAAGAGGTGGGATAGGCCTTCTTCTATAGATGCTGTAGAAGGAGTCAATTGTTCAATTGTTGATCGGCACAATGGGCATTGGGCACTCAATGAAGAAAAACCACAGGAGATTGGGCTGGATGCTACACTGGAGAACGATTCTTGCTACCAAGTGAATCGATGACTCAACACATCATCCTGCACTGGCCTACCTCGCTAACACCTGGGCTTGGGCTTCATCAACATCTCCTTGGGCTGGACATAGTACTTTCAAGTCCCCTCTTGGATGGAATTTTGCATGAAAGCATTTCTGTATTTTTCCACTCATGTGTATAATTTATGTTGGTTGTAAAGGATGGGCTTAAATTCAAAATTAACCATGTTGTAGGAGAAGCTTGTAGGAGCCATGTGTGGCATGGTGCAGTAGATTAGGAACAAAGCGGGCGGAGGATTTGACCCGCTCTTGGCGCAGCAGGGAGAAGATGACTTGGTAACACGATTACTCAAGCATGACTCCACCTTCTCATGCTCACATTGTTGACAATGGTCATCTTTTGTACTTGGATTGTGGTATTCTGGTGGTATACACATGTATGGGAGCTATGTACATGTTTTCTGATGGTTGTTCACTGGGGCGGTGAACTCTTAACACCCGGGGCACCTGTAGAGGGGTTGGTTTGCCCATTGTAATGACATGGTTTTCTAGTTAAAATGTAAAGGAAGGAGGTGATGTGTGTGAGCTAAAGGGATGATAATGCCTTGAGAATATTGTATAAAAGGGGCACTTTCCCTCATTCGAAGGATCAATGCAATTTTCTTGTTTTGGCTTTGTTCCTATCCACTCAAACTTGCTACAGGTAGGGCAAGTTTTTGGCAATCCTGCTGGGGAGGAGTGAGTTTCCATCACTCCCCCTCCCCAGGTCCCATCTGGCTGTTTGTTACGGTGCTCTGCGCCCTTTGCAACATTTTCGCACCTGTCCAGGCGAACAGCCTGCTACGTGTCAAGTTTGGCCCCATCCACACCGATCGGATTTTTACCACGTACCTCTACCCTGTAGCTTATCAGTTCTCTGCGTATGCCTTATCGACCCCTCCTGCCTATGCTTATCACTCTTACGCTTGGTATCATTGCCTATCCCCCCCACAACACTGCGCTTCTCCGCTTCTACCACCCGCCTTCATCACCGCATTCTCCGTCTTTTTTTTCTTTTCCTTTCTTTTCACCTTTGCTTGGTACCTAGCACCCCCCATCATGACAATTCTGCTGCCATGGCACCCAGCATGGACTGATCTCTTCTTTGCTGTGGGTCCACAAGGCGGGATCCATCTTCTTCTATAACTGCTGTAGGAGTCAATTGTTCAATTGATGATCGGCACAATGGGCATTGGGCACTCAATTTAGACAAACCACAGGAGATCGGGCTGGATGCTACACTAGAGAATGATTCTTGCTACCACATGTAAAGTGAACCAATGACTTAACACATCAGGCTGCAGTGGTCTACACCTGGGCTTGGGCTTCATCGACATCTCCTCTTTGGCCTGGACATAGTACTTTCAAGTCCCCTCTTGGATGGAATTGCATGTAAGCATTTCTGTTATTTTCCACTCATGTGTATAATTTATGTTGGTTGTAAAGGATGGGTTTAAATTCAAAATCAACCATGTTGTAGGAGAAGCTTGTAGGAGCCACGTGTGGCGTGGTGCAGTAGATTAGAAGCCAAGGGGGCGGAGGGTTTGACCCACTCTTGGTGCAGCAGGGAGAAGATGGCTTGGTAAAATGATTACTCAAGCATGACTCCACCTTCTCATGCTCGCATGGTTGACAATGGTCATCATTTATACTTGGATTCTGGTAGTCTGGTGGTATACACATGTATGGGAGCTATGTATGTGTTTTCTGATGGTTGTTCATGGGGACGGTGAGCTCTTAACACCCAGGGCACCTGTAGAGGGGTTGGTTGCCCATTGTAATGACGTGGTTTTCTGGTTAAATGTAAAGGCAGGAGGTCATAAGGCAAAGGGATTATAATGCCTTGAGCATATTGTATAAGGGGCACTTTGCCTCATTCAAAGGATCAATGCAATTTTCTTGTTTTGGCTTTGTTCGTATCCACTCAAACTTGCTACAGAGTCATTCTGGATTTATATGAGAGGTAGATGTAACAGGCATTTGTTTGCTGCCCATGGCCTCTTCCATAACACGAGATGCATTAGACAGCTGCAGAACACGGAAGGAGTGATCCACTCAGAGCCTGACATGGTGAGGACGATTGCCTCTGATTTTTATTGCCGCCTATTACATGCAGAGGCTCACTCCCCTCAAAAGGATAGGCCACGCAGCAGAAGGTTTGGGAGTCCTTGCCTAGGCTGATTTCGGATGACATGTGTGCACTGCTTCATGCCCCTTTTTCCGCAAATGAGGTCATACATGCAATTCAGGCATTACCACATGGTACCTGTCACTCACAGGGATGTCTTGGGGATGATGGCCTCTCTCCCATGTTTTTTCATGAGGTTTTGGGATGACATTGGGGATGTCTTGGGGATGATGATGGCCTCTCTCCCACGTTTTTTCCTGAGTTTTTGGGATGACATTGGGGATGCGATCATTGTGGCATTACAGGATATGTGGAACATGGGCTCTATGCCTCCTGTTCTTACCGAGGGTCTTATCCACCTCATCCCTAAGGGTGGTGATAAGGGTAGCATTGCCCAGTGGAGGACTGCATACAAAATTCTTGCCAAGGTAGTGAGCATGAGATTGCAGCCCTCCAAGGAAGAAGCATCTTTGATAACATTTCCTTTTGGGAGAAAGCTTCCCGCCACTTCTGCATGCGGTCAGATCCACCCTGCAAGTTGCAACTTTCCCCACTAGCCACGGAGGCTATGTATGATATCGAGCCAAATGCTCCTTATAGACTCAGTTAGCGGAGTATGGGTACCCTCACTGGCTTCACTGCATCTAGCTCTCTAGATGTGTCAGGCTGCAATGCTACTACAAATCTCCCATCTCTGGAAAGAGGCTACTCACAAGTGATCTGCAGGTGGGACTGGGACTAGTACTATTGAAATGCAATGGTGAAAGACCTGAAGGGCTAGCCCTCCCCCTTCCTCCTTGTAAGCCCTGACCACCTCAGCCTCTGTGGCCCAAGCGACGGTGCCCCATATAATGATCCGGGTCGAGGCCCTGTCCATAGTGAAGATGTAGAGAATCCACTGCCAAACCTGTTGTGCCTTCGGGCAATCCTAAAGACAATGTCGCTGATACTCCCGGGGGTAAACCTTGGACAAGCAGTTGGGTGATCTCCAACTGCCAACCAAGTGCAGACCGCCAAACTACTATGTGCTAGCAACCAAAGAAAGAGGGTGATCTTTCTAGGCCGAAAACTGTCCCAGAGCCTTTTCCAAAAATCTGAGAGGAAACACTGTGAGAGGCCCTGTGACTGCCACTATAGCTCTCTAGAGCTCTCCTCTAAGGACACCTCATCTCTGAAAGCACTGAGGCCCCCCTAAACCCTGAATGTTCCATGAGACTATCCACAGATCAATCTCTGTGTGAGGCGGAACTCATGGAACTGCCCTCCACTCGAAGAGTCTTGGGCAAGGGTTTAGACAGGGAATAATCATAATCCATCTTGGGACGAAGGCACACAAAGTGGGCGTGGATCCTGTCCTCAATGTGACACCACTATGTCCGAGCACGAGAGTATGCATACTCTGAGCTCCATCAATCGCAATGGAGGTACCTGTAAGAAGGGGGGAGAGGTACTACGAAATATGCATGAAGACAAAAAGCAGCACCTCCAGGCTAGAGGTCACCGTCTCTCCGTCCTGGTCTCTATGGGCTGAGCCTCCAAGCTCCATCCTAGACAATGGCCATAGATGGGTGAGTACGTCGGTGAAGCGAAGATCGTGAAGATGATGGGAGAGCTCAACTCCCTGTCCCTGGATGGCGGCATCCACCAACTCTGAGTCCCGCTCCGTCCCTGGAGTTGCACTCATGGAGTTGCACTCAAAGGGAAAGAGAAGATCATCGCGCCATTCTTTGGCATAGAGGGTTTGGAATGGTGAAAAACCACACATATCCGAATAGGGGCTACTATCTCCTCAAACATATATGTCCCTTCCGCCGGAAGACATCGGAAGAAACTATAATCCGCAGGCTGCCACACAAGATCCTAGGGGGGCCACCTGTGGACTCTAGCGCGAGAGCCCTCACCGGGGAAGTGGCAATGGTCATCTCAACCAGCTCAAAGAAACGGTGAATCAAGCGGTGAACGGAACTCGCCAGCTGCCTCCGCTCCGGGTCGGGGGCTGCTGGGGGTCGACGGGAGTGCTCTAGAGAGGTGGAGGGAGAGGGAAGGGCAAGTTCTGATGCGGCAGACGAGACTGAAGGAGCTCCTGCAGGGGTAGAGATGAGGGCGAGGATGGAGGAGGAGGGGGAGGGGGCGGGGGGGCAGAGAGGCCGGAGAGGGGCACTGCTAGGAGAGATCCATCGGAGAGGAAGGCTACTAGAAGAGGCTCACCAAGGGTTCAGTGGGGTCCTCACCGGGGGCTCAGTGGGGTCTACCGGCCTCACTAGGCACTGAGAGGCAGGGGAGGAGTCCCGACGGGGAATTGGCCGCCAAACCGGAGGGGCCCACTCCGTGACTGGAGGGGGCCCGTGGCGAACGGGTAGGTGCTAAGATAAATGCTCAAATGGTTCTTTGACAGAACCGAATCCTCCTGTACTCTGCCAGCCTGGCGCACACCGTGACGGCGCTCAGCCCTGGGGGGGGGGGGGGGGGGGGGGTCTTGGATGACCCTTCAGGTGATGGGATTCCCGAAGCTAGAGGAGGAAGATGTTGTTGCCTTCTATTCCATTCAATCGGGATGGTGGATGGAGAGATGTCATGTACATGTGATCACACTTGGATCCGTGATCCTTCCCCAGTGATGGCTACTTTTTTTTTTTCCAAAGAAGAGACTTCTATTAAATATGAAAAAATATACAAAAGGGAGATTTCAAACCAAACTAGGTGGAGATCTCAACCAATCGGGTGCCTTGTGTTGCCAACAAGGTCCCATATGAGTGGAAATGAAGAATAGACCATGATCCCACTCTCTCATAAACTGGCCACGCTTTCTCTCTGCGGCCCTCTGATGGCTACTTTTGCTTCATGGTTCCTATGGCTATGTGGTGGATGCCTTATCAGATCTCTACATTGGGACCCGGGTGCGTGGTGGAAATGGGTGATGTAACTAACCCCATGAGGAGCATACCTTTCTTTAGCTACACAGTGCGTCATGTTAGGTTGCTCATGCTTGGACAGACCCACAGCATTCCCACTCTTATGCCTAACTGGGAGGTGTATGACATTACACCCTCCATTCAGAGGAGATTCTGGTAGAGACTATGGCACACATACAGGAGGGGCCAGATATCCTACTTCTTCTCGCTGTTTCTACACGGTGGGTTGCCGACCAACCAATAGAGATCTATCTTTGGTGTGGATCCCTCTTGTCCTATATTCCCAGCTCCATTCGAGAGACAATGTATCATTGCTTATGGAAGTGCAGATGAGCACCAAGGATCTGGGTATCTGTAGGCCAGCTCTTGGGCAGATTGAAGAGTGATCCTATCTATATTACCTAGGGTGCTATTGCATGGTTGACTAAGTCTGGCTCACAGCTTCTCTTTAAGGGCAGGGAAGTAGAGCCTGTTATAATTTTCCGTAGGACGAGGAGATTTTGGTCTTTGAATTGGCTAACGATACACAAGAAAATACCATGGTTCCACTCTCTCATAAATCTACTGCGCTTTCTCTTTTTTTCAGGAAAGAGACTTTTATTAAGTATGAAAAAAGGCATACAACAATCACGGCTATAAGCCGGAATAGAATAGAACATCTAGAAGATCCCTGTCTGAGGACCTCTGCTCTCTGATAGAACTAAGCCTAATGATCCCCAGTAGCCATGACCTAAGCATCCTTGTATGGGGATAATTTTATGAAGACAAGGTAGTTGAGCAATCTATAACCCAGAAAACTGAATGGAGAGTCAAAGGTATGATGGTAAACCGATGCCTCTAGAAGGTCTAGCACACAGTCAAACATGCAAAGAGAGGGAGAGATTGAAAATCCTAAAAGGATCACATATATTGATGAGCCCAAAATGCTTCACTTGCATATTTAGGTATCTCTTTAAACAGAGACTTTAGCCTGCAAGAGGTGTCATTTTAGGGATATGAAAAGTGTAAGGGTACTATTCATGCCGAGTGCCTTAGAAACTTCATCAAACCTTTGGTCAAACAGAGAAGCATGTTAGAAATCATTGCTCCACACCAGGAGCCATTCCACAATTAAATTCAACAGATTCCAGCATGTCATACCAGCATGTTAGAAATCATTGCTCCACGCTAGGAAGCATTCCACGATAAAATTCAACAGATTCCAGCATAAGTCATACCAAAGGGGACCTACCAGGTTCATTGATCGAGAAACCCGAACCAATCCCGGAGGTGCATTTCCTGTGTCATTCTTGTAAGTAGCATTATACCCGATGGTTACATCAAAGCTTGTTGCTGATGTGGATGCAAAATCATATGCTGCAAAGACAACCCACGTAGCATATATGTTCAGCACACCACACCCAATTATGAAGTAAATCAATATCTTCTAAGCACAAGACCCACCAACGGATACTTCATTGATCTGATTGCTCGGATTTCCATTTCTAAACCCTTCATAGAGCTCATTATTTATCATGTTGTAGCTGTCTCTCCACAATAGCTTTGGTTCAATGCATTGAATGTCTGGATTCCAGAAGATGATCCTTGGTATTAAGATTTTCCAGGACTTAAGATTATTATGGCTTCAAACAATGAAGATTTAGAACAAAATGGAGGATACCAGTAGCTAAAGAATTTGATCCAAGAGAAAGTGAAACCACAATGCCGCCAGGAGGTTGTGCTGAGCAATTTGATAAGAGAACATATAAATCGTGTGGGGAGAGTATTGCCGGTTCAATGACATTAGTAGCATAGGTCCAAGTAGAGGTCCCCTAGATTTTAATAGAAATCACTTGCAAGTTAGTGGTTATACACACACAAAAATTGTTGTGCGTGTACACGCACGCACCCATGCATAGAGGCACACACACGCATGGATGCCAGAGCATTGCTGATTCAATGAAATTAGTAGCATAGGTCCAAGAAGAGGTCCCCTATATTTGAATAGAAATCACTTGGAAGTTAAGAGTTCAAAAGGTTTATTCTTAGCAGGAAAAATTCACTGGTGGACAGAAAAAAGGGAAAAAAACCATAATATCATTTTTTAAAACTGATCCAACGTTCCCTCTCTTACCGGAGTAATATCTGAAAGCTTCACCAAGGGATCTGAGGAGTTGGAATTTGATTCTCGCAGTAGAAGTGATGCCATGTCTGTTATTACAAAAAACAAGATATTTACAAGCATTCATCCCCTCAAAATTTATATAGCTAAAAATTTACTTGAATTTTTACCTTATGAACTTTGATGCACAAACCTTGAGCAAGGGATTGGTTTCGACCCGTGTACAGGAACGACACAGGGCACGAGCCATTATCTCTACAAGAAGAAGCAGGAAGATCTCGAAATTCAGAGTCCGATTCACTGACTGCACGGTACTGAGGTGCAGGAACTTGCAAGAATGCTGGCCACATTGATGGTGACTCAATAGCACAACTTCCTGCTTGAGTTTGAGTCGAATATTCTATGCCACACTTCTTTTCACAGCCAGAAGTGCCATTTGTGAAGGGTATACACTCACAACCACATTCGTACTTTGAATCTGAAAAGACTTTATTTATAGCCACTTGAAGCACAAGGAGGAGGAGACACAGAAGAATTGGAAAGGAGATGATGCAAGCATTCGTCTTCACGTTTCGTTTCTGCATAATACATTGTGAACTACCGTTAGAATATTTATTTCTCCATAGGCTGCTACCAAGAAAATGTATAAGACCAAGTTGAAGTTATTTTTGTTCCTCCCTCTCTCCAATGCCATTCACACAGTTGCTGTCATTCAATTCGGCTTCCATGGACCCAGCCATAATAGATACAGATCATAGATATGTTCCGCTGACACGCAATAAGTTTTCCATCATGGCACTCCAGATGTCAAGTGCACCTGGTGCACTTGGGTGGCACATGTAAATATATATACTATAAGTGCAAGTTTTGGGACAATCTTTTTGGTTAGAGATGTGCACTAAGCAATTTTTGTGGGCAGTCCCACAAAATTTGTGACCCACCTGAATTTAAAGTGTTTACAACTGTCCCACATAGCTTGTTAGGCCAAGTTCCCAGCGATGGACGCATGTGGACAGGTTTTGGACCAAACAGCTTGGCAGCCAAGATGGACAAATCAGACAAGTTGGAAGGCCTACCAGAATGCAAGGGGCGCAGATGGCCCCAAAAATAGGCCCACACATTCTCCACTCCAAACATCCAGTAATTCAGCATCTAAGAAATCAAGCGCCTCACATCAAGCATCAGTGCATCACACAAGAAACCACTTATCAACGTAAATCATCCCACCAGCCAGGAGCCTACCTTTGCAATCAGCCTACTCAGTTCAATGTAAATCATCCCTCCACCAGCCAGGAGCGTACACTTGCAATCAGCCTGCTCAGTGCACTATCGTTCTTACATTGGTTTTCTGGATCTCCACAACTCGAAAGGCAGCTTACCAATGTTGTTTGAATTCTTCCATGGAATTTGTGTGTGACCAGGAGATGTCTGAGAAAGCGGTCAATTTATGGAAAGCTTGCTTCTAGGCTTTGGCAAAAGCATTCACTGAGGGTCATAAGAGGGCAAGGCAGTGCGGGAGGAAGAAACCAATGCACACTTAAGAGAGCCCTGTAAATGAACTTGAAGGCATCTTCTACCAAGGTGATCGGTTGCAGAGGAGACGCGAAGGTTGTTAGCGCTGCAGTCAGGCTTGTTGTGCAAAGGGAGATGTTTTACCAGGTTGCTTACTAAAATATGTCATATCGGGTCAGGGTCCGTGTTTAGAAGCAATTTCTGGTAGCAAACTTGCTAGCGTATTTTCAATAAACTGGTACTAAACTTCGTGTTTTCGATAAACTTGACACTAAACTTTTTTTCTTAGCAGTAGATATCATCATCCCTAGATGGATGGTTGTACCTAGAGAATCAACTAGGTCTTGGAGGATCTGTTGAGAGCTAATGTTCGTAAGTGGCAACAATCAAGAAAGTTACTTGCTTTTATTGGAGTTTAAATATAATTTGTGTAAGCATTTCCCTATGGATTGTTTTGGTTGAATTAAATCATGGGTTTAATCTATTGTTTTCAAGTACAATAGGATAAAATAAAACACCAAATGTGGCCTTAAATGCAATATAAACCAGATAACTTAGTCCACCCAATGTTTCATGTTAGTTGATTGAAGAAGTATCTTCATGAGGATGAGAGCTTAGTTGATGGTTTGATCGCTTTGCAAGAGCTTGATCCAGTTGACTAGGGCCGCAAGAGAAAATCTTGGAATGAAGATAAAGAACCTTGTAAACCGGCCTCGGTCTTCAGACGAAACCAAAGGGCGGTGCAAAAACAAACTTACACACAAAACACTTCAACACCTTTGAGGACCAAGAAAAGGAAAACAAACAGGGGGAGCTAGAGTGCTCATGCAAACTATACACAGACACAGATTGGCCCCAAAACGCAGTGGCGCCCCTTGCGGTATTTCTTTAATTGATTATAAGAGCTTTGATTACAATAAGGCTGGAAACTCAGCCGTCACAGTAGAACTCCTGAAGCCTACAAAGACCCTGCATCATGGCTTCATATCCACTCAGCATCCACAAATAAGTCCAGCCATTGTTCACATCAAAAGGCTCTCACACATTGAGTCTGCATAGAGAAGCTTTCTCCCATGGTCAGGGCTGCCACAACCATCCACAACCTCTCACCCTATGAATAGCATCACACCCTGACACATCCAGTGCTTCTGCATCACAACACAAACTCCCAAACTGTCTCCCAAAAGAGAACTCGCATCACAGCACAGCATACCATACAATCAACACACTTGTACCAACCCTCTCTACCTTCCAAGGGTACTATCCATCTCTGTCCCCTGTCCCCTGTCCAATCAGTAGCAAGGTTGTACCAAACATGTGTCCATTCATGTACCTTCTGCCTACATGTGACCTATCTCCTGGAGGACCATAAACATGTTTCCTCGAGAAACCTACGACCTGTTTCCCATGAAACCCTTAGGCCTGTTTCCCTTTGAAACCTTTGTATTGTTTCCATACAGAACCATTCACAGCACCATTCAACAACAGTGCAAACAACGGCATACATCTAGTTACCTGTTCCCTCATGAAACATCTGGAAACTTAGAGATGCCCATAACTGTAGGTCCCTCTGTTTCTTTCCAGCAGGAAGAAAACAATCTACTCCATGAGCATGCAGCCATGCGAGCTTGCATCAGTCCCATGCCAAGGAACACATTCAAGTGACCTATACTTGTAGCCGGAAACCCAAGCACATAGCTGAATTTGCAGCCAACCAAAAACAGCCCATAAACAGTCCTTGAACTGATCTCAAAATAGTCCCGGAATTGCTCATGTTCGTAGCCACATGCACTACCACGAAACAGTCCATAAACCCTTTCCAAAACAGTCCCGAACCAAAGAAAGAGAAGCTGAAAGTTCCATCAGTTGAACGCCATCAACATGATGTCTGTGTTCATGTGTTCGGAACCACCAAACACCAAGCTGATGCCCCGCAAGTGTGCAGGAGAGAGAGAGAAACCCACACGGCTGTGCACTACCCGCAGCCGCCTAAAGCCCTGCGTCTCCTTCCAAGAGAGGGAGAAAGTGAGAGGAAGAATGAGCGCAGTCCAGCCCCCAGCTTTTCCACGAGAGAGGGAGAGCACTGACCAGCCTTCCGACAAGCAAAAGCTCCTGTAGGCTGTGCGTGTACTGCAGCCGGCTCTTCCCAGAGAGAAAGCACACGCTTCAAGCTCCAGCCTTGCCCGCCTTGCTTTTCACCAAGAGAGAAGAGTATGCAGCCCTGTGTGCCTGCAGTCCAGCCCTCCGTGTGCCAAGCGAGAGAGAGAAAATGAAATGAAATGAAATGATATATTAACGTCTCTAAGAGGCCATAATGGCCTATGAGACCAAAACTAAGAGTACATCTGAAGTTGGTGTCTCATCAAAGAGAACAACTAAATGAGACTAAAAAGTATGATAAACTGATTGTCTTATAGATATGAGAACATAATTGTAAGACTCCGAGATGATACGGAGTAGAAAATACTGGAAAATGTATATAAGGTAGATCCATGTATGCTGATCAGTTGAAGTGTTGCCCTCTCCTTAGATCAAGTATCTCCGCCATGGGACTGTGTAGAATGTAGAGGTCGTAGAAGCGAGGTAGGCGCCTCTGATGCCGAGCAATAAGGGCTCTAATCTATGTAGGCATACCTCCTGATCCTTCCAAAAAGATGTGCTATTGCAATCCAAATCCTTTGTGCCTCTCTGCACTCCCATAAGCAATGGTAGACTATCTTTGAAGCACCTACACATCTCCAGAAGATAAGCTGGGCTAGTACCAAAATAATCGATCTCCATTGGTTGGTGTCAACACCACCATGTAGAGAAAGCCAAATAAAAGAGGAAATCTTTGTTTCCCTATACGACTGCCACAACCTCCGCCAAAAAGCTCTCTGAATGTCAAGGGTGATCCCATAAGCCATCCTCTATGCATAAGGAAACCTTTTCTTTCTTCTCTCCCTCCTCCCTCTTGAATGGGAGGCCAACTTCAAGAGGAAGAGTCAAAATTTTAGGTTTCTAACCCCAGATAGACATAATCCTCTACTCTTTCATGGATTTCTACATGATGGCAAGGGTTTGATCAATTCTGTTGTTGACAATTCTTCCAAAATATGAAACCCTAATTTTCAAAAACCCTAATTTGCAATAACCCTATATCTTATGAAATTCTAATTCTATAGAAACCCTAATTTCAGCCGGGAGTGCTATGAAGTATTCTTTCATCACATTACTTCAACCTAAAGCTGGAAGGTGACTGTAAATGGCAACAACCGATTCTCAGGGTAAGAGTTTCTTGTGTCTGCTAAACCTACTCTACATCCACATTCTTGACCAGTAAGGTTTCCTATGTCTCGGCCTAGCACACACTTGGATGTGTATCGATGCCAGTGGAGCATAGCTACTTGTGGCAAGATACTGGGATTGGGGAGTGAGGTCCTTCACGATTGAAGCTGTGGATTCAACCTCTACAACAACACAACATGTTTGAAATTGTTTTCATATGCATGAAGGTCATTGAAAATCTGCCAAGCATTGCCCATGGAGCTTGTATGTAAAATTCCTTGATAATACAAATCATATTACAAGGGGTCGGCCCTTTCTGGCCCTATTGCACTATCATTTCAATTTTCAACATTGCTAATTGTTTTCATATGCATGAAGGTCATTGGAAATCTGCCAAGCATTGCCCATGGAGCTTTTATGTAAAATTCCGTGATAATGTCATTGTGCAAGACATGCACTAGCTGATCTTAGATCTAGTCCTGAAGAGGCAACAAGATAAAGAACCAGATAGGAGCATTAGTTGCTAGATTTGGCAAGCGATTGACTAGGGACTCCTGTCGGCTGCAAGGACACCTGTCAGCTGCAAGGACAGCAGTCAGCTGCATCAAGACTTTGGCTTTTGTCCAAGAGTTGGCCGACTGCTGGTCAGCTAGTTCACTAAGTCACTCCAAGGCCTATAAAAAGACACAAGTACTCATCGTTTAGACTATTCAGTCTAGCATTGGGCTGGATCATAGCCTAGGATTAGATTAGGTATTTTACTACCTTTTCAAGGCAGCTTATGGCTGTAGGATTTGTACATCCTTTTTGTACCATACGAATATACTGAATACTCAGCTATGTCTCTCTCTCTTCTGCATGCGTTTTGCATCAACATGTTCCCAAATGATATTTAGGGCTGAACGAAGACTCCTATAGCTTCTACATGTAACATCATATTACAAGGGGTCGGCCCTTTCTAGCCCTATTGCACTACCATTTAAATTTTCAGCTTGCTAACTTGTTTTGTGTTGTGCCAATTCACTTTGTTTATGAGCATTAATAGTTTAAGTGTGTCAAGATTGTGCTCAACCCTGACCGGTGGAATTAGATTGGTATCAAAGCCTAAGATCTTCCTCCTTCCTGTGTGGAAGATGATCCTATCTTGCATACACTAACTGCTAGTGTTTTTAAGCATTATGGCCAGCCATGCAGGTAGTGGTGTGCATGTTTATGCAAGAAGACAAGCTCGTTTGATGAACAGATGGGCGATAATGTACACCATGGTATACATGCCAGAGTGCAGAATACCATGCTGAAAATGTATTCCATGTATTCCCTAGTGGTTATGCACAAGAGGGACAGCCGTCCCATGGGAAACGACAAGACCATGGTGTCTATGTACATGAGGGACAGCCATCCCATGGCAAAGAGGTGTGGTGCAAGACACTAATGAGCAAGAGAGAATGCATGCTGAAAGAATCTCAAGAGACAAGTTCATAAAAGAGATGCTCAATCGAAGAGTTTGCAAGAAGATCTAGGTGTCAAGCAGGTTTTGGATGCACAAAGGCAAACTGCTATCATGGATGATGGTGTGGAGACTGTTGCATCGCAATTGGATGCGAACCCAAGAGAGATTTCTCTCTCTTTCCTATATGATGCCCCCTTTTATCACAAAGGGTCTTATCCACCTTGTCCCGAAAGGTGGGGACAAGATCAATATTAGACAGTGGAGTCTCATTACTCTGCTTGGTTTTGCTTACAACATCTTAGCGAAGGCAGTAAGTATGAGGCTTCAACCTGTTCTTCAGAGAGTTATTCATGATACACATAATGGTTTCCTCCAAGGAGTATTTTTTATAACATTTTTTCATTCTAGGGAGCTGTGGAGTGGGCTAAATCTAGCCAACAACCCCTTGCCATTCTTTTGCTAGACTTTGAAAAAGCTTATGACAAAGTGGATTGGGACTTCTTGGAAGGCAAGATGGCACGGATGGGTTTCTCTCAGGAGTGGATCACACGGGTCTCATCATTCATGCATGTATAGGGAGGCCCTCAGCGTAGTTTTAGCCTGCGGGGGGCATGGTGAGTGCTTTTAGATCTCCCACTCCATGAGGTAGGGATGTCCCTTAGCTCCACTACTTTAGTAATGGAGGCTATGAGCAGGTTTCAAAGAGTTACCCCAGGGATCTCAAGCCTCAAGCTGCCTCTTCGCACAAAGGAGAAGTTACTAGACTCTGAGTTAGCAGATGATATTGCTATGTTTTTGGAGGGTTCCCAGGCATGCCTTCGTGCTTTTTGCATTGCCTTGGAGATGTTTTGTTTGGCAGCATGTGCCTCCATTAATTGGCACAAATCAGCAGGGTTTCGGATTAGCGACTCTCCACAGACATATTGGGGTTTGGATGTGGGGTTTACCTGGATTGAGAGAGGATACACTACCAGATATATTGGCTATCTGGTTGGCATTGACATCTCGCCTACACAGCAGTTCGCCCCTATGCTCATGAGCATTAAAAGCAAACTTTAGCATTGGAGTAGCAAGAAGCTGGATTTGGCCTCTAGAGCCTTGGTAACTAGCCAAGTGTTGCTAGCGACTCCTTGGTTTGTCACGTCATGTTGGGTGTTTCATAAGGGATGCATTGGTCAACTTCGTCGGCTTATTCGGAACTTCCTTTGGTCGAGATTAGATGGCACTGTACACACCAGGCCAAGAGTGGCTTGGGATACCATTATTATGCCTAAGCAAGATGGAGGATTGAACATCATTGACACGGATGTACACTGTAAGGCTTTACTTTGTAAGCTGGTAGTCAAAGGATTTCTTTCGAGCACTGAGCCTTGGAAGGACTTTCTTCTACAGCAGCAGATTACAAGGTGCATTCCGATTAGGCAGTTGGACACAGATGGGTGGTAGATGTAACGAACATTTCTTTGCTTCTCACGGCCCATCTCATGCCAAAGATAGTGTTAGGCAATTGCACGATTCACATGGCACTCTTCACTCAGATCCTCTTATGGTTAGACAGATTGCCACCGATTTCTATTGCCAGCTTCTTAGTGCTGAGCCGCATTCTGATTTGAGACACAGGGCACAGAGGAAGGTTTGGAATGCATTGCCATATTAGATCACTAAGGAGATGTGTGCCGCTCTGGATGCCCCATGGTAAGTGTCCAGGGGAGGATGGCCTGTCCCCTGTTTTTTTCATTACTTTTTGGGATGAGATTGGGGTTGAGATCACATCGGCTTTGCAGGAGATGTGGGACACAGGTTCTATGCCTTCTTCTCTCACTGAGGGGCTTATTTATCTTATTCCTAAGAGCGGGGATAAGACATTGATTGGCCAGTGGAGACCTATCACCTTACTTGGGACTGCCTATAAGATTCTTGCTAAGGCAGTGAGCATCAGGTTGCAGCCAATTTTGCAGGATGTTATTCATGATACCCAGAATGGATTCTTACACAGCAGGAGCATCTTTGATAACATTTTCTCGTTTTGGGAGGCCGTCGAATGGGCTAAAGCGAGCAATCAGCCCTTAGCCATTCTGCTCTTGGATTTTGAGGCGGCCTATGATAGAGTGGATTGGGACTTCCTTGAGGGTACTCTTAGTCATATGGGCTTCTCTCAGAGATGGATCAAGGGAGTTTCATGCATGTATCGTGATGCCCACAGTAGAGTTCTTGCTTGCGGTGATAGAGGAGAGCGGTTTCAGATTTCTTGCTCAGTACGACAGGGCTGCCCATTAGCCCCTTTATTATATATCATAGTTGCAGAGGCCATGAGCATCTTTCTCCGCTCCACTGCCTGGTATTTCAGAATTGAGGTTGCCTCTTTGTAGTCATGAGGAGTTGGTTGACTCTGAGTTAGCTGATGACACAGCCCTATTTTTGGAGGCTTCACATATATGCTTATGTTCCTTCCGGGTAGCACTAGAGGAGTTCTGTTTAGCAGCAGGGGCACTCATTAATTGACACAAATCTGTTGGTTTTTGGGTTAGTGATTCACCGAGAGTTGATTGGGGTGCACAGCTTGGTTTTACTTGGATCAGCAGAGGATGCACTGCTAGATATTCTCCATTGGAGCTCCAAGAGATTAGATTTAGCCTCCAGAGCTTTGGTGGTTAATCAGGTTTTGCTTGCCTCAGCTTGGTTTATTGCCTCTTGTTGGTGCTTCTCTCGTGCGTGCATTGGCCAATTGCAGAGATTGATCCGCAATTTTCTCTAGTCGGGCTTGGATGGCACCTCAGACACTCGTGCTAGGGTAGCTTGGCTCACAGTTATTCAGCCCAAAAGAGAGGGGGGCTTGAATATTATCGATCCGGATGTTCAGTGCAGGGTGTTGCTTTGCAAACTTGTGGCCAGAGGTTTCCTACCAGGCACTGAGCCCCAGATTTCCAGATGTACACCCCGAGTCGGGAGAGACTGGATGCCCAGCACACGTTTTTTGTTCACAGAGGCTGATATTAGGGCACCATCTTCCCCTCTTATTGCAGCCATTGTCAGAGCATGGAGAAGCATGATATATTTTTTGCGACAAAGGCTTCCTAGGTCTTTGGACGAGGCTGACCTACAACCTATTATGTGGAACGAGTTCATTAGGGATGAGGCTGGTCGGCCACTTGGTGCATCTCGTGATATGCAATGGTCAGGATGGGAGAGATGCGCATACACAGTTCTTGCTTGGAAGACCTTTAAAAGTCTTCCGAAGGATCGGAGAGTTGCATCCACTCAGCATCTTAGGGGCTCTCGCATTCGTATTGATCAAATTGATGCAACTATTCCGCAAACTGAGTGGCCGAGCCATGCATGTGACTTGGGGGGCAATTGCTTGGCTCTCCCAGTCCGGTCCGCAGCTTTTTTATGAGGGCAGTGGTACAGATTCAGCTTTTTTCATTCGTAGAGGTATTGCCCAGCATGGTTTATTGCAGGGTGTTCCTCACTCTGATTATACACCCCCTAGACAGAGGATTGACACTAGTTGGGAGATTATTGCCAGTATTACAGCATGGCAGATCTTGAGAGCTAGATGCACAGAGGCTATTGAGAATGTCCAGATTTTTGGGTCTCAGTGTATTAGTACTATATGGGGTGATATCATCCACACTCTTATGGCTACTTGGGCTCGCATTCAAGGGCCCTCTCGTTCTGCGCAGGCAAAGCGTGTGATATTTATGCGGGAATGGCACCATGGCATCTTCTTTTTCTCTAGTACCACAGGTCTTACATGGCATCATGATGCTCCTCAGTGATTGAAATCACCTTATATATTTGGGTGATTCTATTCTTTTCCGGCTTATAGTAGCTGTGATTGTTGTATGTTTTTCTCATACTTAATAGAAGTCTCTTTCTGGGGGGGGGGGGGGGGGGGGGGGGAATCTTACCCAATCTCGTGTCTTGTGCTGCCAGCAAGGTCCCATATGAGAGATAGTGAAAAAGATGTCATGATCCCATTCTCTCATGAATTGGTCATGTTTCGTCTCTGCAGCCCTCAAAGATCCCTGAATCCTGGCCCAAGTGGCCCCATGAGCATGTGGATAATATCACACTAGATTCTGCAAATTCATTGTGTATCATAAATCAAAGTGCCCTCCATGGCCTCACTCCATCTACCATTCCAGATGTGCCAGGTTGTGATGCTAGCAATGATCTCCCATGTATTGTAAGGCTTTACTTTGTAAGATGCTTGCCACAAGATTTCTTCCTGTGCTGAGCCTTGGAAGGATTTTCAATAGATTATGAGGTGCACTCCGATTTGGGGAGGTGATTGGATTTACAGCCCACGTTTTTATCTTCTTATATGCAGAGCACTGAACCATCTTCTTCACCCTGGTGAGATCTCTTCTGTGAGCCTAGGATTGCATGAGGAGCTTCTTGGTTCATATTCCTCCGCGGTCAGTTGAGGATGCTAACATGCAACCCATTGTGCTGAATGACTTGATCTTGGATGAATACGGTAATCTCTTGGGGCAGCCTCCCATATCCCAGTGGGCTGCCTGGGTGACTCTTCTCCCCTCGGTGTTGCATTGGAAGAGGCTCATGAGTCTCACGAGGATGAGAGAACGCTTCGTACCCATTATGTGAGAGGCACTAGTCAGAGGATTATGCAAATGAATGTTGCCATCCCTAACCACTGGATCATAGGGAACTTCGTGGAAGGGCCTCGTCACTTATGGTTTGGCGTATTTTCAGGAAGGTACCTCTTCAGATCATGTGCCTTCCCACTTCGGGTGAGGACAATGTACCGGTTGTTTACTCCATTCAAGATAAATGGCTCTTGGAGAGAAGTCTTAGGTGGGATATCATTGAGGGTCTGGCCATCCGGCCAGTGAGAGTGGTGGGCACTAGGCAGGGCAAAGAAGCAGATCTACATTGATCCTCCTCGAAGGATGATTACGGACTCTTGGAGCCTCTGGTTATATGATGGGTGGTCCTATCAGACTGGACCCAATGAGTGGGAGTGGAGGGATGCTTTTAACCCCATGAAAAGCATGTCCTTCTTCAGTTACGCTGTGCGGAACGCCAAACACCTAGTTCTGGGACAAATCCAGTGAGTCCTTACTTTTAGACCTCATTAGGAGGCTTATGAAATCACCCTTGACATTCAAAGAGTTTTTTGGCAGAGGACATGCCAGAGTCAAGGTCGGTGGTATCATGTTTAGAAATGGGTTTGGGTGGAAAGGAAATTGGATGATTCATTCTCTCTAATGAGGATACATAAGTGGAGAGTAAACAAATGTATTTAAGCATTGACCATTAGCCATGTCCGTGCTTTTATGACAGCACCATCATGGTAGCTGGTTGTCTTAATTCCATACCAACCTGTCAAAAGATACCTGTGAAAAGGTAATGGCAAAACCTTTACTTTAAATTCTGTATACTAAGATATCACGTGCAGAGTGCAATTCATTCCAGCTGTTCACCTGTCGTACTCAGGAGCATTCCATTTCAGCTGCTAACATGTCATCTCCCAGCCGACCATGACGGCCAGTGGGAATGAGCATCCCAGCACCCATTCCCTACTCCTTGAATAGGTGAACGTAGTTACTCTAGGGCTAGGCACTTAAGGCTTTGATATTTGGTACATCAACTTAGGTACCCAAAACAGTGGTTCAAATTGATATTGAGAGAATCGTGAAGAGTGAAATATATTGTTAGGATCAAAATGTGCCAGTGTATACTAATGCAAGAATAATGTAGTTGCAAATCCCAAGATGGCCAGTAATCTTCTTTGCAAAGCCTTCTTAAATATGTGCTTATAGCCATGGATTATGCTGCGATTAATTTCACAAGAAAGTGATCAAGAGAGAACCTGGAATGTAAGGTTTTTGCGAAGTAAAGCGTTGGCTTGAGTGCCGAAGGAAGTGATTTGCACTTGCTCAAGTTGCTGCTGCTGCTGCTGCTGCTGCTGGTTTTCTCCTCCTCCTCCTCCTTCTCCTCCTACTACTACTCCTCTAGTTGGGCCAAACATCTCCATGCTTCTCTGAAAGTGTGTAGAGATTCAAAGAGTGCAAACAATGGTTTAAGAAGAAGGGAGTAGCCAAGAAAGACACAGTATGTTGGGTGAAGAAGAGAGAGAGAGAGCTGTAGCGAGTTGGACAAGATTTACGGAGGCAAAAAGCTAGCTAGCATGGTGGACACGTTATGGAATGGAAGGACGTGCTAAACCAAAATATAAAAGAAAGAAAATTTAAAAATGATAAATTGAAATACCACGTCATCACGCACTTCAGCAACCCAAAAAAGTGCATGTAGCCACTTTACCGAGCCTAGGTTGGCACGGTGCCCGAGCCTACTAGGCTTCAATGAAGTAAACCCCAAGTTTTGGAAGAACGCGTTCCCACGTTTGTACTCTTTGGACTTTTGGAAAAGATCACACCCCCCCCCCCCCCCCCCAAGTCAAAGAACCTTGTATACTATATAATAAGATCAAATGCGATGACCTCACCGTCACACGTCTATGCAATTATCAACAAGCTTACTAATATATTATATTCTCATATACTTATACACTTCTAAATCTATTTTTATCAAGAAGTGAAATATCATATGTCAAGAATATTAGATCATTATTAATGGATTAAACCATTGAATTTATTGTACTACCCAACATAGCAATAATCAACATCTTTTCATCTCAACTAGGATTGCGAGAGATTAGCAAATACCCCTCACACTCCTCAAGATGAAATTTGCTGGAGACTCGCATAGGTGTGGCCACATGTCAAAACATGGCCATTCCGAAGTTCAACGTTTCAAACTTTGACAAAGGCTAAAGAATGAAAAATGAATGAAATGTAATGCTCAACTAATACCTTTTTTCCAACCAATCATAATTAAGACAATATTATATTCTAAATGTTGATCTCATGAAAAGAATGTATTTAAAAAATCACAGGCCAGGAAAATTCTTGGCCACAGCTTTCTTGAATTTGAGTTGGTAAAAATACACTATAATGCCGTTTTTTTCTAACAATAATGTAATGTCTTGCATGGCAAGCCAAAAACATTTGGGCTGAGCACTCAATCCATTATGATTTTATGAAAATCCTCCTGATTGCTTGGTCTCTTGGTTTCCATGTAGACTGGTTCTCTCTCTCTCTCTCTCTCTCTCTCTCTCTCTCTCTCAGAAATCTTGAGAGCAAGTTCACAAGCTTTTCAAAGGGTGGGAACTATAGCCCACTTAGCAAAAGGCTCATTTGATTGGACAATGTTGCACATGTGATGAGCCCCATCGAGTGGAAGACTTTAATACAAAAAGGCATCCATTGAAGGAAGGCTAACACACACTAACACAATACCACTAGGCTACACACAAGTTGCTAAAACGAGGGTAATAATTTTTAGTTTTATTCTCGTGTGAACTACTTAATGGATGTCTAGCTGCCCTCCTAGGTCATGTCGCACAAGCCTCCGCCTGGAAGCTTGTGAACCCTACCTTATTTAAAGAACAAGATTAAAAAATGGTATGTGCACGCGTGCTTGGGTACGCATGTGGATGTGTATATGTATACATGTGTATGTGTGTGTGACTGAGTGTGTGTGGGGGGGGGGGTGGCCGGGCGCTGCTGGTGTGTGTGTGTGTGTGTGTGTGTGTGTGTGTGTGTGTGTGTGTGTTGAGTGCGTGAGTGTGTGAGGGGGGGGAGGGGGGTGAATGGTGGTGTGTGTGTATGTGAGCTGCTCTGGCATGCAAAGCCATATGTGGAGGCTAAGATTTACAGATTCCCTTATGTCTCTCGTCTCCTTGTAGACTGGAAGCTTGTTTTACAATTTATTCAGTAATCATGTAGACCTCCTGAGACTGGCAATACCTTGAGATATGAAAGTTTCTTATAGTGCCATGCATTGCCTGCTCCTTTGGCTCTTTGTTCCCCATAACAAGCTTACTTTCTTTCTACAAAAGGCATTCGGGTTTGCCAAGATGTTGTTGATGCTGAAGGAAATGTTTACTCGTTCTCTTGAGCTCAAAGTTGTTGGTATTTGGGTATGCACTACAAACCTTTATAGCACGTGGTGTTACATGAATAATTACAACCTTTTACTCCTCTTAACATTTGTTCCGGATGGTGAAAGGACAAAGGATTGGATTTTCCATAGGGTAGATCCTGGACCTTATCCTAGTTTCTCGTTCTCATGTTTCGGCTCCTTTGATCTATAGGTTGATTATTCCTACGCCTTGATTTGATCGAGTTAATAAGATTTGGCTCATCACACTAAGACAGCCCGTTGATGGAAACAAAACCTAAATAAAATCTGGCATAGTAAATTGCCACTCAAATGTAGATTGTTTTTATGGAAATGCTTGTTGGGAGAGCTCCCATTTGGAGAACTTCTTTAAAAAAAGGCACATAGCCTACTACGAAAGTCCCTTCTTGTCATTGTGTAAAGGAAAGTGTGATGCACCTTCTTTGGTCTTGCCCACCGCAGACCAAAAGTTTCCTTTGGCAAATTTCACATTCTCTTAAACTCGGATTCCCTCGGTATTTCTTCTCTAGATTCTTTGGCTCTTTGGCAGGTGGCCTTCTAGATTAGATCATGCATAGATCTTTCTAATATGGACTAGATATTAGGCTCTGTGGACAATATGTCATGCAAGAAATCACTTGCTTTTTCATTCCGTAAGGATTGCACACTATCACTACTTTCAGCAATCCTTGTGTCGGTCTTTGTTTAGAGAGCATCCATCTGGATTAGATCGATGTGGCCATTTGGCTTTGTTTTTTCAGTGTTTTTAATTCTTCAAGAAGTTTGCCTCACTTTTGAGGATTTCTTTCTTTGTACATTGAAGCAACTTTTTAAAAAAAAAGTGTGTGTGAGCTACTCGCGTGTTAGCGGTGTGTCTTGTCTATTTGTCTATTTACCATTATAGTGGGTCATTGCTTTCTTCTTGCTTGTGTGGGTGATGTTTTCTTTAGCTACCAGATTTCTAGGGGATGTTGTTTCTCCAAGCATTTCTAGATCTTTGGAAGATATCACCAAAGACTAGTTAATTATGTAAGTTTCCTTGCTTAGACACACTTTTGAGTACTTTGGACACTCTAGATTAGCCACAATCATATGATTTTTCAATCTACACACATAGAGAAGTAGTCATATTTTCACTAGTCTTTGTGCCAATCTCTATATAATTGCCATAGACTACAAGAGTTGGACCAGCTCAATTACACCTATTTTTCCATTGTTTCTGATCTTGAAGAAGTTCCCCTCACCTTCAAGGGCTTCTTTACTTATACATTGAAGTAATAGAATATCACTTTCTATAAAAAAAAGGGGGAGAGGGAGAGAGAGAGAGAGAGAGTAATAGAAGATCACTTTCTTAAAAAAAAGGGGAGAGGGAGAGAGAGAGAGAGAGAGAGAGTCTGTGAGGAGTATCCAAAAACCCCTCTTAAAAATTCAAGATGGTTGTGACTACAAAAAGAGAAGAGTTGCATGAATCCCTTTTAAAAAAGTAAGCCGGTTCACCTATTTAATTTATTGTGTATAAGTGCCCTTATGAAAAAAAACTGAATAAACTACCTTTCATTAGGAAATATACCATCTTGACATCTTTCATTTTCACTTTCTTGAGTGTGAAATAGTAATGAATGTCTATATGTTTGGTTCTTTAATGGGTGGTGAACTTGATTTTAAGCCAAAGCTATACATGCTTTGTTATTATCGTGGATAAATCTCCCCCACTGGTTATTTCATAAGTAAAAGATAATCATAAGGTCATAGTTTTTTGCATGTTGCATGTGTAGTAGACATTTATTCAACTTCATTATTAGTAGATAAGGAAATGGTTGTGGTTCCCATTATTCCATTAATCATACCATTTACCATGTGTGAGCTATAAAGTGTTGCTCTCTTTCTATCATGATTTGCCATCCAATGATTATCGTAGCATCTCTTTAGTGCAGAGCATGTTTCAAATGCCTGAAGAGAATAACATCTTTGCATATCTCTAATGAACATTCTCTTTACGAGAGGCCTTTGGATGAGCCATGAACCAATTGATAATGCACACTACGCATGCATGGTAGTACATCAAGTCCTTAATCAAAGTGGATTACATAATGCCAACATCACAGTCATATTTACACTTTTTCTCTTGCTTATCAAAGTTTAAATGTGGCTTGTATATTTTATATATCTTGGACCAAATCAAGCAATTATCTTAAGCATAATGTAAATATGGTACTTGCAACATATCTATTTGTACTTGCACAATCTTTGTGATATCAACTAATCTCAACCAAAGATAACCATATAATCATAAATGTAGAGCATAATAACCATAAGGTTCTTATGTGTTTTCATAATGCAAAGGCCACAATGTTCTTATGTGTTTGCATAATTCAAAGGCCACAATGTTCTTATGTGTTTGCATAATTCAAAGGCCACAATGGTCACCACTTATAAAAAATCAATGGTTCTTGTGAAGAATGCCTCAATCTTGTGTACTAAAATTGTGAAGCCTCTTTTAATCTTGTGTACTAAAATTTTGAATCCTCTTATAATCCATTGATGACTTTTTTACTAGCTCATTTCCTTTCCATTGCCTTTGTGGTTTGAACCTTTTTGTTTGGATTTGTAATATGAAACTTACCTCCATTTTCCTTATGGGCCATGATAGTGTCTATCCAAGGTAGTGAGACGACTAGGCATGCCTTATATTAGTGTAGAGTACCATTTACACTTTGATTCTATTCTTATTGTTTGCATCCACATTTATTCCTCAAGGCAAATGGGCTATTTTCCATGTGTTCTTCCTTAAAGAACTCATTTCTTGTTACATAGGACTTATTCACTCATCATGTTTTATGATATCTTCACATGTTTGTCAATAATGTAATTCCATGACATGAGTGATTATTGTAATGCTTGAAATTTCTTTTTGAAATCGTAATCCAGTCGCTTACCTTGTTTCACATTCAAATAAGTGTGCATCATAGCATTTTCATGACGTACTCCAACACCTTCTTGTACTCACATACTCTATTAGGCTCTGGTCCTCTATGTACATCAAAATTAGGTCATCTATTATTGGTGATATTGATCATACACGTGTTCCATATATTATTTTTGATGTTGATTCTATTTATGATGATCTTATTGTTGTTGATGAAACATGATGATGCTCTAGTTCTTGTTCCAGGTGTTCCTACTCTTATGGATATTTCTTATGAGTATGTTCCATATTATATCTCTTATGATCTAAAGGAGGAGGCTCTTTGCCTCTATGATGTGATTTTTCACACTCATTTGATTCTTTGGTCGATGGCAAGATACTCTAATTGTAGACCTTATGATGGTTCGTGATTATGCTTATAGTTATATGGCCAAATGTGTTGTGTTGAAGCACTTGCTTCTATCTTATTTTGCAAATTATTCACTGATAGTTTTTCACCATATATGATGGTATAATTGCTGGTGTTTCTTCATGTATATTTCAGTGATAGTTTTTCACCATATCCCTCATCAACATATTGTTCTAGTGATATGCTATTTTCATCATATGATGGTATAATTGCTGGTGTTTCTTCATGTATATTTCCATGCGGCTATGTTCTTGTGGTGGATGCATTCTCCTCTACTTGCACTTCACGTCATTGAATTTCCTTTTTAATACTCCTTGGTTCTATATTTTCATATTGTATGCCCTTTCATGGTACATGTTATACCTCATGGTGGAGCATTCGTGATGGCATAGCCCTATCTTCTATGTGGGTACTCATTCGAATTTGCATCTGACCCACCGAGTGTGTGCCAGGTCTTAGGGGTTACACACACATTAGCCTAGGATACTAATATGGATATTTACATTACATGGTTTTAACCTTAGACATGAGAACCCATTCATATGCACCTACTCATTGCACATCTCTTCATCTTCTATGTACATGGAAACAAGATATGTAACTCTCTATTACGAGAGAAATATACAATGATAATGGGTATCTGAATATTCTATACATAATCATATATTAAGGAAATGGCCTAAACATATACATATATATACATAAAAAATGAGAGGAAAGACTTATGTAACAATTAACACACACAATAAACAAACAATGAGCTAAACAAACTATTGAGGTCCCTTGTTGTTGTTGATAGAAAAACCAAGCTCATAGAAATTATGGAAAAGAAGGCACTGAGCACTTGTATCTTTGGTAACACACTTCTATATACTCTACTCTTTAGCCTAAAGACAAACTTATGTACTCTTCAGATGATGTTGTTGATTACAAAATAATTTTAGTATCACTCACCTCAAAGTTATTTTGTTGAATTTTTCATGCTTTAGTAGAACCATATATAGAGATTGTATAAGTCATGCTTAGACGGGTTGGGTTATCAAACCCAAGAAGAACTAGAACCCAAGAGCCATGAGGTTAGTAGAACCATATATAGAGATTGTATAAGTCATGCTTAGACAGGCTGGGTTATCAAACCCAAGAAGAACTAGAACCCAAGAGCCATGAGGTAAGAAATTAAGATCCAAAAGCCAAGAATACACTACCCAAGACCTAAGAACCCAAGAGCCGAGTATACACCATCCAAGAACCAAGAAACCTAAGAGCCAAGAATAAACTAGTCAAGAATCAAGAACCCAAGCCAACCAAGAGTCAAGAACCCACGATCTAAGAATACACTTGCCATGAATCATAAACTCAAGAGCCAAGAATACACTAGCCATGAATCAAATACACTGGCCATGAATCATAAACTTAAGAGCTAAAAATACACTTACTACAAGGCAAGATCTCAAGAGCATGGAATACACTAGAATACTCGAGCCAAGAATACACTCGCCTACAAGGCAAGATCTCAAGAGCATGGATACACTAGAATACTTGAGCCAACCAAGACAACAACATGGAATACACTAGAATACTCAAGCCAACCAAGATTCAAGAACCACGATCTAAGTATACACTAGCCACGAATCATAAACTCAAGAGCTAAGAATACACTTGCTATGAATCAAGGAGCATGGAATACATTAAGAACCGAGTTGCATGGAATCAAGGAGCATGGAATACACTTGCTATGAACCAAGATCTCAATATCATGGGATACATTAAGAACCAAGGAGTAAGGAATACACCAGCTATGAATTGAGAACCTGGGAGCTAGGAATACACTAGCCATGAATTGGGAACCTCGGAACTAGGAAGACACTAACTAGCATGAGCCATTAAAGATTGAAGATTAGACTTGCACCTAGGAATATTGGCCTTGTAAACATGATTGTAGTATGATCAAGGTTTGCTGGTTGGTAAAAATAAGCTCATGAAACTCATTATTATGTGGCCAAATACACATAAATTTTGATCAAATAACTTTACATGGATCTTATTTATGTGAACAACCCTAAAAACTTTAAGGAACTATCGACTACTAGTGCCTAAAGCTCCACTTTATGTACTTACGCTGTGGGGATTTAGTGTTACTTTCATCTCTATAAAGTCTTAGCTTATTAAAGCTATTCTTGTCATGAAATTTAATTATTACACCTAAAAGTTAGCCCTACTATGTAAAACAAACTATAAACCCAAAATTGAGTGTTAGAGAAGTATCTTGATTTTTAGAGAATTTAGAAGATATCTCCACATGTAGGATTAATAGAATATCCCTAGTTCATAAATGATTTGTATCTATCATGGTCATCATCATAAGTAGTTTTCTCTCCATTCATTCGTGGTGTTCAAAGTTGTGTTCATTATTTATATTAGTTTTAGAAGTTAATCATATTAGTAATTTCTTATCTCATTAGTTTAAGAGTTAATTCTTATTATAAAAAGTCTTGTACCCCTTTTATTTTTCAAGTATGATATTAGAGCAACTAGATTGCATAGAGTGGTAAAGCAGTCTATCTTGAAGGTTATCAATGGTGCAAATAATTTGTTGTTCTAAGTTTGCTTGGAAATTTGTTGTTCTGAGTTTGCTTGGAAATTTGAGAGTTTATTTACTGATTTATCCAAGTGGGATTGTTGAAAGAGTATTGCAAAGAATATTGTGTGGCAAGCTCAATAACACAACTTTAGACTAGCTCTAAATTGATTGGAATAAATTTATTGGAAGAAACTAACTAACTATGGCATGTGAGAAATTAGAATGGAGGATATCTTGTTTGGAAATTATTGTTGAGACATATCATAAGGAAGATCAAAGAGGTAAATCAATAAGATTAATAAAATACAAGAGTCCAAAAGGAAGCAAAAATATGTAGTGCATCTCATTATAATGAATGCTCAAGACATCATTTTAAGCTAGTTAGGTGATATGAATACATTAAGGATGTTTAGGAACTGTAGAAAGACATACATGACTCAAGAAGTACATCTAGCACAATCACTCTCAAGCTCCTCTCAAGCCTCATATACAACAAAGATCTAGGTTTATGAATGAAAATGTTATTCTCTCTCTCTCTCTCTCTCTCTCTCTCTCTCTCTCTCTCTCTCTCTCTCTCTCTCTCTCTCTCTCTCTCTCTCTCTCTCAGCTATGTTTATGTTTTCTTTCTGTTTTGTTTTCCATTCCACGATGAGATATGTCATGGAAATTGTTGTATCACTTTGGTCTCATAGGCCCATTGGGTCTTTATAGTAGATGCTCTCTCTCTCTCTCTCTCTCTCTCTCTCTCTCTCTCTCTCTCTCTCTCTCTCTCTCTCTCTCTCTCTCTCTCTCTCTCTCTCTCTCGCGTGCGCGTATGGCCTATACATGAACTATTGTGTGCATGCCTCTCCCTCTCACATTGCATGAAAGTGGCCCCTTTCTGTTATTGCCACCCCATCGCCGTGTTGGTGCCCTTTGTTGCTACAACGCCCCTGCACTGGAGCCTTACTGTCTACCTGTAGGGCCTGTCTTGCACCCCCTTCCCATCTCACTCTTTACCCACCCACCCTTTCTCAATCCCCCACCCCAAGGCAGTAACATTATTATACATGCAATTGGAGAGATGGAGAAGCTTGGGAAATAGGTAGCCCTCATGGACCTATAAGAAATTCTTGGGTGATTTCAAGAAAACCTTTGACCATGCTCTTAACCAACAAATAAGGGAGACAGAGACCCTCTAGAAGGAAGTACAAGACAAGGATGCATGCATTTAGGTACTAGAATAGAAAGTGGCTGCAGTCAAGGCAACCCCCTTGCCATAGAAAGCCCAACCTTAGGGGAACTTTAGGCCCACATGGTAGCACTTAAGGCAACCATTAAACAAGATGTGGAGGAAAGGAAAATCAAACACTAGGTACTTGTAGCCGATGTGGAGTAGTGCCAATGACAAGCTGTGGAAAGATCTCCAAGCTATAAAGTCTAACTGTTGGATGAGGGTGTAGATGCTCTGCATAAACACATAGACGCACATGCACACACAGTCGAATCGAGATCAGAGAGAGCGAGAAGGAGACCAGAAGCAATAGCTAGAAGTACTCGATGATAATGAAATGAGTGGAGTACATTATAGCCAATGTATTGTCAAATGGAGGCCAACTCTGAATGCATGGATGTAACCTAATTATCATCCTACAATGCATTGGCGTTTATGTCTGCTACTCCCTTGGCCAAGTTTACTAAGTTCGACCTTCCGCTTTAGCACTCTGTGTTCAGCATTTGACTGGGGCTTCCGCTTCAGTAGTAAGCTTTCAGTGTTTGGCTTTCAGCTTCCATCCATCAGTCGATTCAACGTCTATGCATTAGCCGATTCAGATTCCATCCGACCGACAGCTAGTTCAATGTCCATTTCCGTGTCCATCAGTCAGGTAACTTTGACCTGATGACTTCGCCTTTAGCTTCCGACATGCTAATTCCAAGTCAACGTCCGACTTGCTGACGCCATGTCAGCTTTCGACCTGCTGACCTGTTGATTCCACGTCAGCTATCGGACCTCCTGATTTTGTAGTAGATTTTGCACCTATCGATTCTGCATGAAGATTGATGATTTGGTGAGTTTGTACATGCAATGTGCAGACATTTGAGGTACTCCGAGTCACTTAAAGCTATTGCTTGTGTCAAATAATACTTCAATTTGCACATTCCTTTGCTGTGTAAGATGTCTGAAAACACCAGTGATTTGTTTGGCTGTTGATGATAAGTTGGATGGAACCAACTATCCTATGTGGGCATATATGATGAGGCATGTACTGGTGGCAAAAAACTTGTGAGTGTATGTCTCAGGTACTGACATAAGGCCTACTAGGCCTACATCCAACATGTTAGGTGGTTTGACTATTGGACCTACATCCAACATGTTAGGTGGTTTGACTATTGGACCTAGTGAGTTTGATACCAATGGAAGTGTTCCACCTGCACCTATTCATCCTATAGTAGAACAGCTCAGGATACCAAAGATGTGTAAGCGCATGCCTTGATTTCTCTTCTCTCCTATAAACAACAAGTCATACCTCATATCCATTCATGTACCTCTTTTAAAAGTGCATGGGATATACTTGCTTCTCTGTATGAGATCCGTAATGAAGCTCGAGTTGCCTCTCTAAAAAAAAAGCTTGACTTGGAGAATCTGACTGAGGGTGAACCTATGGATGCATTTCTGACCCGTGTCAAGGATTTGAGAGAGAAGTTGATCAATATTGATGAGGTCAACAGAGGAAGCCAATTTCGCACATGATTGCTATGCTTTAACTGTCATATGCAGTGATTTGTCTGCATCTTCTTTATCATTATCGGATGTTGATTGGTACCTTAAGTATGAATAAGTGGTGCTATGCTTGACATTAATCATGGTGATGGTCCGTCCTTAGTTGATTATGCTTTATCTTAGTAGAGTTGTCTTTATGGCTGTTGCATTTGAAGGGGACACATGTTGTGTATTTCTATTGGTGGTATTTGTGGTTACTTATTCATTTTACCTCTCAGTTGTGCTATGTCTTGGAGACATAGCTGTATGTAGTGATGTTTACTTGTTGAAATGTATTACTTTCTTTCATAGCTCCTTGTTCAAGTTGCCACACCTTTGCAACTCATTTATATGGATGCTCATGGAGTCAGACTGTTACATTTCCCTCAACCTGGTTGCCTTATCTCTATGCATAATTCAGGGTTTCTTTACATCAATCTGTGCGGTATTAAACATCTCCTATAAACATCTCCTATTCTCTGTCATACACTGAGAGGTCGCCCTATACTCTCATGGTGTGGTAAGATGTATGCCTTGCTACTGCCACTTGACAGATTGTTATATCAGTGCTTTATTGGCTAGGTTTACTAAATCAACCCAGTCCAACTTGCTGATTCCACCTTGTCGGCTTGACCATAAGATTTCTTTGATGATGTATTAGCATTTAGTGGACCTTGACACCTTTTACATTGCTGTTGTTCACAGTGCTTACATCTTCTACTTATTGCTGACTTAGCTGAGCCTCCTTTGTCTTTGAATCAGTTTTCAGCTACCTACTGACAACAATTAATCAATTCAAAAGCCCCACTTTCCCATATTGCTCTAATCCCCATGGGTGAAACGTTAATTGAGAGAATATAACCATTATGATTTCCTGCTGATCGCAAAACAATCGGATACGCACTACCTCTGGACATGCATCTCATTTTGTTGAGATAGCCCTTATTGCTTCCGCACTACATGAGGAGCCACTTTCTCCTTTTGATGGGGCGGGTGCTGACAATCAAATGTGAATGCAGGCTTTGATACCAAGACGCTGAACATTGCTCTAATACCAAAGTTGGATGAAGATGCTCTGCACACACACACAAACACACACACACACACACACAATTGAGTCCATCTTAGAGAGCAAGAAGGAGACCAGAAGCAATAGTTGGAATTACTTGATGATAATGATATGAAATGCATGGAGTGTACAAGAGTACTAGTAGTCCTAGCCCTAGGGCTGATGTGGCTAACACACAAGAGTGTGTTCACACGAGGAAAAAACCCCTGCCAAAGCACAGGGTAAAAAGTGCTTGTGTGTAGGGCTATTCACACTAGAGCTGCCAAGGCTAATGTTGATTAGATAGAAATGGTTAAAAAAATAGAGGGCCCCACAAGCTCCCACTTTATCACCAAGATAGGTTGGGTTATTTACTTTCTTTAGCTCGTTGGAAACTGGCTTATCAACAAGCGTGGACTGTTCACATTTACATCACATCTTCTTCTTCTTTTTTGGTAACCTCATTTTATAGAGGTATTCTAAGGTATGTGAGCTGCCTCTTAATGTTAATCTCTCCACAAATATCTCAAAATGCATCTCCTCTCCATTGTTTAACCTCAAGATAATCTTTCTATCTAACACCTTCTCAACTATAGCCTTCAAATGCTAAGTTTGGAATAAATAATAGTCATCTCAATAGAAGTCACAAAGTGACTATAACCACAAGTGCTTGTGAATTTTTCTATATGCACATCCAAATGGAGGCGTTTAATTAGTGACATTGGTCTAGAATTAATTTTTATATCTTTTTCTTATGAGACTTAACCATAACACATGCTTCATGACCTTTCTAACCTTCCATATACCATCAACAAACCTTGCACCACATCCTTCCTATGCACTTCATCCATCATTGCATTGAGGCAAATGTGATCCAACCTCTTATGTATCTCTCCTCTATTGTTTAACCTCAATATAATCTTTCTGTCTAACTCATTCTCAACCATAGCCTTCAAATTCTAAGTTTGGAATAAATCAACCTAATAGTCATCAAAATAGAAGTCGCAAAGTGACTATAACCACAAGTGCTTGTGCTTTTTTCTATATGCACATCCGAATGGAGGAGTTTAATTAGCGTCCAGCACTCTCTCTTGATTAAGCATCCAAGCATGCAAGGTGTACTCGTAAGACAAACAACACACATAGAAATGACCACTGGGCTGTAGTGTTTTTACAATGATCACAAATTTGTTGGGAGTAACAAAGTCAAGGAGTCGTCTCCAAAGTGGATGTAGCCAAAGGTGGCCCCACCAAAAGGGGCGTGTATGTAAATACACCTGATGGGCAAGGATGTAGATGGGCTACCAAAATTTGGTGATGATGACAAGAAGCACACGTTCATTTCACAAACGAGTTAGGAATCACAAAGAAGAACATCTACCATCTGGCATCACACAATGTTTTTTTTTTAAATTATTTTCTAACCTTGGAGGCAATGATAATAATAATAGTAAACAACATAAAACGTGGCAGTGAGACACAGGTGCCGAGTCACGCAGAGATTGGCGCGCGTACATGTCATCACCGTTTCTCATAGGTCAGATCAGAGGTCAGCTCACAACAGCTGGCTACCACTCTCTCAAGTAGTTACAACTGTGGCAACCACACCCACCAGCTTAGCTTGCTATACGTACTATACTGTCTGTGCTTGCTTGTCCCTTTGCTGCCTCGGACGCCACAAATGTATCGCATGGAAGTTGATCGGGTACACTTCTTCTCGTACCTTGGCCACACGGTCACCCTGCCGTCTCTACCCACTTCCGTAGAGAACTAAGTTCTCATTGGAACCCTTAACGTCGTCGGTCAAAGGGCCCGCGCGCACAACAGTACACTCACTGGTGAGTCGGTGACTCATCGTTGTCCAGCACATCAATGCTCGAAAAAAAAACCTCAATAGTAAATACTAACCACAAACCACATTTTAAAGGTTTTTATGAAAATATTAACTAAAATCCCTTAAAATTTGTAGGTTTTTGTGAATTGTTATTTTGAAATTTGAAGGCTATTTTTCAAAATTTACCATTCATTTGACACTAATCCTCAACCTTTTTTATAAAAACATCTAGCAGGTTGGTTGTCTGCAAAATCATTTCCATGTCATTTTCCAAGGTCGATAATTCTTATCATTGAGACTATCAATTGTTCATCCTCAACCTTTTTTATAAAAACACGTTCATCCAAAACCTTTTTTATAAAAACACGTTCCAATTTCACTCGAGTTTTAAAAGAGAAGCATTTAACCTACCCTACACCATTTAACCTACCCTATACTATAAGGGCACTAACACATACTTATTACTAAGCTTTTGCTTAGTTCAGTGAAAACTCACAAGAGGGTGTTTCGTACAAACCCAACAACATTCTAGCAACAAACCTCACAAGAAATAGAGTAGAGGTAATCGAAATATATTATTGGAGAAAAAGTAACATAAAAATTATCAACAATTTGATCATGATTTGATGTGACAATAACTATATTGTTGTCCAGGAGCTCCCAACAAAACTAACAAAAAAGTAACATAAAAATTATCAACAATTTGATCATGATTTGATGTGACAATAACTATATTGTTGTCCAGGAGCTCCCAACAAAACTAACAAAAAAGCGATGACATAAGGTTATTGTCTTATCATGTTGATGTGGAAAACCTCATAAAACATGACCATGTCCCGATAAACTACTTCGTGTGACAAGGCACACTCGACTCTCGAGTCAAGGAGTCAACCTACCCAAAAAAAAAAAAAGAAGGAGAAAAAAAACCCTCAATTAAATATGGAGCACATGACAATGATGACAATTTAAAAAAAACCAAAGCTTATGATAGAATCACTTACTACAAACCAAAAGATCAAAATTGCATTGATAATGCTTCCCATAACCACAAGAACTTCCTTATAAGCATATGCGAGTTAAGTATATAATACTTAGATCGCATACATCAGCCCTTCGACTTAGGTAAAATGAATTACCGTTTACCATAAGAAAGATAGAGTAAGCAACACCCATCCATAATTCCTTCACCACTTGATATGGTGCTTAAAAAAGATCATAAGTAGTGCTTCAAAAAGAAGACTAAAGCAATCGATCAACAAATGTCTCCATCCTATAATTAAAAGCAAGAGGTGAGATGACAAATTATTCATACAAGAAATAAAACTATCATTTTCAACTATTCATAAATTCGATCATGACTACACAAGATCACCAAAACTCGGTACCCAAAATAGATTTAGCTTCTTTGAATCCCATGCACCCTGCACATATCAACAACCTTAGCTTCATTTAATTACATAAACTTAAAAGAAACAATTTTGAATCAATATACTCCATTTTTCAAACAACAAAAAACTAGAACTCAAACATACCTAGTATTCTCTCCATATATATTACGGTTGGTTTTAGCACTACTTCTCCACGTGGTGATGGTAGTAATAAAGTCATACTTGTCAAGTGATGGTTCTTCAATTGATACCCGCATGAGTACATCCATGCTTCTTGTAGTCAACGAGTTTCTCAACTTTGACTTAATTATATTTTGAATGCTGAATCCTCTTTCACACACTGCAGTGCTAGCATATTGAAGCATGGAAAGATGTGCTAATCTAAGCAACATTTTCACAAAACATACTCTATAGCCCTTAAATTTAAGAGGGTTAAGGGATATTGAATTCTCTTGACATTTTCACAAAACGTACTCTATAGCACTTAGATTTTTCTCTCTATCAATCCCCAATCTAAGGTCATCCACAAACATTTTTAAGAACTCCATCAAATCATCGTCTCATGCATAAAGCACTAATAAGTTCCTTAGCCATTACACAACCAAATGAAATCACAAGGTAGGCATAAGTTCCAAAGATGATTATAAAAGTGGTTTTTAACTTATCCTCATTGGCCATAGATATTTTTCTATATCTTGAGGAACAATCCATATTAAAAGCATAGAGTTCCTTCCTTGCTAACAAATCTAAGATTTGGTCAAAGAATTGAAGCGGATAATAATCCTTAATTGTTCCCTTGTTTAATCGTTTATAATCCACACAAATCCTCAATTGTTTGCTCTTTTAGGGGCTATAATAATTGGGGAAGGACACTCAATGTTATCCATAAGAAACATTAACCATGTGTTTAGTAATCTCTTGATCTCATTGTACACACTCCCAACCTATATTTAATGGATCATGTTTGGTGTTTGGTTTTAGAGGTATTCTATGCATAACTATATCATAGGCATGAAATAGACGGTGGCTTCCTTTAGCTCTCTAAGCTCCTAAGGTAGAGATATGAGGATTTGATGGAGTGGAGTAGGGACAAAGGGAGTCCTTTCCCTTGAGGAGAAGGGGCGGTTGGTTGCAACCCGAGAGCCCCTTTCCTCCATTACTAAGCACAATGATCACTGTGCAGTCATCACTGTAGTGTGGAGGGACGTTTTGCAATGCAAAGTCCAGAGAGACTAACAGCTCGATATTTTGGCAATGCAAAGTCCAGAGAGACTAACAGCTCGACATTTTTGGAATAAAAAAGAAAAATAGAGAGATGAAAATTGAAATACCAATGCTCTGGTTGACTGGTCATTGAACGACGTCTTTTGATGCATTCCATTGTCCATGAGGCCTTGAGCATTAGATCTCTCCCCACTCAGCCTTCCTTCCGTGCAAGCCTCTAAAAACTTATTAGAAAGAGAGGGGGGATCTCTCTTTGTGACGCTTGGAGAAAAGCAAACGATGAGACATCCTAGCCAGTTCTCGGCCTTCCTTTCGTGTAAGCCTCTGAAAACTTATCGGAAAGAGGGGGGCTCTCTTCTTGTTGTGAAGCTTGGAGAAAAGCAACGATGAGATCATGAGTCAACCTAGCCAGTTCTGTGGCTTGAGCGAAGCTCCATTAGAGGCAAGCAAGACACAAGATCAAGATGAAGGGGAGATGGATAAGAAAAGAGGCAAAATGCATGAAGGGGACTCATCACTCGGGACTCAGGAGACGATTTGATAAGGTGCACGGCGAAATGCATGAAGGGGAGTCAGGTAAATGGCAAATGTATAGGCGCAAGCCTCAGTGGCTGCTTCGCTGGGCCAACCGTGACGTGGTGGGCACTGGCTTCTGGGCACTAGGCACTGACCTCTGGGCACTAGGCACGGGAGTCTAGAATGTAGTCTCTACAGTCTGGAGGGCGGCATCTAGGGCCCGGGCAGTCATCAATGGATTGGTGGGCATTGGGCGCAGTACATACAACAATGTATAGTGTGGCTGCTGGCACATTAAAGACATTTAGAATTCGAATTTAAAAATTACTAATTAGTACTAAGTAATAAATTAGCACTCTTATTAAGCTATATATTAATTGTTATTCGAGAAATTAAGGTTTATATTAAATATTATCTAGAAAATTAAGGTTTATATTAAATGTTATCCTGGAATCTAAGGTTGATATGAAATCTAACCCTTAAAATAAAGATTCAAACATCAATTGAACCCTTTGGTTTCTTTAAGGGTGAAAATTTTACTATCCAGGATTTTTCAATTTGCGCTGGGAAATTTGCACTACAAACCGGGTTTTGTGAGCACTGGTGCACATGCCACACAGTAATTTTTCAAATCGCCCTTCTTATAAGAAGGGTTAGTGGTGGAAAAAAATGTTGTTTTTCAACCCTTAAAATTAAAGGCAATGCTTAGGCTTAACACAAGGATTTAGACTTGAAAATCACTAGAAATCATACAAATGCGAAGATTTATAACTAAAATGTAAAAATTTCATCCCTTAAAGTTAAAGGCAATGTGAAATTTCAACCAAGATTTTTGAATTTCAATCGACAAAATTACACTACAAACCGGGTTACGTGAAGGGTTAAATTTCTTGCCCTTCTTTTGATAATGACTTTGTTTTGCAGCTTTTCTCTCTCACTATAGATCCTCTAATATTTAAAAAAACAATAACTATAATGTCTCAAACTTGAAAAACATTTAAAATTTAATAGCTATATATTTTCAAAAAAGAACTTGAGAAACATTTCTTTATCTTAACAGTATTCTCAAAATATTAAAAACACAAAGATAATACTTTTGCAAAAGTTATATGTCCTTTTATATTTAAGGGAAACAACTATAATATTTAAAAGTTGAGAAATGTTGCTTTTCAATGTTTGTCTCACAAAACATGAGAGAAAAAATAAATTAAAAGGTAGTTTCTTACAAAAGCTATATTTCAAAAATAAAGAAGCCATATATATTATTCATTCTCACTCAATCTTTGCTTCTTTCCTTCAATGACTTCCATATGTCAAATATTTTATCCCAATTTGCATCATCTAGTTTCTCATCGTAGAAAGTGACATAAATATAAGTCTATCCAAGGTCTTTAAGAAAATACAAGATCTATCATGACTTTTGATTCTGTTTTGCTTTGAAAAACCTCCCTCGCACATGATAGAGCTAGCAAGAACAATTTGCCAAAGCTTAAATAGTGTTGGAAATATTTGTCTCCACTCTAGAGTTCATTGCCACATTGAGTCCATGTATCAAAGAGACCTTTGGTTGGAGAAGCTTCGAATAAGATTGCGACAAAGCGTAGTGATTCTAGCTCACATTAATCTCTTATCTACAAGTGGAGATGACCCATTTGCAAATCTATCACAAAGCCGATCCAAGCATTGCCTTGAAAAAATTCATTGATCTACAATGGCAAACAATTAGAAAACCGTTCATCGAATCCCAATAGTAATTCTTGAACAAAATCTTTTGCCAAAGCAATGCATCTGCTAACTTCTCCCACTTGACTACTTTCAGGAAGACTTTAAAATTTTAAAATATGCTCAATTATTTCACCATCTTTATTCTCATACTTCAAAACACCACTTTGAGCTTTTTTTAATAATTCTTTAAGATGTTTTGAACTCCCTCCAAAATAGTCTCCCAAATATATATCCCTAAATGTATCTATCACAACAGTCACATCTCTCCCAAATATCTATCCCTAAATGTATCTATCACAACAGTCACATCTCTCCCTGTGGTTGTTATGCCAACATGCTCATCTTGAAACTTCAAGTTCAAAATATTAATTTATTTTCTAAAAAGTGGATAAGAAATTGAACTTTAAAAACTAATTGTTACGTGACGAGTGAAGATCAATGCAAGGATGCAACAAAAAGATACTTAGGGCTCTTGTAAAGAGTTCCAAGTTGTAGATGAGTGTGGGAGTGGGTTTGACAATAATCCCACATGGGAACTTTTGGGAGTTTTAGAGTTTTTGTATAAAAAGTGGCTCATTTGAGAGCTTATGGACACATTGGGCAAACTCATGTTTGAGCTCTCTTGAGACTAGCTCTCCCTCTTCTTCCATAGAGGTGCAAGCTCTTCTCTCTCTACATTGTTGTAAGTTCTATTTTTGTTAATTCAATGCAATGAGTTGATATTTGTCTCTCTTCTCATGTCAATTCTCTAGTGTGCATGTTTCTTATTGATAGCTTCAAGGTTTGTGTGCATGCTAGGGAAATGAGTATTTGAGAATGAAGAATGCTTTGATCTTGTGTATGCAATAGCTAAGCTTTCTTCTTGTTTGGATGCATGGATGAGTGGGATGATGAGTGAGTGAGCAATAGCAAGATTGAGCTTGTGTGTGTGTTAAGTCTATGTCAATAATAGTAGTATTCTTAGCATTCTCTCCATCAATTGGATAAGCTTTTGTGCACCGATACGGGTTGAATCCCTAGCTCCGAAAGGGATGCAAATCCCATTGGATTGAGCTACATGTGGATCATACTACTCTTGCTACAAGTGAGAGAGTTTTCCGTCTCTCCATTGGCGCTGCTCTGCCGGGGAGAAGACTCAAATCCGGTTGAGAGTGTGTGGAAACCACCACTATTTTCTCTTTTGGTTGCAAAACCATTGAGTTATTACGTTAAGTGCGGGTGTGCGATCCCGGTGTGAGTGGATAAGGTTAGGATAAGAAAAACCCATTGAGCGGGTGAGGTTTCTCCCGCATTGTTTTTTATGTTTTATTATTTATTATTTTTTCTTTTTTTTTCATTGGGTGGCACATTGGAGTGAAGAAGGTGGTGACAAATCTGTCCATATGCATGTGCAAATCTCTAAGTGAGCACAACATTCTATTTTAAATCTTGCTTTGTGATCATTATCTTAACTATCACTCTCATTCTCTTAGTGAGTGGCACAGGGAGGGGTGGCGTTGGTGACTGGCCGTTGAAGGCTGTGTGAAAAAAAAAAGAGGGCCACTTAAGGCCACGAAAGCAAAGGCCACGAGTGGTGGCCGTCGAAGAGGAGAGAAAGGCTGCATAGAAGGCGTTGGCTATGAAAAAACAAAAAGGCTGTTGGCTGGCATGGAGAGTGGCCGCATGGAAGAAGTAGTAAAAATAATTGAAAAAAAGAAAGGTGGATGTGGCTGCGTGGCCAAAAACTGGCCGCGTGGAGTTGAGTGGGCTGCAGCCTATAGAAGGTACTGGCGCAAGGTGCGAAGGTAAAGGAGCAGGGCGTGAAGTGGCGTCGAGGCGGCTGGCAGCTGGAGGCGCAGTAGCAAAAGGCGATTGTGTGGCTTTTGGAGGGGCCGGCGAAGGTGGCGGTTGCGTGGCTGTTGGAGGGGCCGGCGACTCGGGTGGTGAGAGCTTGAGAAGTGGGTGCAAGCAAAGCTAGAGGCGGCTGGCAGCGAAGTGGGCGCAAACAAGCTGAAGGCGGGGCGGCAAAAGGCCGTTGGAGGCGGCTGTAGTAAGAAGTGGCGAAGCAAGCAGACCGGTGAAGACCATGAAGTTGGCTGACTGGTAGGCGGCCAAGAGGCGGTGAGGCGCAGCAAAAAGGAAAAAAAAAGCTAACTGTCGACCTGCGTGGAGAGTCGAAGAGGAGAGAAAGGAGCTGTGGGGGCCGGCGTTGCAGGCGACCTGCGTGGAGGCGTTGAAGTTGGCCGTGTGGGGGCCGGTGTTGCAGAAGGCCGCGTGGAGGCACCAAAGAGAAGCAAAGGTGGAGGCGACTAGCAAGAAGCACGTGAAGGCAGCAGAGAATTCGGAGCCGCACGATCCGGAGGAGATAACGATAAGGAAAAGGGAAAAAAAATAAAAAAGAGGTTAGTATTTTTTCTTTTTTTAATTTGTTATTTTATTTTTATTTTTTTGTTAAAAAAAATAAAAAATAAAAAAAAGAAAAAATACCATAAAACATTAAATTCAAAAAAAAAGAAAAAAAAGAGAGAAAAGAAAGAAAGAAAGAAAAAAAACAAAAAAAATAATTTTTGTGTTTGTATTTTGAGTCCATATATTTTGTAATTTTTCATTTTTTAAATTTCTGTAAAATTTTACATAATTAGAGTAACTTGTATTTTTTTTAGAATTTTTGTAATTTTGTGCATAGTTAGTATTTTTGTGTAATTAGTAAGAAAAAAATAAAAATAAAAATTTAAAAAAAAGGGGAGAGAAGAAAAGAAAATAACAGAAATAGAAATAGAAAAAAATTCTGTAAATTATGTATTTTTAGGAATCCAAATTTTTTGCATATTCTGCAACTTTTTATTTCTTAAATTTCTGTGATTTTTTGCATAATTAGTATTTGTGTGTAATTAGAAAAAAAAAAGAAAAAAAAGAAAAAAAAAGGGATAGGTATTTATACATATACTCATTTTAGTTGCATTTAGTAGTTAGGTAGGGTAATATATATATATATATATATACATATATATATATATATACATATATATATATATATACATATATACATAAATATATACATATATACATAAATATATATGTATATATTTATGTATATATGTATATATATATATATATATATGTATATATATACATATATATATATATATATATATATGTATATATATACATATATACATATATATATATATATATATACATATATATACATATATATATATATACATATATATATATATATACATATATATATATATATATATATAAACAAAACAAAAAAGAAAAACATAAAAAAACATAAAAAACCAAAAAAATTTGACCTTATGCACTTACGGTCAGGACATCACATAGACACTGCCATAGGGCCTAGGGCACCTTCTAGAGTACCTACACAGGAAAGTGGGACCCAATCGATAGGAAATTTGGCAGATATTGCTGAAACCCTTTCCGAATCCCAATCGGATACCTTTTCCAGAACAACTAGCTCATTGTCCATGGACAATCTAGGGCCGTCAAATAGTCATCCCTTAGCCCCAAATAGGATACCCACAAGATCTTTTAATCCATTTGAAGCCGACACTATGGGGTTAACACTCAATATGAGACTCCAATATGTCTACACGAATGCTCAAGGAGCTGAGATCTTTAGGGATCCACAACAACGGTATCTTGTTAAGATCGCAGACATTTTCTCAGAACTTGATAGAGCACCTCTAGTCAATGACCAAGGTAACATGTACATGGGTGGAGATGGTGTTCGCTACGAAGTCACCTACCATCCAGAGAATGTAGACAAATTAGGGGAGCTCTCTAAAACCGAGTTCTTAGACTTATCGAAGCTTTCCAGAGCAAGGGAGTCTAGAGATGATTGGCTCATTGAGCCGGACATGCCAGGACCATCCAATGCCCAGTCCTCAAAGCCATCCATAGATGATTTACTTCTTGTAGATCTGAATTTGGAAAGGGATAGGCAAGGCAAGAAAAAAATGGATCAGGGGGCTGAGAACCAATGGGAGTTTGTACGACAAATTCCAGTGACAAAGGTCTTACAGGATGACCCACTTCAAGAGGTCTATAAGGACTCTTTAGAAGGATATTATGCCACAACTAAATTGCCAAAGCTAGATCTTCCTCTAGCACTTGTGGTGGTAGTCGAGAAGCTTACAGGAACCGAATCGTTGATAAATGGGCCAATGAATACCGAACCTTAGATTGGAAGGAGATTCGGGAGCTCACATGGAAAGGACAACCATTATTCATGGAAGTGTTCTCAACAAATACAGCTAAACCAGGAGAGACAGCCTTTCTTGGAGAAACTGTTGCTCCTCCCCTACGAGAGTTCACTAGAGAGGGACCCTCAACATCAAAGTGGACCACTGCAAGTAGCCCAACTCTAGCACCAAGATATTGTCCTATGCCAAAAGTGCGACCACAGATCACACCACAACAACGTTTTTCTCACTATGACAATCGGAGGGTAGGGGAGCCAACTCGGCCTCCCATAAATGCACCTCCTGAAATGCGGGTAACAAGATCTTTGGAGGGGGTTGGTGAGGCAAGTAATAGCGGACCCACACCAATTTGGGATGCATGTGGACCATCTTACCAAAGAGAGGAACAATTCCCACTGAGAGTGAGAGGCCGTAGGCCCTATGAAGAGTATTCAAGACAAGTAAGGCCATCAACTCTTCAGAAACTGGTAAAGAAGTACGAGGGGTCGGGAGATCCATATGACCATGTAGCAGCATTTAGGCAAGTAGTTCGAGCTGAGCAAGTGGCTGACAAGCATACTCAAATTGAAGGATTTGGGCTCACTCTTGAGGGAAAGGCCCTTGCTTGGTTTCAGGCACTAGAGGCTTCAGACAAATCTTCTTTACGAGTTCTAGAAGAGAGATTCATTGCTGCTTTTTCCTTGATGGAGATTCAGCATGACACGGTAGCAAACATCTACTTTTTCAAGCAAGGTGAGAATGAGAGTGTTAGAGATTGCGTTAATAGGATGAAGCAGTACATTAACCGTTGCCCAGAAGATGAGAAGCCTACCCAGAGTCGATTAATTTCTCTCTTCTTAAAAGGACTCAAAAATTCAACACTGCATACACATCTCTATGCAAAGAAGCATACAAATTTCAATGAGTGTTGCCATGATGCTATGGATTTCACCGATAACTTCAAATTCCAAGATGGTACTAGCCCTGAGGTGAAACCTAGAGATCAGTGGGGTGATGACCAAAGTTCAGGGTCTAGCGCGCTAGTAAATCCAGACCAGATAGCTAACCTAGTACTGAGGAGATTGGGACAGACCTATCGCCCACCCATGCAGCCACAACAGCAGCAGCAGCAGCGAATGAGGAGTGTACTACCTACATGTCCTCATCTTTGTGGAGCATGTGGCGGTAACCATAAAACCGAGGAATGTAATACCTTTTCTCCTCTAGTCACAAACCAACCCACAAAGAAGTGGTGCCAGGCCTGTGCTTGGAACTTTACCCACACCACACAGGAATGTACTCGCATTGCAAGAATGAGACAAGAGCGTGAGCAGCAAAGGGGTGGAGTGGCTCCACAAATGTATCAACAGTATACTAATTTTGAACGTAAGCCATCGATGGCACAAGAGCAAGCACGACCTGTTCTTGGAGCTCAACCTCCTGCTCCTAGGACTGCTCCTGTGAGGGTTGTTGACTACGACAATTCAAATATGTGTAGAGACTTGGTAAACCCAGGCTATGTGGAGGAGGAATATGCATCATATTCATCCAAGGAAAATCTCTTTAAAAGTCCCGCATACCCAAGCCAAGCACTGCCAGGGGAACAAAATTCTTTAATGTTGCTAGGCGGCTACCAACCTAGGACTCCAGGCCCCTCAGGTCAATGGCAGCAACAAAGGAAAGTAGAAGCCAAACTAATGGGCCCTTGTTATGAGTGCGGAGAACCCCATTGGGCTCGTGATTGTCCACATCGCTCAAGGCAAGCATCTCGATCCAATACAACAGTACCACAGTTTCCACCAATTGAAAGATATTGTCTAGGGTGTTGTGTAGAACACTTCCCAAAGGATTGTTTGTTGAAACCACATGAGGAAGGCACCTCTCAACCAAAGGTCTCACTCAACCTTGTAGGGGAAGTTCCATCACCACCTTCATCAGAGAATGAGGATGTTGTGCCACTTAGAGTCATGACTAGATCACAGACACGAAATGCCGAAATGCAAACTGATGAGACACCTCGAACTAGGGATGCAAAGGCAAATCTAGTGGACAAGACCCTACATTCCGACCACTAGGAGGAAAAAGAACCGAAACAAGCGAACTAAAAGTGCATCCACTAGTTCTCAAGAAGCCTCTAAACAAAACATGAAGGATCAAACTTTTACATCCCAAGAAGTGCATGAGGAGCATCAACCTCAACCTGGGCCTAGTGCGAAACAAAATGAGACTAGTACGATACTTCTGGGGGTTTTGTTTTTGTGGATAAGGTGAATGAGACTCTAGATGCCATCATTGATGCTCATAGAAGTTGCATTACAGCTTTATCTGAACTACCCAAGAAGCTTCAAGAATACCCAAACCCTCGTGAGGAGAAGATCAACCTCGCTGTACATCAGCAACTCATTAGGGAAGCTCAATCAATACTTGAGGGACCACCTCCACCTATCCCTCGGGGCCCAACCTCTCTTAAGCCAACATTAGATACCATACTAGAAGTGTCATCAAGTCGGGAAATGAAAAGTGAGCTCATTTCACAAGCTCATAGCGAGAGGTCTGCACCAATTGACACCCAATTGAAAGGAGGTATTCTGCCACCACCTAGCCTTGTCTTCCCATGCAATGATGAAGTTATTTATGCTAACGAGGACATGGCAAATGAGATGTGGGCAGTAGTTCATGAGAAAGTTAATGAGAATATGTCCTCTATTATTTCACCTCCATTCTCTGAGGTAGATTTTACCAGGGGCGCAGAAAACAACTCTAGACGCCCAAGCATCCAGGAGGAAGTTCAAACAATTATTTCTCCTAGAAGTAAGCATACAATGAAAACCTTACCATCATATTTGGGAGAATATGAGAACTGTTCTCAAACCTTGAGGATACCCTCCATGCATAGAAGGTTGACAAAGGAGATGGATATGGGTATCGTGCAAGCTATTTTGTCAGCACAAGTGGCTTGTACCTTACCTTTGCTTGATTTGATAAAGCTTCGACCTGAGTTGTGGAATGATATTGCCACATGTTTGTCAGAGCAGGTATTGCTACAAAGGGATCACCATCATTGTACTATACACCCTGAGACAAAGCATGTTTTGCCAGTTCCTATCAACGAAGTAGGAAAATTCTGTGAGGACGATCAGGGAAATGCTACCCTCCCATTAGAAGTGCGAAAAGTAGCTTCAACTGCAATACTTAATAGTGGTGCAGGAGTGGGCATTGTGACAAGGTCCATTTGGGAAAAGTGGGGCAAACCAGCTATTAGGAGTACCAGGATGCGCTTGCAGCTAGCAGATGGAAGCTTAGAACATCCCCTTGGGCTGCTTGAGAACATATTGGTCACCACATGTGGGATTGAATATGAGCACACCTTTGCAGTAGTGGATTTTGGAAAACATCCAAACTATGAAGTGATATTGGGTAGACCATTCATGCGACAATTTCAAATGATTCAAGATTGGGGATACAATTATTTGTACCTCCGACATGATTTTGTCATCACAAGGGTCAAACTAAAGAATCACTCATATCATGATGTAACAAGGTCTCCAATAGATGAGTTTGATTCTGCCTCATCCGAGGGCTCAAGAGTTACATTGTCAGATGGGTGAGAAGATCTGTGGATGTGTGGAGCCTCATGTAGGGATTCCAACACTGAGAGATTTAAGGGTAATCGAAGTGTATCAAATGAGGCATACATTCCACAACCCTTCCCTGAGCACTTAATTGATCCACTAGAATGGAGTCATGTCCTTGCAACATTATCGACATGTGCTTTACCTAAGCCAATTCAATTTTGTGACTCAGATGGATATGACATTATTCCTATACGAATGGTACAACCACGTGACCTTCTAGATGATTTGTACTATAGAGATGCATCCACAACAGCTCTGCAGGTAGAGGAAGTCTCAGTGGAGGATTTAACACTCGAATCTGCTAATGATGCTGATAAGGAAGATGGATGGAACTCTGATTTTGATAATGATGTGATAATCCCTGAGGAAGAGTTAGGAAAGGCACGCCTACTCTTGAGAGGAAGGGAGGTTCAAGTAGAGATCCCTCGAAGCCGACCTAAACGTAAATGCTGTAAGAGCCATAAGAGAATCCGTAAACAAGATGAGAGGGAATGACGTGAGGGACTACAAAAAGAAAAGGAGGAGGTTAAGAATGAACACTCTCGACCACCACCTCACTTCTCATGAAAGAACGGATATCTATACTATGTCCAAGCACAAGATAGTATCAAAGACCAAGTAAAACGATCAGATGGATTCCAAGCAGGAGAAAAGCTAACAACTGTTAGCAAAAATCGTAAAAAAACGAAGAAACAAAAACCAAAACTCAAGTCTAAAACCGATTCAAAAGAGAATGTTGGAAGTGCAAAGATAACGGTTGAACAAAAAAATCTGATGCAAGATTGCAAAGGAGAGCTCAAAACCACATGGTCTTCAATGAGTGACAACTCAAGTGGACAAGAACAAGGTCTCAATGTTCCCCCCAACTTCACACAGTACACTCTTCAAGATCGGAAGATTGTTCTTCAACAGCCCATGTGACAAAAACCAAGCGTGCCAAGGGTTTTATATGATGGTCCGGAAGATGCAAAAAAGATTGATATTGCTAAGCCAGGAGAAGAGCCTCGCTATGTGTGGATTGCCACAGACTTGTCCTTAGATGAGGAGAAGTTATTAATTCAAACAATAAAGGAGTATCGCAATGTTTTTGCTTGGAGTTATAGAGACCTCAAAGGAGTTGATCCAAGCATATGTCAGCATACAATTCCATTGCGAGAGGATGGAAAGCCTTCCAAGCAACGTTCTTATACTTACAATGAGAATTTTGCACGAAAGATAAAGGAAGAAATAGACAAGCTCTTAGAGGCAGAATTTATCTATGAGATTGAACACACTGAATGGGTCTCCCCTATTGTAGTGGTACCCAAGAAAAATGGAAAACTTCGAGTATGTGTAAACCTCAAGAAGGTAAATGCAGCTACTATACGTGATCATTACCCACTTCCAATCACTCACGGATCATGTTCTGGAACGAGTTGCAAGAAAAAAGGTATATAGTTTCTTGGATGGATTCTCCGGTTACAATCAAGTGTCAATTGATCCAAAGGATCAACACAAGACAGCCTTTGCTACTGAAGATGGCATCTTTGCCTATCGTGTTATGCCATTTGGTCTAACAAATGCACCAGCAACCTTTCAGCGGTTAATGAGTCATGTATTCAAGGAGTACCTTAGGAAATTTCTTGATATCTTCATGGATGATTTATGTGTTCACTCACAAGAGCGTGATGATCATATAGAACACCTCAGACTTGTGTTTCAAAAGTGTCAACTTTATCGTATATGCTTGAATCCTGACAAGTGCAAATTCATGGTAAGACAAGGGAAAATTTTGGGCCATATTGTTTCTCGCAATGGGATTTCAACAGATATGGATAAAATTGATGTCATTGTCTCATTACCTCGGCCTATCAACCCTAAGGGGGTACAAACATTCATGGGACATTGTGGCTATTATCGTCGATTCATCTACATGTACGCTGTCCTAGCCAGACCATTATATGCTCTTCTTGTAAAGTTTAATTGGACTGATGAGTGTGAGGAATCCTTTGAAAAGTTGAAGCAAGCATTAGTGACTGCACCCATCTTACGGGCACCAGATTGGAACCAAATCTTTCATGTCCATATTGATGGTTCAAACTTTGCAATTGGATGTATTTTGGCTCAATCGGGAAAACATAATAAGGATTTCCCAATCTCATATGCTAGTCGACAGTTGAACAATGCTGAGAAGAATTTTACCACAACAGAAAGAGAAGGTTTGTCTATGATATATGCAGTGAAAACGTTTCGCCATTACCTTTTGGTAAACAAATTCATATTTTTTGTGGACCATCACGCACTGCTATATTTGGTCAATAAGCCTTGTGTAACTGGAAGGATTGTGAGGTGGTTTATCATCCTTCTTGAGTTTGATTTTGAAGTGGCAGTTCGAAAAGGAACAACTCATCTTAGGGCAGATCATTTGTCTCGAATCACCTCTGACGAAGCTCCTGTGGGTGTGGATGATGATATGTTAGATTCAACACTTTTCCTTGTAGAGACAGCTCCTAAATGGTCTGAATCCATCTTGGAAATTTTGACAAGTGGGCAGATACAACTAGCGGGTCCTAATGTGGATCTATGGTGACCATTCAAGTTAATCTCAGGGAGATTATATCGTCAGGGTAATGATGGAGTGTTGCGACTTATACCTAACCCTGACCAATATGAGGAGATCTTGGAGTGGGTACATGCGGGTATCGGTGGAATCCATGCATCAGCTACTACTTGTGTGCGACGTATATCTCAGGATGGGCAATGGTGGCCTACCATGCGCGCGGATGCTGAAAAATTTGTTCGTAACTATGCTTCATGTCAAATTCAACAACCAATTCATAATGTCACATTATTCCAAATTTCAACTACACCAAGTTGGAGTAAGTATATTGTGGACTATCTTCAGCATGGTCATACGGATCAAAAAATTCCTAGATATCGAAAGCATGCTATTGAAGTTGAAGCGGCCAACTATCTGCTGATAGAGAACCAACTCTACAGGAGGGGCAAGGATGGCAACTTACGCATGTGTGTATGTGAAGCTGACTACTTGAAAATCTTGACTCATGCACATGCAGGTGTTGGGGGTGGACACTTTTCGGGCAATACCACAGCTAAGTTGATTAGCTGGTCTGGGCTTTGGTGGCCAACCTTGCAAATGGATGCCGAAGAATATGCAAAACGTTGTGACGATTGTCAAAGGACCAAACCTCCTATCACAAAGGACAATATGCCATTGCGGCCTATGTTAAGCACACGTGCTTTTGCAAAATGGGGTATTGATTTTGTCGGTCCCATTAAACCTCCAGCTCGTCACACGCATGCCGAATATATTATAGTCGCAACTGACTATTTGACCAAATGGGTAGAGGCAAAGGCTACAGTCAAAAATGATGCCAGAACCACAGCCAAGTTTCTGTATGTGTACGTGTTTACACGCTATGGCTTACCTATTGAGATCGTTAGTGATCAAGGTGTGCACTTTGTGAATGAGGTCATAGAGTTTTTGCTTCAAGAATTTATGGTAATTCACAAGCGTTCTGCACCCTATCATCCCCAGACGAATGGACAAGCTGAGAGTACTAACAAGATTCTCTGCACAGCACTCACAAAGATTGTTGAGGGACATAGGACTGATTGGGAGCAAAAGTTGCACTCAGTTCTTTGGGCATATAGGACAGCCTATAAAACATCTGTGGGCACAACCCCATTTGAGCTTGCTTTTGGGCTAGATACAATTCTTCCCATTGAATTTCTTGTACCTACTCTACGAGTTGCTAAACAATTGGATTGGACTGGTCATGAGCTTTCACAACGCATTAATGAATCAATGCAAGGATGCAACAAAAAGATACTTAGGGCTCTTGTAAAGAGTTCCAAGTTGTAGATGAGTGTGGGAGTGGGTTTGACAATAATCCCACATGGGAACTTTTGGAAGTTTTAGAGTTTTTGTATAAAAAGTGGCTCATTTGAGAGCTTATGGACACATTGGGCAAACTCATATTTGAGCTCTCTTGAGACTAGCTCTCCCTCTTCTTCCATAGAGGTGCAACCTCTTCTCTCTCACCATCTACATTGTTGTAAGTTCTATTTTTGTTAATTCAATGCAATGAGTTGATATTTGTCTCTCTTCTCATGTCAATTCTCTAGTGTGCATGTTTCTTATTGATAGCTTCAAGGTTTGTGTGCATGCTAGGGAAATGAGTATTTGAGAATGAAGAATGCTTTGATCTTGTGTATGCAATAGCTAAGCTTTCTTCTTGTTTGGATGCATGGATGAGTGGGATGATGAGTGAGTCAGTGAGCAATAATAAGATTGAGCTTGTGTGTGTGTTAAGTCTATGTCAATAGTAGTAGTATTCTTAGCATTCTCTCCATCAATTGGATAAGCTTTTGTGCACCGGTACAGGTTGAATCCCTAGCTTCGAAAGGGATGCAAATCCCATTGGATTGAGCTACATGTGGATCATACTACTCTTGCTACAAGTGAGAGAGTTTTCCGTCTCTCCACTAATCCATTAAGCATACACAGCCACATTCTTCTCTTTCCAATGTGAAAGAAGAATAGGCATTGTCTTTACTAATCTACTTATTACCTTTCCTCTTGACAACCATCAGACACCATGAATTCATAACACTTGATAGTGCTTTAACTCAAATGCTTCAAGAAGCTCTTCTCAAATGAATTCGTAACACTTGATAGTGCTTTAACTCAAATGCATCAAATGCTTCAAGAAGCTCTTCTCACCTTAAAGTAGAGTCCCCCAACCATTCGCTGTCATATGATAATTAATTTATTATTAGGTGATCCAATAAGTGAAAAGAATATCTTGGGTGACCCAAGTGTGATTAATTTGATTGTGAGTGAATCCAACCAACTGTGACATGTGTGACGCATGTAAGAAATGTGTGAGTTTGATTATGAGTGAATCCAATCAACTCTTTTGAATTAATGAGGGTGACCCTGGCTGGTTGTGATTGAGTCCAACCAACTATGACACATGTGAACGTGTGGTGTACTCTGTGAATACGTGTGATGCGCATGAAAACATTGTGAGTGAATTCAATGTGAGAGTTTGATTGAGTGAGTCCGATCAATTCTAAGACACGTGTAAAAGTTTTGTCAATTTGCTCGTGAGTGAATCCAATCAACTGTAAGACACGTGTGAGGATATGTGAGAGTGAATCCACTTAAATACAAAATGACATTGTGAGTGAATCCAATGTGGAAACAATTAATGTGTTTGATCACCCGTGTGTGCTAAAAGTTACAACCGAGGAGACGGTTGTCTTCTCAAATGGGAGGACTATTACGGGAGTGAGATGTTTTAGAATATTTTATCATGGAAGTGAATCCAATTAATTATGTGTGATGCATGGTTCATGTGTGAAGCATGGTAGTGAATGATTTCCATTTGTTAGAATTATTTTTGTGAGTGATTCCAAAGTAATTATGATCTAACATTGTGGATTATGTTGAGTATAGATCATGAGTTTGAGACAACCAAGGTGGACATTGTACGAGATTATCTAGCCAAGCACATGTGTGCTAAATATTTAATTTTATATGGTTTGGTCCATTGTACATATGTTGGGCAAGGTTTATTTTTGATGAGATGCTTTAAAAGCATTAGACTAAGGCTCAATTTTGTAAAAGCTCAATTTTGAAAAAGCTATGCTATTTATGGCTCTAAGGGCTAAATTTATTAATATGATTTAAATACCACGAGTGGGAGTGGAGCCACACATGTGGGGGGGGGGATTGCATCCAATCTTGTGTCCTTTGATCTTTCATGCTCTTGTTTTATGCTATGTTGATGATGGTTTATTTCTTCTATTATTCAATTTGTGAAATATTCTCATCTCCATGTACCATGGTCTTGTAACAGTGGTATGAGAGCACGGCGAATTCAAGAATTGAATTTGGGTCATGGAGAGTTGAATAAAAATTAAGAAATTGATTTTTCCTCTAAGGCTATTGGCTTGGAGAAAATTTGAAGACTTTTCAACAAATTAAAAATACTTAGACTAGAAGTGGAGAATCTGGCAGAAAGCCTGGAAAGCCTGCAAAGGTACTTACATCAAGGTGAAGCTCAAAAATTGAAGGAGACACACTAAAGGTATGAGAAGTTGCATTTCTTTTATCCAAAGGATAAAAAAATTACTAGTGGTGGGAAAGAAGGGTGGAAAACCACTCTGCGAATCCACCTCTTCTTCAAAAAGCGATTTTCTAAACCTCCCAATCTCTCCCTAATCCAACCTTACGGATGAAATCAGCAAGAGAAGGAGCATTAGAACCACAACAGGATTGCTAAACCAGTAGAAGTGTCTGAATTCCATAATCAACGGTGGGAGATTATAATTTTTCTTATTTTCTTTTCAATCAATAATAAAAGCGCGCTGGAGGGAGAAACAAAAGCTATATATATATATATATATATATATTTCCGATTGATTTTTTTAATTCCTCATCCTCTTTCTCCAATTCGGCGATGGCGGCGTCGGTTCCTCCTCCCTCCCTTCAGGTTTGTGCTGTACACTACGTGAGATCCGACCTTAGGCACCGTTCTGCAAGCCGGTTCGGTGAAGCTTTACTGAGCTTATTATAAAGCTTAGTATAAAGCTTTATAACTTAAAGCTTTAATAGTTATTATATATGTATATATATATAAGTTTAATTGATAAGCTTATATATACAAGCTTAATTTCAAAGAGCTTTTGAGGGTTTCAAAGAAGAGAAAGGGCCATAATTTAAAAAAAATTTAAAAAATTAAAAAACCTTCATATTTGTTTAAAAACTTCTTGCAACAAAGGATTTGGGCATGATTTCTGAGCAATATTTCTGAAGATCTTTCGAAGCGGTTTTGAACGAGCTCCTTTTCGAATTGTTAACATCAAAGCATTACTAGATTATTATTTTAATTTTTTTGTGGGATGCCATCGTCCACCATCGAGCACTTCGACAACCCTTCTTTCAGAGTACACAGGAGTGAGATAAATGTGCTACCTTTTCTTTCTTATTTCTGTATTTCCATAGCATTTTACTTGTTTCTTTTGCAATGGCAATCTATCTACAACCACCCACTATCCAAGATCAAGTAAATGCACTGCAAACTCAATTGTTGAGTGAGAAGAGGAAAAGGAAAGATTTTGAGCAAAAATTTTCTCACGAGAAGTGAAGGCATGCGTATTCTAGATCTGATTATTTGGATTATGAGGAGGACCCTATTCAAAGAATTGTGCGAGCTACTCTCAAAGCTCAGAAGTCTCGAAAGGGACACAAGATCAGCAAAAAGGCTTTTACTTTTTAGGATTATGATGGCAAAAAGGATGCACACGTCATACTCGCATGGTTGAGCCAACTTGATGATTATTTTTCTAGAGAAAAATTTCCTGAGAAGGATAAGGTTAAATGTGCTACTAATCATTTAGTAGGCAGTGCAGCTCTTTGGTGGAATGTTATTAGACAAAGCAAACACAAACCAAAGTCATGGAAAGACTTCCAGAAGTTGATCAAGAAGGATTTCTTACCTCCATCATATAAGAGTAAAGCCAGACAATGATGGGATATTTTTAGACAGTTCAAAAAGGAGAACATATTAGCCTATATTGATAATTTTTAGCAAACTTTATTGCAACTTCAAGCTATGGAGAAAGTACGTGTGAAAGAGCAAAGAAGAAACTTTATAGCCGGTCTCAAGCCAGTTATTAGAGCAAAAGTGAACATGTTTCATCCTCATTCTCTTAGCAATGCCATCTCTCTAGCAACATACTGTGAGAAGAAAAATGGATTTTTGAGGGATACTACACTGACATACTTCATATTCTTCTGTCTTCTCGATCTACACATTTTGAGAAGCTTTAACACAAAGATAAAGCAGAGAAACACAATGGTACACTAGTGAATGGAAAAAGTATTGAAGCTGCAAAGAAGACCAATAATGGAGATCAAAAATCACGTGTGATTACATGCTACAAATGCGACAAAGAAGGACATAATGTATATGAGTGTCTAGAAAAGAAAAAGAATCGAGTTGCGGTCATGAACATGATTGAAGACGAATACAAAGGCGACCAACCTAAACAAGAGGGTACTCCCAACCATGATTTCTACCACTATAGAGAGGTAAGCCTAAAACTCATACTTATGCATTGTTTAATTTTATCACGCAGAAGAAAATACATATTAGACCATTCACTCTATCAGGACTTAAGTGAACTAACAATGATGCACATATGTTTTTCGACTGATCACCGAAGAATGTATGTAGCTTATTGTTATTTCACATTCAACCTTTAAACTTTAACACCTCATTTAAAACACTTTCTTCAAATTATTCTCTTTCTATTTTCAAATAAAGTTAACCAAGTGTCTATGAAAGATACTTGTGTTGATGTTTGTAAAAGAGATACTTGTGTTAGTGTTGTCTGTGAAAGATATTTATCTGTGAGTGACGGTCGGATAACTTATCACAATCTAGTGTTGAGAGGGATTCTATCTGTGACGGATTTATATTCTGACTCTTTTCACTTATTAAATACGCAACTGAGGTCAGGTCAGTTGCAACCTGAACAAGAGGGAATGTTACAATAATTAATTTATTATTGGGTGATCCAATAAGTGAAAAGAATATCGTAGGTGATCCAAGCGTGATTAATTTGGTTGTAAGTGAATCCAACCAACTGTGACATGTGTGACGCATGTAAGAAATGTGTGAGTTTGATTGTGAGTGAATCCAATCAACTCTTTTGAATTAATAAGGGTAACCCTAGTTGGTTGTGAGTGAGGGCAACCAACTGTGACACGTGTGAAACATGTGGTGTACTCTGTGAATACATGTGACGTATATGAAAACATTGTGAGTGAATCCAATGTGCGAGTTTGATTGTGAGTGAGTCCGATCAACTCTAAGACACGTGTGACACGTGTAAAAGTTTTGTCAATTTGATCGTGAGTGAATCCGATCAATTTTAAGACACGTGTGAGGATATGTGGGAGTGAATCCATTTAAATACAAAATGACATTGTGAGTGAATCCAATGTGGGAACAATTAATGTGTTTGATCACCCGTGTGTGCTAATAGTTACAACTGAGGACGGTGGTCTTCTCAAACGGGAGCACTATCATGGGAGTGAGATTTTTCAGAATATTTTATCATGGGAGTGAATCCAATTAATTATGGGTGATGCATGGTTCATGTGTGAAGCATGGTAGTGAATGATTTCCATTTGTTAGAATTATTTTTGTGAGTGATTCCAAAGTTATTGCGATCTAGCATTGTGGATTATGTTAAGTATAGATCATGAGTTCGAGACAACCAAGATGGACATTGGACGAGATTATCTAGCCAAGGATTTGTTACCATATTATAGTAGTGATGTGTGTGAACACACTTAGGACCGCCGGGGCACTTTTTCCCTCTCTAGGAGGTTTTTTCCCCCGTGCATTGTATATACGCCCATTATCTTCTAGGGCTGGTTATCTTTCATTTTTGGCACTCATAATACACTACTGTGTTGTGCTCAAGCTTCCTCATCTTCTTGAAGTTGTGTGTGCATTCCTGCAACCCTAATTCCAACAATTGGTATCAAAGCAGGCTTCCTCCTCCCGGGCAGCATCACAGGCACCTGCCGCTTCATCTCCTCCGATTGCGACGAGGTTTCACGAGCGTCTGCAGTACTGCGCAGGCAAAATCGTCCTACTGTGCAGATTTTCTGTCAAGATTAAAATCTGCAGGACAGGTGCCCATTCGTCTGTTTTGGGCTGTGCCACATAGCACAGGTCGATTTTATACAGGTTTACCTCTTACAGACAGCATTTACATCTAGTAGTACAGTCATTGGCCATGGCTGACAACAATGATGTATTCCGCATGTTGGCTGCTGAGGATAAGTTGGATGGCACCAACTATCCATTGTGGGCATATATGATGCGACATGTATTGGTAGCAAAGGGGTTATGGAACATTGTGCAGGGTATTGATGCACGTCCTATTGTAGCTGGGAATGCTGCAAACACATCAGAAACAGGTACTGTTGATGATGGTGCAGGCACAAGTGCTGTAGCAGCTGTTCGAGAACCACCACTTTCAGCAGAGCAGATTCGTTGGGATGGTAGAGATGCGCAGGCTCATGCCTTGATTGCGCTGTCTGTCAAACGTACCATTATCCCACATATTCGCTCCTGCAGGACTTCTAAGGATGCTTGGGATGTACTTGCCACATTGTATCAGGCAAGAAATGAGGCTCGTGTTGCTTATCTCCGAAAACAGTTGGAGAGTGAGCATATGAACGAAGGTGATTCTATGGATAGCTTTTTGACAAAGATCAAGGATTTCAAAGAGCAGCTCATTTCTGCAGATGAAATCCTGTCAGACAGTTCACTTGTGCAGACTGTTTTGAATGGTCTACCAGATTCTTATCAGGGTTTTGCTTCCACTCTTCGCTTGATGATGAAAGGCAATCCCAATGCCTTATCATTTGAGGAGTTAGTTTCTGTTTTGCTGCAAGAAGACCAGTCAAGGCAAAACAGGAATATTATGCGTGTCGCAGATCAAGCTTTCGTTGCTAGTCAGAGAAGCGGGAAAGGTAAAGCTGGCTTTTCTTCTAGTAAGCAGAAATCTGCAAATGCTGCGCAACCAAAGAAGGAAGACAAAGATGAGAAGAAGGGTGACAAACAGAAGACATTTTGCAAGTACTGTAAGGGAAATGATCATGTCATCAAAGCGTGTCCTAAGCTGGCTGCGAAAGAGGCTAAGAAGAAAGAGGCTGGTATGGCTGTTGCAGATGCCTCTCCTTCTAACAATGAATCTGCTAATGTTGTGCTAGATACAGAATGGGCATTCAATGCGCAGTGCAGTTATGACCCATCTTTGCATGACACATGTATGTCTGCAGTAGATTCAGATGTATGGTACTTTGACAGTGGTGCCACTAAGCATATCACCTCGCAGCGCAGTTTATTCACTTTCCTTGAGTCTGCTCCCACAGGGAATACTGTCACTTGTGCCAATAACTCCTCTTATCCCGTTGAAGGAGTTGGACAGATTGTGCTGAATGTTGCAAATGGCAACACCTTTACACTTTTTGATGCATTGTATGTGCCAGGGATCAAAAAGAATCTGCTGTCAGTCTCCGCATTTGCCAAAACAGGTTTGGTTGTAAAATTTGTGGATGACAGATGTACTGTTCATGATCTCTCTTGTGGTGACATCATTGTAGCATCTGGTTCACTATGTCGAGGGCTGTATAAGCTCAATATGGATGGCAAATGTGTAGAGGATTCAGCATGTGCTATTATGGATACGCAGGCTATTTCAGACGCAAAACTGTGGCATGCACGTTTTGGTCATCTGAATTTTGCAAGTTTGCTGCGCCTGCAAAAATCTGAAATGGTGTCTTCTTTGCCTAAGCTTGAGGCACCTGTCAAGCATGTTTGTGAGGGCTGCATATTGGGTAAAATGCAGCGTGCTTCCTTTCCCAAAGATGGATCAGTGAGAGCTGAACGCAGATTGCAGCTTGTTCACAGTGATGTTTGTGGTCCCATGCAAACTCCATCATTTGGAAACTACCTTTACTTCGTGACTTTCATTGATGATTTTACCAGGCATGCATGGGTATATCCTTTGAAGGCAAAGTCCGAAGTGTTTTTGTGCTTCAAACAGTTTTTGGTTATGGCTGAAAATGTGTCAGAAAGTAAGATGGGCACCCTCCGTTCAGATCGAGGGGGGGAGTATATGTCTTCAGAATTTAATGCATTTCTGGCTGAGCGTGGGATAAAACACCAATGTACAGTGCCGTATACACCACAGCAAAATGGTGTGGCTGAGAGAAAAAACAGGTCTCTCATGGAAATGGCAAGATGTATGGTTAAGAGTCAAAGTCTACCACATGGTTTTTGGCTTGAGGCTGTCATGTGTGCCACTTATGTACTAAACAGGTGTCCCACCAAAGCATTACAGGTTGTCACTCCATATGAGGCTTGGCATAGCCGCAAGCCATCTGTTGGCCATTTACGTGTTTTTGGTTGCCTGGCATATGCATTAGTGCCTGTGCAACATCGCAGAAAATTGGATGACAAAGCTGTCAAATGTATTTTTGTTGGATATAGTGCTGAGAGTAAAGGCTATCGTTTGTATCATCCACAGACAAAGCGCATTTTGGTTAGCCGTGATGTTGTATTTGTGGAAGATGCAGTTCAGCCCTTGGTTTCATGTACTAAGGAGACAGATATCAGCTCACGTGATGTCTATGATACATTGTTGCCTCTTTTCAGTGGTGCACAGTCAAGTGCAATACCTCATGAGGCAGTTTTTCAGCCTATGCAGGTTTTAAATGATGGCACAGATCAGCCTATATCTGATGCAGATGTGCATGATGCACTTGAGGATGAGAGACAAGAGATTGAGGGCTCTAGGAATATGCCTAGATGGCTGGTGCAGACTTTGCGTGACAGCAAGTTGGATGCCCCTTTGTCTAGTCGCACTCGTTCTGGCTCTCATGGTGCCTCTTATGCGTCAGATTGTTATGCATTGGCTGTTTCTAGTATGTGCGATGAAAGTGAGCCTGTTTCATTTGATGAGGCACAAAGTTCAGAAAATTGGATGGCTGCTATGCAAGCAGAATACGATGCTATTATGAAGAATGGTACATGGTCTTTATGTGACTTGCCCCCTGGCAAGAAGGCCATTGGCACTAAGTGGGTATACAAATTGAAGCGTAAGCCTGATGGCACAGTGGATCGCCATAAGGCTAGGCTTGTTGCAAAAGGTTATGCTCAAGAGAAGGGCATTGATTTTGATGAGACTTTTGCTCCCACATGTCGTATGACCACTGTTCGTAGCATCTGTGCATTAGCAGCTCATAATGGTTGGAATGTACATCAGCTGGACATAAAGACTGCGTTCTTAAATGGAGATTTGCATGAGGAGGTGTATGTATCGCAGCCTCGTGGTTTTGTTCAAAGAGGGCAGGAAAACAAAGTGTGCAGGTTAAAAAAGGCTTTATATGGTTTAAAGCAAGCTCCACGAGCTTGGTATGAAAAAATACATGCATATTTGACTGCACATGGGTTTCAGAATAGTCCAACAGAAAGCACTTTGTATGTTAAACGTGTGGATGGTGTACATCTAATCATTGCTCTCTATGTCGATGACATGCTGCTCACAGGACCAAATGAGAGTCATATTGCTGATTTTAAGGCTGATTTGAATGCCTCTTTTGAGATGTCAGATTTGGGGCATTTGCATCATTATTTGGGGATACAATTTAAGCAGTGTGATGGAGGTATTGCTTTGTGTCAGACAAAGTATATTGAAACATTGTTGCGGAGATTTGGCCTTGAAGACTGCAAGCCTATTGCTACTCCAATGGAGACAGGTTTGAAGTTGAGTCTTCATGATGCTGGAGATCACTTTGATGTCACACTCTATCAGACAGCTGTTGGTTGCCTCATTTATGTATGCATTACGAGGCCAGACATTCAGTTTGCAGTCTCACAGGTGAGCAGATTTATGCATAGCCCAGGCATTAAGCATTGGCAGGCAGTGAAGCGTATCTTTCGCTATTTGAGTGGTACTCGGCATCTTGGGTTGTTTTATCCCAAGGGGGGATCATTGCCGCCAGATTTACATGTTTTTTCAGATTCTGACTGGGCTGGTTGTTATGACACACGCGTGTCCACGAGTGGTTTTTGCTTCATGCTTGGAAGCTCATGCATATCATGGTTGAGCAAGAAGCAGCCTACTGTGGCCACTTCTAGTTGTGAAGCTGAGTACAGGGCAGCTTTCACAGCTACGGTTGAGTGTGTGTGGCTCAGACGCCTTATGGCTGATTTGGGTGTTGGGCAGCCATCTGCCACCACCATCTTCACTGACAGTCAGAGCGCATTGGCAGTTGCGCGGAACCCAGTGTTCCATGCTCGTACGAAGCACATTGAGGTGCACTACCATTATGTCAGGGAGAGACTCTCTGCAGGAGAGATCAGTTTGGCTTATGTGCCAACACAGGATAACCTTGCAGACCTTTTCACAAAGGCTCTGCCTCGTGAGAAGTTCGAAGCTTTTCGCAAAGCTTTGGGCTTACTCCCTTTTGTGGATTCGTCCACATAGCTAGACACTTCCCTATACATGAGTGCTAGCTCTTGTTCACCGCATCACTCCAGGGGGGATTTGTTACCATATTATAGTAGTGATGTGTGTGAACACACTTAGGACCGTCGGGGCACTTTTTCCCTCTCTAGGAGGTTTTTTCCCCCCGTGCATTGTATATACGCCCATTATCTTCTAGGGCTGGTTATCTTTCATTTTTGGCACTCATAATACACTACTGTGTTGTGCTCAAGCTTCCTCATCTTCTTGAAGTTGTGTGTGCATTCCTGCAACCCTAATTCCAACACCAAGGACATGTTTGCTAAATATTTAATTTTGTATGGTTTGGCCCGTTGTACATATGTTGGGCAAGGTTTATTTTTTATGAGATGCTTATTGGACTAAGGTTCAATTTTGTAAAAGCCCAATTTTGGAAAAGCTATGCTATTTATGGCTCCAAGGGCTAAATTTATTAATATGATATAAATACCACGTGTGGGAGTGGAGCCACACACATCAGGGGGGAGACTGCACCCAATCTTGTGTTCTTTGATCTTTCATGCTCTTGTTTTATGCTATGTTGATGATGGTTTATTTCTTCTATTATTCAATTTGTGAAATATTCTAATCTCCATCTATCATGGTCCTGTAACATTCCCTTATCTTGTTAGCAAACTTATCTAAATACACAAACTTGATTAAGTTCTCTTAACAATCCTTCACAACAAAGTTTTCATGATGGGCAATACAATGCATACCAACAAGATGTGGGACAAGTCATCATTTAGCAAAACGAGACCTTCATTTACACTAACCATAGCACTTGCAGCATCTGAGGCAAACCTAACCATCTTTTTCTTGTTCGTCATTTAGCAAAAAGATGCAGGACAAGTTGTCATTTAGCAATGAGACCTTCGTTTACACCAACCATAGCACTTGCACCATCTGAGGCAAACCTAACCATTTTTTGCTCATTCAATTGCATATCTTCTAGTACTTGTTTAATTCCCACAAGCATAGATTGAGCTTTTCCATCATGTATGCAAACAAGACATACATATTTAGTTTTACTTTCACCATAGCCACCTTTAGATAGATATGTAATGTATATAATTAGATGTTTTTCATAACGGCAGTCTATGCTCTCATCTACAATTATAGAGAAATCCAAACTTGCACGAATTATTTTCTAAGAGCTTCCCAATAAAGAAGATAACTTCCCTCAAGGAATTTATTTTTGGCTCTATTGAGTTAAGTGTAACATGAGTACACATTAGACGATGGCATATTTGGTGTGTGCATAAATATGTGAAAGTGATACATTTCCTCAAATGAATCTAAAGACATATCTCGTTTCACCACAAGCCACAATATTTGCATCACACTTACTATATGACTCTTCTTTACACCAATCATTAGATATGCATGTTTTTTAATATCCTTAGATGAGTCTCTTTTTTGCCAATTAAGTCTCTCTTCCACCTTTTGGTGCACTTCCTAGGCTTGTTTTTGAATAGTTTTACTATCCTTGTGCCCAAATGGAGTGTTCAATTTTAGTTCTGAACATATCTTGCATTTTATCTGTTCATTACCCTCATCATCAATGAGAGGATAAGCCCAAGAAAATGTCATTTTCCAAACAGGAAGAAAGTTTCGTACATAAGTTCCTGTGTTTTCTAGCATTTTCTAATTCATTTTCATTTTCATTTTCACTCTCATTCTCAACCAAAATTTCATCACTAAAAATTATATTGGGGACTCTCACTAGACCTCACCCCTATTAGAGACTTGCCTAATACTAACTCTTATTGGGGATTTATCTAATGCTCCTCTCATTAGATTTGACCAACCATTCAATATAGATTTGGACAATTGTCCAAATCTATATACAATTCATAGGTCACTTCTACTAGGGACTCACCTAAGGCTCCTCTCACTAGATTTGACCAACCGTTCAATATAGCTTTAGATAATTCTCCAAATCTATAAACAATTCATATATCACTCCTATTAGGGACTTGCCTAATGCTCTTCTCAATAGATTTGGCCAACCATTCAACACGGATTTAGACAATGGTCCAAATCTATTTACAATTTATAACTCACTCCTATTGGGGACTTGCCTAATGCTCCTCCGACTAGACCTCACTCCCATTAGAGAATTTCCTAATGATAACCTTGATCACAAACTTTCCTAATTCTCTTCTCACTAGATTTTACCAACCACTCAATGTAGATTTGGACAATTGTCCAAATCTATATACAATTCATAGCTCACTCCTATTAGAGACTTGCCTAATGCTCTTCTCAACAGTTTTGGCCAACCATTAAATATAGATTTGGAAATTATGTAAATCTACCTATAATCCATACCTCACCCCTATTAGGGACTTACTAATACTCCTATCACTATATTTGGCCAACCATTTAATACAGATTTGGACAATGAAAATCTATCTACAATTCATAGCATCTCGTGATTTAAATAATAGATCATTTTTTCAATGTAAATGTTAAATGGTTAAAATTTATAAAGACCTAGAAAATTTATGGAACTAAGTAAGTTGATGACATCGAACTTTGAATAGGTTCAGAATGTCAAAGAGGAAGATATCGTTCACTATTGCTCAAGGCTTGAGATTTTTTATGGCATTAATGATGACTTGGTATCTTGACTTCTGTAATGAGGGGAAGCTAATGAAACATGTGTAGTTATTTTCATTATAGCCCAAGAAAGCGGCATACAAAAATCTTGGTGTAATACATGCATTATTTGAGGGGATTACAAAAAAAGAAGGAGTTCCATGTATTAGTGTGGATATTGGAGACTCCAATAAATCATGCTTATTGGATGCATTTCCTAATAATGATTCAGAGATGAAGACCGATGGTGCTCATACTATGTTAACAATGGGTTGGTATATAGAGGAGAACGATGATGGGTCTATGCTAAAATAATACATAGATGGATTTTACAAGGTCCAAGCCAATCTTTCAAAGGATGAGAATAGAGGTAAAACAAAATAGTGAATCAGAAACCACAAACATCATCTACTTTGGTGACAAACAAAGTCGAAGGTTTTGCCATTGTTCCATTTGGTGATACTGCTATTGTGGTGAACTATGATCAAACAAAGAAGAAGCTTGCAAAAAAGAGTAGTGAAGGACATTTTGGTTTGGTCACTTATGAGTAATATTACCCATTTGGATTACAAGAGACTTTCCGCATCCCGGTGAGAAATTGTGTAGCTCCTATAGTACATGTCTACAGAAAATTGAGCAAGAAGCATGTGAAAAAATTAGCTCTCGACTTTTGATTGAATTCTAGACCACCTGCATCATGCACTGATCTAATGCCTTTTTTTAATGAGGCCACCAATGACCTTTGGAGATGGTGAGGACCATCTTGATAAATACAAGTATTGGATACTTTCTGGTCAACACTCCATTTATGTAGCCAAGATTTTCACAAAGAGTGTGATTGTTAAAGCCATGAATCAAAGAAATAAGTATTATATGTAGAGGGTAGTGAGGATAGTGCAAAATTACCCTCCAAAGGAGAGTGTGGAGTTATCTCGAATGATAAACCTAGAATCTCAAAATATAATGTAGCAATCTCCATATCATGATAATTTGAAGTAAATAAGGGATAAATGGATTACATTCAATAGACCTCTAAAGCCTCACCAAGGAGTTTCAAAGGGAAATGAACAATGTGTAGAATGGAATGTAAGTAATTATTTGGTATTTTTAGAAATACCTCAATATATTCTTGGTTGTCATTTATAAAGTAGTTTATATTGCCTAATGTTGGGAATGTTGTGCATCAATTTATAAAGCTAGCACACGAGTTGGATTTGATGAAAGTGTTGTAATCAAGGATTCACAATGGCAATATGCCCAAATGACATGTTTGAGACATGGATGAGGATTATGGATGCATATAGAGATGGATCACTACCCCATCATGCTGAACATAGTAATGATATCAATAAGGGCAGGAGACAATCTACTACTAGCATATTTAGGTGTTTATAGGGTTTAGACGAGGAAAATATAAAGATCATTTAAAAAGAAATATTGGATTCCAAGATTGTTCTAGTTAGGGGAAAGCATGATAGAGAAAAGATGGATATAGTATATTGCCAACAAATGGTAACATACAGTAAGCAAATACAAAGGCTCCTCTCATCACATCACAATGAGTGTAGAGACCTATTTATATAGGATTCCTAGATGTAAGTGCTTAAGCTCCCTAGGATGTCTCCACCTTCCCTTAATTGTCTCACTAGAATCACCATAAAGTGACTCCACAATCAAGGGTGCTACCTACCATGCCTACTGTGGATGACTCCGCTAGTCCTCGCTAGGGAACTCGCAGACTACCTACATAAACACTAGGGATGGGGGAAAGGGAGCAAAAGGATGAGTCAACCTCACTAGCTAGACATGCAAGACCTATGCTCTCTACACTGTCTATCGCGCTCTCCGACCACCACCTAGCACTGCAATATCCCTACAGGCCTCTTACTCACACCACACCCACCATCCACTGACCACTCACTCACCTCACACACAGTGAGATATAGAAAAAACCCACAAGAGCATAACACTCTATACCAAAATGCCGAAAAGAATGATACAAGAGAGACTGTGCTCCAACAGAGAGAATGTCATACACCAGAGAATGTGCTACAAGAGAGAATGCTCCCCTTAACTCCTCCTTGGGTGTTTTCCTTCTCGAAGTCCCAGCCCTCATCATGTGGTGTAGAGGGAAGATATTCCGTCAAGAAAAGGGAGATGGTGCTCAAAGAGAATCTCGTCTAGCCTTGGGAAAGGGAGAGGGGTGTTTCCTCCATGAGTACCATTGGAGTTGGCCATGCACATCGTAAGTGCTACTAGTGGCCATGCACATCGTAAGTGCTACTAGTAGTCAGAGGACCCGATGGGTCGGAGATGTCAGAGGGCACCAACAGTGATGGCAGTCAGGGCAATCCGGAGGGCACCGGCGGTGACGACGATTGGAGCGTCAGAGATGATAGTGGGAGGCTCTTGGTGGAGTGTGGAGAACCTGGCTTCCTGTCCACACCTACACTGGTTAACCATGGTAATTGGAGACCTTATGACCTTAGAAAATCTATCCCTAAGGTGCACATAACATTTATCCACTAAGGACTAATACTAATGGATGCAAGATCACTAAAATCTCAACACCCTCTCTTGATCTACATTCATACCACACAGGGTGTGTAGTCAAGAGGGTTACAATAAATGTCACACAGACTCTGAAAATATAAGTAGCACAAAGAAAAAAAAGTGTATCAATGGCCACATTGGCCTCATGATGACTGCTCATAGGTTGCTTATCTTCTTTCTTCTTGTTCTCCTCATTCTACTTCTTCTTGAAACACACTTTAGCTTCATGTCCCTTCTTCTTATAGTAATTGCAAGTCCTAAGAAACTTCTTCTTCTTCTTTTCATCCATGAATGAGAGCCAATTTCATTTGAACTTGTTATGAGACTGATAGGAAACACTATAAAGTAAGACTAGAAAAGATTATTTATATGTAAAAGGATTGCATATAAATAAGGTTAAGGGGATTTCAAATTGGAAATACCTAAAGGAATGGTTAAATGGCATTAAGGTCAATGTAAAAGGGATGTAGATGGTGCATAAGGGAAGCCCAAAGTCCATAGAAGTAGGTGCCCCCTTTTTAGGGGGAGTTAAGGAGGCATTGGATAGTGAAAGGGCCATGCCCCCTTTTTAGGGGGAGTTGAGGAGGCATTGGATAGTGAAAGGGCCATGCCTAGCCATTGAAAGGTCAAGGGGTTGAAATTGGAAGGTCATGCATCAGCTAGACCTATATAACCATGTGTTTAGGGTCCATTTGGAATATTGTTGGGTGGAGAATTGAAGTTCTAGTCTTATAAGTCCTCAAGCTATTGATGCAAGGAGCATTACATTGGTATGAGAGCTAAGTTCTTTCTTTTCCATGTTTCCATTAAGCTGCTCATTGCTAATTCTAATCTTTACTCCTTAATTTCTTCTCTATTCATTTCCATAAGCTAATCCTTAATCTCTTCTCTTCATATTTCTCAAATCTTCTCCATATAAATACTTATTGCTTAATAGATTGGGCATACCTCTTGCTAATTGATTGAGCATACCTCTTGCCTAATAAATTAGACATACTTTGGAGATTCTACATAAAGCAAGTGGAAAACATGACAACCTTGAAGAATCATTTAAGTAAATATCAACAAGGAGGAATCAACGGAATTGTTCTTCACATCATTAGAGATAATTCATATTTACCCAACCAACAAGTAAGGTCATTGTGTTGCATTTTTTTTGCTTTGTAAGAAACTTTCCATTTTTCTTATTGTTAGAGTAAATGGCTTCTCAAGGTGGGAAGGATGAAAATGGGGAGAAGGGAAAAAACCCAATGTCCTCTTTCCACATGGACAAGGATATTACAAAAACAAATGAAATAGATATGCAAGATTTAGATCTTAATGAGTATGAGGATATGGAAATAAAGGAAATGAAAGAAAAAATCTCTAATATAGAGAATAAACTTGAGAAATGTTACCATATTATAGTAGTGATGTGTGTGAACACACTTAGGACCGCCGGGGCACTTTTTCCCTCACTAGGAGGTTTTTTCCCCCGTGCATTGTATATACGCCCATTATCTTTTAGGGTTGGTTATCTTTCATTTTTGGCACTCATAATACACTACAGTGTTGTGCTCAAGCTTCCTCATCTTCTTGAAGTTGTGTGTGCATTCCTGCAACCCTAATTCCAACAATTGGTATCAGAGCAGGCTTCCTCCTCCCGGGCAGCATCACCGGCACCTGCCGCTTCATCTCCTCCGATTGCAACGAGGTTTCACGAGCGTCTGCAGGTTAGCATATGCCGTGGGCGAGCCCGTAGAGCTCGTTCGTTTCAGAATTTTGATCTGAAGTCATTTCGCCCTCCGTTTTTGCATTCCAAGTACTGCGCAGGCAAAATCGTCCTACTGTGCAGATTTTCTGTCAAGATTAAAATCTGCAGGACAGGTGCCCATTCGTCTGTTTTGGGCTGTGCTACATAGCACAGGTCGATTTTATACAGGTTTACCTCTTACAGACAGCATTTACATCTAGTAGTACAGTCATTGGCCATGGCTGACAACAATGATGTATTCCGCATGTTGGCTGCTGAGGATAAGTTGGATGGCACCAACTATCCATTGTGGGCATATATGATGCGACATGTATTGGTAGCAAAGGGGTTATGGAACATTGTGCAGGGTATTGATGCACGTCCTATTGTGGCTGGGAATGCTGCAAACACATCAGAAACAGGTACTGTTGATGATGGTGCAGGCACAAGTGCTGTAGCAGCTGTTCGAGAACCACCACTTTCAGCAGAGCAGATTCGTTGGGATGGTAGAGATGCGCAGGCTCATGCCTTGATTGCGCTGTCTGTCAAACGTACCATTATCCCACATATTCGCTCCTGCAGGACTTCTAAGGATGCTTGGGATGTACTTGCCACATTGTATCAGGCAAGAAATGAGGCTCGTGTTGCTTATCTCCGAAAACAGTTGGAGAGTGAGTATATGAACGAAGGTGATTCTATGGATAGCTTTTTGACAAAGATCAAGGATTTCAAAGAGCAGCTCATTTCTGCAGATGAAATCCTGTCAGACAGTACACTTGTGCAGACTGTTTTGAATGGTCTACCAGATTCTTATCAGGGTTTTGCTTCCACTCTTCGCTTGATGATGAAAGGCAATCCCAATGCCTTATCATTTGAGGAGTTAGTTTCTGTTTTGCTGCAAGAAGACCAGTCAAGGCAAAACAGGAATATTATGCGTGTCGCAGATCAAGCTTTCGTTGCTAGTCAGAGAAGCGGGAAAGGTAAAGCTGGCTTTTCTTCTAGTAAGCAGAAATCTGCAAATGCTGCGCAACCAAAGAAGGAAGACAAAGATGAGAAGAAGGGTGACAAACAGAAGACATTTTGCAAGTACTGTAAGGGAAATGATCATGTCATCAAAGCGTGTCCTAAGCTGGCTGCGAAAGAGGCTAAGAAGAAAGAGGCTGGTATGGCTGTTGCAGATGCCTCTCCTTCTAACAATGAATCTGCTAATGTTGTGCTAGATACAGAATGGGCATTCAATGCGCAGTGCAGTTATGACCCATCTTTGCATGACACATGTATGTCTGCAGTAGATTCAGATGTATGGTACTTTGACAGTGGTGCCACTAAGCATATCACCTCGCAGCGCAGTTTATTCACTTTCCTTGAGTCTGCTCCCACAGGGAATACTGTCACTTGTGCCAATAACTCCTCTTATCCCGTTGAAGGAGTTGGACAGATTGTGCTGAATGTTGCAAATGGCAACACCTTTACACTTTTTGATGCATTGTATGTGCCAGGGATCAAAAAGAATCTGCTGTCAGTCTCCGCATTTGCCAAAACAGGTTTGGTTGTAAAATTTGTGGATGACAGATGTACTGTTCATGATCTCTCTTGTGGTGACATCATTGTAGCATCTGGTTCACTATGTCGAGGGCTGTATAAGCTCAATATGGATGGCAAATGTGTAGAGGATTCAGCATGTGCTATTATGGATACGCAGGCTATTTCAGACGCAAAACTGTGGCATGCACGTTTTGGTCATCTGAATTTTGCAAGTTTGCTGCGCCTGCAAAAATCTGAAATGGTGTCTTCTTTGCCTAAGCTTGAGGCACCTGTCAAGCATGTTTGTGAGGGCTGCATATTGGGTAAAATGCAGCGTGCTTCCTTTCCCAAAGATGGATCAGTGAGAGCTGAACGCAGATTGCAGCTTGTTCACAGTGATGTTTGTGGTCCCATGCAAACTCCATCATTTGGAAACTACCTTTACTTCGTGACTTTCATTGATGATTTTACCAGGCATGCATGGGTATATCCTTTGAAGGCAAAGTCCGAAGTGTTTTTGTGCTTCAAACAGTTTTTGGTTATGGCTGAAAATGTGTCAGAAAGTAAGATGGGCACCCTCCGTTCAGATCGAGGGGGGGAGTATATGTCTTCAGAATTTAATGCATTTCTGGCTGAGCGTGGGATAAAACACCAATGTACAGTGCCGTATACACCACAGCAAAATGGTGTGGCTGAGAGAAAAAACAGGTCTCTCATGGAAATGGCAAGATGTATGGTTAAGAGTCAAAGTCTACCACATGGTTTTTGGCTTGAGGCTGTCATGTGTGCCACTTATGTACTAAACAGGTGTCCCACCAAAGCATTACAGGTTGTCACTCCATATGAGGCTTGGCATAGCCGCAAGCCATCTGTTGGCCATTTACGTGTTTTTGGTTGCCTAGCATATGCATTAGTGCCTGTGCAACATCGCAGAAAATTGGATGACAAAGCTGTCAAATGTATTTTTGTTGGATATAGTGCTGAGAGCAAAGGCTATCGTTTGTATCATCCACAGACAAAGCGCATTTTGGTTAGCCGTGATGTTGTATTTGTGGAAGATGCAGTTCAGCCCTTGGTTTCATGTACTAAGGAGACAGATATCAGCTCACGTGATGTCTATGATACATTGTTGCCTCTTTTCAGTGGTGCACAGTCAAGTGCAATACCTCATGAGGCAGTTTTTCAGCCTATGCAGGTTTTAAATGATGGCACAGATCAGCCTATATCTGATGCAGATGTGCATGATGCACTTGAGGATGAGAGACAAGAGATTGAGGGCTCTAGGAATATGCCTAGATGGCTGGTGCAGACTTTGCGTGACAGCAAGTTGGATGCCCCTTTGTCTAGTCGCACTCGTTCTGGCTCTCATGGTGCCTCTTATGCGTCAGATTGTTATGCATTGGCTGTTTCTAGTATGTGCGATGAAAGTGAGCCTGTTTCATTTGATGAGGCACAAAGTTCAGAAAATTGGATGGCTGCTATGCAAGCAGAATACGATGCTATTATGAAGAATGGTACATGGTCTTTATGTGACTTGCCTCCTGGCAAGAAGGCCATTGGCACTAAGTGGGTATACAAATTGAAGCGTAAGCCTGATGGCACAGTGGATCGCCATAAGGCTAGGCTTGTTGCAAAAGGTTATGCTCAAGAAAAGGGCATTGATTTTGATGAGACTTTTGCTCCCACATGTCGTATGACCACTGTTCGTAGCATCTGTGCATTAGCAGCTCATAATGGTTGGAATGTACATCAGCTGGACATAAAGACTGCGTTCTTAAATGGAGATTTGCATGAGGAGGTGTATGTATCGCAGCCTCGTGGTTTTGTTCAAAGAGGGCAGGAAAACAAAGTGTGCAGGTTAAAAAAGGCTTTATATGGTTTAAAGCAAGCTCCACGAGCTTGGTATGAAAAAATACATGCATATTTGACTGCACATGGGTTTCAGAATAGTCCAACAGAAAGCACTTTGTATGTTAAACGTGTGGATGGTGTACATCTAATCATTGCTCTCTATGTCGATGACATGCTGCTCACAGGACCAAATGAGAGTCATATTGCTGATTTTAAGGCTGATTTGAATGCCTCTTTTGAGATGTCAGATTTGGGGCATTTGCATCATTATTTGGGGATACAATTTAAGCAGTGTGATGGAGGTATTGCTTTGTGTCAGACAAAGTATATTGAAACATTGTTGCGGAGATTTGGCCTTGAAGACTGCAAGCCTATTGCTACTCCAATGGAGACAGGTTTGAAGTTGAGTCTTCATGATGCTGGAGATCACTTTGATGTCACACTCTATCAGACAGCTGTTGGTTGCCTCATTTATGTATGCATTACGAGGCCAGACATTCAGTTTGCAGTCTCACAGGTGAGCAGATTTATGCATAGCCCAGGCATTAAGCATTGGCAGGCAGTGAAGCGTATCTTTCGCTATTTGAGTGGTACTCGGCATCTTGGGTTGTTTTATCCCAAGGGGGGATCATTGCCGCCAGATTTACATGTTTTTTCAGATTCTGACTGGGCTGGTTGTTATGACACACGCGTGTCCACGAGTGGTTTTTGCTTCATGCTTGGAAGCTCATGCATATCATGGTTGAGCAAGAAGCAGCCTACTGTGGCCACTTCTAGTTGTGAAGCTGAGTACAGGGCAGCTTTCACAGCTACGGTTGAGTGTGTGTGGCTCAGACGCCTTATGGCTGATTTGGGTGTTGGGCAGCCATCTGCCACCACCATCTTCACTGACAGTCAGAGCGCATTGGCAGTTGCGCGGAACCCAGTGTTCCATGCTCGTACGAAGCACATTGAGGTGCACTACCATTATGTCAGGGAGAGACTCTCTGCAGGAGAGATCAGTTTGGCTTATGTGCCAACACAGGATAACCTTGCAGACCTTTTCACAAAGGCTCTGCCTCGTGAAAAGTTCGAAGCTTTTCGCAAAGCTTTGGGCTTACTCCCTTTTGTGGATTCGTCCACATAGCTAGACACTTCCCTATACATGAGTGCTAGCTCTTGTTCACCGCATCACTCCAGGGGGGATTTGTTACCATATTATAGTAGTGATGTGTGTGAACACACTTAGGACCGCCGGGGCACTTTTTCCCTCACTAGGAGGTTTTTTCCCCCGTGCATTGTATATACGCCCATTATCTTTTAGGGTTGGTTATCTTTCATTTTTGGCACTCATAATACACTACAGTGTTGTGCTCAAGCTTCCTCATCTTCTTGAAGTTGTGTGTGCATTCCTGCAACCCTAATTCCAACAAGAAAATGATGGGCCTTCTTAGCTCCTTGATGGGAGGAGGGGAAGGATTGGGAGTAAAATAAATATCTAAAAACATTGATGAGGGAAGAGAAAAAACTCTAGAAAAAGGATTGAATGGAGCCATAGTTAAAGAGGGTCCCAAAAGTAGATACCAAGGTATGGTATTCAAATATTTAAAGGCACCCACTTTTAGTGGAGAAAAGAAGGAGAGAAATAAAGATGCGATTCGTATTTTTCTACAAGAATGGCAAGATTTGCATCTTTTAAGAAATGTACCTAATCATAACCGTCCCATTGAAGCTAGCCTATCCTTACAAGGCAAAGCTTATAAGTGGTGAGAATGAGCTTAGTAGAAGCTAGGCAAGTACTCGATTTTTGGGATTCATTTAAGAAATTATTCTTAAAGGAATATCTTCCTGAAAATGAAGAAGACCGAAATTGGGAGCGTGGGATAATTGCTCTATGGAACAAAAGAATTTAAATCTCACTCAATATATAGCTTGCTATAGAGAAATCGTCTTAAAGCTTAAGGGAATAAACAATTTTCAAAAAGTAAGAGCCTTCATTAGAGGCCCAAAAAGGTAGTGCAAGAAGGAAGTTCGCTCCAAAGAGCCAAGAAACTTAGATGAGACTATAAAATTTGTAAAAAAAATTGGACGATACCATGGGCAATGGTAATCGTAAAGAAAATTATTTAAAAAAATCATATAAGCCTCATGAAGAAAATTTTAGCTCTCAAAAAAGAAAGGATTTTTTCTTTAAAAAGGAAGAATCTCTTAAAAATAAAAAATCCAATCCTAGTAAGTTTCTAAAAAAGCAAGATTTTGAGAGAGCGGTTAAAGAAAAACTTTGTTTCTCCTGTCTTAAGCCGGGACATGATAAAAGGAATTATCCTAAGTCCCAAGAACAAGGACTTACTCGGAATGGTAATGATAAGCCTAAAGGAATGCACACTTGAATTATTCTCATTGGGGAAAACACTTTTGAGAAGCTATTTGCATAACACACTAACATTTGAGCATAAAGGAAAATTTATTACATTGCAAGGAGAGCACAATGTACCATCTTCTCCTTTGATATATAATATTGAGCTCCAAAATCTTCATAAAGATAATGGAGTAAAACAAATGTATTTCTATTATGCAATGTCTCAGTTTAAAAATCGTTGTGAAAATTTTAACTCAAGTATTTGTGAAGTAGTTAATTCATCTTTAAACAATTTATTAAGAATAATTTAAAGATGTTTTTCTGGAAAATTTACCAAAAGGTTTATCTTCGAAGAGAGAGATAGATCATCCCATAGAAGTTTTAAAGGATTCAAAGCCAATTAGTAAGTCATCCCATAGAAGTTTTAAAGGATTCAAAGCCAATTAATAAGTCATCTTACAGAGTAAGTTTGACAAAAAGATAAGAAGTTGAAAAGAAGTTGGCTGAATATTTATAGCAAGGCTTTATTAGGCCAAGTAAGTCTATCTAGACTTCACCACAGTATTATTGGCGAAGAAAAAAGATGCATATATATATGCTTGTGCGCATATTATTGTGGACTAAATTTAATCACAATAAAAAATAAATTTTTAAGTTCAAGGATAGATGAATTGTTTGATCAATTCAAAGGTGCTAAATATTTTAGTGAGATAGATTTAAAGTCTAGATATCATCAAGTAAAAGTTAGAATTGAACATGTGCCAAAAACAACATTTAGGACATCTTTTGGGCACTTTGAGTTTTTGGTTATGCCTTTTTCTATATTTAGGAAAATCTGTGGTGATTTTTATTAATGATATATTAGTCTTTAGTCAAAATGAATAAGAACATATTGAGCACCTTAGAAAAGTATTTCAATTATAGAGGAAAAAATAAATTATTTGTCCAAAAAAATCTAAATTATTTGAAAGTAAAAGTTGAACAAAGCTCAAAGTAAGTATTTAACTTATGAAAAAGAACTATTTGCAATTGTGTATACTTTTAAAAAGTGGCATCATTATTTGTATAGTGCCAATTTAGAAGTATTGTCTAACCATGAAAGCCTTAAATGGTTAAGGAGTTAAAAGGTAGGAAGGCTAGATGGGCTGAAATCCTACAAGAGTTTGATTTTCAAATCAGATATAGAAAAAGAAAATTTAAGGTCGTGGGACAGATGCTTTTAGCTGAGCACCCATGATAAATGAGTTGAGTTTTACTCAAATAGAAAAAAGCGAGTTGCTGGCTCACTGAAAAGAAAAATGTGCTAATGACCCTAGCTATCAAGTATTTTAGAATTACGTAATTAAAAGAGATAACACTCAAATAGGAAAATGTAGCTGTTGTTAGTGATAAAAGGGTATCACTTAAAAAGATAGTGGTTTAAAGGAATCACTTAAAGAAGGGTCAAAAGTGGAAAAGATTGTTAATGCCTGGTAACGATAGTTAATGTCTAGTAAAAACGGCCTGTCTATCTATAAATAAGAGTCTAAATCCTTGGAAAAGAGGAAAGACTATAAATTCTTATGGTGGTGATATAATAAAGTGATGTTTTGCTTTGGCCACATCGTAAAGGTATGAGTATGTGATTGTAAAAGAAAGTAATGACATGTACTCATTTGTGAAAAGAAAAATCAACTATATTAAAGAGTGGTTATGGATTCCATAATGGTAGACATAGTACAAGGAACCTTATAAGTGTTTCTATATATGCATAAAAAGTTATCAAGCAAATAAATTGCTTGAAAAAGGTCTACAAATAAAAGAAATGTCTATGTGGACATTGTTTCACTTATTGAAGTGTAACGAAAAAGAAGTTATTACCTAGATCCAAATTCAAGGACATCCAAACTTTTAAAAGGCAAGGTCTAGTGTTAATCAAGGTACTTGAGTAACTATAGGTGGAATGGAATGCCTAGTGATGTATGCTATGCCAACGTACGAGTAATCGAAAGGAGTTAACCGAGCAAGGTTAAGGTTGTCTCATTCCAAAAGAAATTCTCAATTAAGTCGACGATCGAGAAGTAAAAGGAATTAGCCAAGGGAGTAAATGGTTACTTTACTCTTCATTGCTTATGGTATGCGAGGTCGGTCAACTAGTACGTAAGGTGCTAAAAGGTAATAGAACAATCTTATTTGGGAATTGTGTCTCACGGAAAGGAGGTTATCTGCAAGATTGGTTCTAGTTAGTGTATACAAGTATGCACTAGGAAAAGGGTTGATAGTATAGCTAGGTAAAGCTTCTGAGTGATCATGACACCTTGAGAACTAAAAAGAGCAATGAAAAGTCTACATACAACCCTCTAATCAAGGACATACGCAAAGTTGATGAACATAATCATATTGGTTTGTCCTCATGTTTAGCATCAACCAGAACAAAATATTCATCTTAGAAGAAGGTGTTAAAGCCAACCTCATTGTTCTAAGGGTAATATAAAGTTCAACACCGTGTCAAATCTGTATGGTGTAATGACACTTACATGGACAGTGTTTTTAAAAGAAAAGATACTCTCTCGTAGAAAGGGATTTTAAGAACACATGAACGAGGAAGTAATATTCCTCTACTGCTAAAGGAAGTTTTTCTATAATTAAAATACTTATAAAAGAGAACTTATTCCAAACTACATGGCTACACTGAAGAAAAGGTTTTCTGAGTTTGTTTTCGAAGACAAAAACTTTTCTTTCAAGGGGGAGGAAATGTTATGAGACTGACAGGAAACACTATAAGGTAAGACTAGAAAAGATTATTTATATGTAAAAGGTTTACATATAAATAAGATTCATGGGTTTCAAATTGGAAATACCTAAAGGAATGGTTAATAGGCATTAAGGTCAATGTAAAAGGGATGTAGATGGTGCATAAGGGAAGCTCAAAGGCCATATAAGTAGGCACCCCCTTCTAGGGGGAGTTGAGGAGGCATTGGATAGTGAAAGGGCCATGCCTAGCCATTGAGAGGTCAAGGGGCTAAACTTGGAAGGTCATGCATCAGCTAGGCCTATATAACCATGTGTTTAGGGTCCATTTGGGATATGGTTGGGTGGAGAGTCAAAGTTCTAGTCTTATAAGGACTCAAGCTATTGATGCAAGGAGCATTACAGAACTTATAAGGGGATGCCTTGGAAGTCTTCTTAGCTTCCATCTTGTTTTCTTCAAGGATCAAGGATGAGGCAACTATTGATGCCAGGGTCATGTTGGTTTGGTTGGCTAGAGTAGACACACATTGCTCATAGACATCAGGCATACTAGCAAGTAAGATAAAGACTGCTTCCTCTTCATCAATGGTAACACAAGCTCCACTGAGCTGATCTATTAAACTCCTCACATTGTTCACATGGTTAGCCACTATCTCCTTGTCATCCATTTCAGTCTGTGTAGCTTCTTTCAAAGAAACATCCTTTTTTTGCTGCATTGACTTGGCCAAATATGGATCTAAGATGAGTCCATACTTCATGAGAGATCTTAGAGGAGCTCACTTGATGAATCTGGTTATCTGCTAACCCACAGATGATAAAGGATAATGCCTTTGAGTTGTTTCTCATCCACTTTAGAATACTGTCAGGATCCCTAGAGGGCTTTCTCTCTGTGCCATTGACTATGGCCTAGAGTTTCTGATTTACTAATCCCATTTGCATCTTGATGCCCTATGTATGGTATTTTGAGCCATCAAACTCCTCAGATTTCTCTAAGAAGTGTCCATAGTGATGTCCATTGACTATGGCCTAGAGTTTCTGATTTACTAATCCCATTTGCATCTTGATGCCCTATGTATGGTATTTTGAGCCATCAAACTCCTCAGATTTCTCTAAGAAGTGTCCATAGTGATGACTTGATGAACTAGACATAATGTAACACTATATCAACTCTTACACAGTGATGATAAGTGAGTTCCTTTATCAGTAACATGAAACACATAAGTTTTGAGAATTTAAGGATTATGCGAGATGGTAGTAGTGGGGTAGTATCTTTTCCTTTTTAATTTTATGAGCATCTTTGGATGCCTTAAGCTTGTGCCTTGGTTGGAGTGTGAATGAACCTAGGCATTATTTTACTCTCTTCACTCAAAATGATGTGGTGTACTCTTTATAGACTAAGAGCATGTTACAAAATGATGTCAGTTTCTCCAGCAATCCAAGGCAAATCTGCACCGGCTCGGGTGTGCCACTGGGTCGATGGGCCCCATGAAATCAAGGCCCCATTTCTTAAATGGAGAACAAGCGAGGGAGATCTAGAGGGGCCAGTGATTTTCATGGGTGGTTTGGCCCGCACCGTTGGCAAGTGTCACAAGATTTTGCAAACTGAATAGAATATTTGAACATGGTGGGCCACCATAGGCCATACTGGAATAAAAGGGAGCCCAAAATGTGGCCAAGATAGTGACCACCACACCAGGGCTGGAGTGGGAATCTTCAACAAGGTGGGGTACTTCATGAGGATTGACACACCTGCGTAAAACACCATCATCACTTGGAAGGGTCCACTCTTTACCAAGAGTCGATGCTTGTCCTTGGGACTAGCACCAACAACTGGAAAGTGTCGTGTGGAAAGCAAAGCAAGGACATCCCCATATCAGTCTGGGGAAGCAGTAACTTTGAAAAGGACACTATCAGGAAGGTCATCATCAATACCTATTGTGTTGCAGGCTCCTCGGTGTCGATGCAGGAAAGGTGATTTGCCATGACGTGATGTTTGCCTAGGCGAAGGAGGATCTCAAAGTCTAATTCTTGGAACAGCCACTTGGGTTTATTGAGAAGATAATTGAGAGCATGGTGGTCCAAGATGACGATGAAGTGGGAGCCCAAGAGATAGTGGCGGAACTTTTGGCAAGCATAGACAATAGCCAAGCCTTCCCTCTCAATGGTGGTGTAGTTTTGTTCAGTGGGTGTGAGGAGGCGGCTAGCATAGTAGATGGGTCTGTCTATCTTGTATTTCTCACTGGGCTAAGTAAGGATCGCGCCCATAGCAATGAGGATTGCGGACATGGAAGATAATCATCAAGTCGGGTGGGATGAGAATGGGGGCTTCGATTAGGCACTTTTTAAGGTTAGATAATGTAGTAGAGGTTGGGTCGGGACCACTAGAAGATGGTGGATGGCTTAACTAGGTGGGTGAGTAGAAGGTCCACGTCGGCATAGTCGGTGTATCTGACGAAAACCTAGGTGCCTTTGGGGCTAATTGGAGGAGGAAGGCAAGGGATGGCAACTATTTTGGCAGGGTCGGGAGCCAAGCCTTTGGAAGAGATCATGTGACCTAGGAGGGTGCCTTGGACCACTAAGAAATGACACTTAAAGGGATTGAGGCATAGCTGGGAGGAGCGACACTTGGCAAAGTCCAGAGCTAACTAAGAGAGATGCTCTGAAAAGGCTTCTAGCCTAGAGACAAGGTGCGTGCTTGTGAAATTAGAAAAATCATCAACAAAAGTACGGAGAAAGCTGAGGAGGTACTCCATGAAGATATTAGTGACGAGCCATTACAAGGTCGAAGCATTACACATCCCAAAGGGCATCTCGTTGTAGACATAGGTACCCCATTGGGTGACGAAAGCCATCTTGGCACGGTCATTCGGGTGGATGGCAACTTGGTTGTATCAACTGAATCCATCCATAAAGTTGTACAGGGCATGCTTGGCAGCATCCTCCAAAACTTGATCCATGAATGGAAGGGGGAATCCATCCTTGATAGTTGCTTTGTTAAGAGACTGGAAGTCCACACATCCTCTAAAACTCGATCCATGAATGGAAGGGGGAATCCATCCTTGATAGTTGCTTTGTTAAGAGACCGAAAGTCCACAAAGACACGGATCTTGTTGGTCTTCTTCTTGGGCGAGATCACCATGGGGGGAAAGCCATTTAGAGTGTTCCACTGTGGAGATGATTTGGGCATCCTCCATCTTTTCCAGCTCCACATTGATAACCTGTACATACTTTGGATTGAGCTTGTAGGCTCGTATGAACGGGCTGAGTTCCCTCCTGGAAAGAAATGGTGTGGGCACCAATGTCGGCTAGAACACCTTCTAAGTCCTTGTATGTCTAGGCGAAGACATCCTTATAAGATTGGAAGAAGACGACAGCTTGGTCAAGGAGGGTGGGGTGGGTCACAACCAAGAGGCTAACAAGATGGGATGAGGCTTCTCGGAAGTGCCGAGATTAAATTCCTAGACGGGGTCTTGGCACGATGGAAGGTTAAGTGCTTCCCCTGTCTCATCTGCTTTGGAGAGGAGAGTGGGGTGTTGGGATGGCTAGTCATAAATTGGGAAGGTGGCGTAGTGGTCTTCTGTCCAAGACTTAGGACACTCCCCCATTGGGAAAGTTGGTGTGTCTTCAAATACCTGTGGTGGGGCATTCTGTTGAGTTAGTGGGTTAGTGGTCAGGGTTGGTGTTGGTGTTGGGGGTTTGTTAGCCTTGTGGGAAAGAGATTTGACCTTTTTACGCCCTCTATGACAACCCATGACAGGTTCTCCTAGGCCTACTACCTCATACTGCTCAGAGGAAAAGGCGGTGGAGTCGTTTGGGATCTGTGATGTCCACCATGTAGGATGTCAGGCCTTTTATTGCCTAGAGCCAGTCAAGGAGTGCCAACTCATCACCATGGGGAACAAGGAGTGAGCGGCGTCTGAGAGTTGGGAGAAGAAATTGGGACTACTGTGGCACCACAAATCCCTTGGACCAGACCTTCCTCCAATATGAGGTCCCGTGGGCCATGCTCTTGAGGAATCCACAATTGGTCAGAACCCCAATCGTGTAGAACACCTATACTCCTAAGAGTGGGAGAGGAATGTTGGCAAGTGGACAAAGGCTGTGCTATAGAGACTAGGTGGGTGGTTGGGGTTGGAAATGTGAAGTTGGAGGAAGTGGATGCCCTTTGCTTGGGGCAATCCCAAGTATAATGATCTTTGGATTCAAGACAATGCCTACAGGGTGGAGCACCTTCAAGGAGGGGGCAACGATGTTGGTAATGACCATATATCCCCACATTTGTAGTAGAGGACGGGGCAATTGCGAGGTTGAGGAGGGCAAGGAGGACGGTTCATGGGGGTTGCTGCCATGGTGGATGGTGCAAGGGGATTAGGGATGAGTGGTGGGAGGTAGGTCACTTGAAGAGTGGGTTGGCAATGAGGCGGCATAGCAGCATGGAAGGTTTGTGGAATGACAATGGCAGCTATAGCATAATGGGCGAGAATGGGGGATGCAGAGGAGGGATGAGGAGTTTGTTGATGAAGTTGACAGAACCCCTTGAGGTAGTAGAAATCTTTATCTTCATGTCCTCCTTTATAAAAAAAGGAGCAATACCTCCTTTTTGGGCATTCTTAGCACACCACATCCTCTTCTTAGCTTTTGCTCCAAAAGCCATGCACTGGCTTCCAAAGCGTAGTCTCCTCCTTTTTGTGTATATAAAACATGTAGGGCGTATTTGAATTAAATGCTTAATACTTGTAACTTGACACAAGAGCTACCCCAAGCTCTCCAACCGACATGGCCTTTCATTTTCTATGCCCCAACATAATACAACACAAGACCATGCAAAAAAAGGGGGAGACTGCATTCTGGAAGCTAGCCATGCATTGGCTTTTGGAGCGCAGTCTCCCCCTTTTTTTTTCCCTTGTGTTGTATTGTGTTGGGTGTAGCAACCCAATGTATGTCCTTGTATCACCAAGGAACTCACACCTTCTTGGTTATAGTAGATGAAAGGCCATGCAAAAAAAGGGGGAGACTGCCCTCAGGAAGCTAGTGCACGCCTTGGCTTTCGAAGCGAAGTCTTCCCCTTTTTTCCGCCCTTAAGTTGTATTGTGTTGGGTGCAGCAACCTAATGTATGGTCTTGTATCACAAAAGAACTTGCACCCTTTGGGTCATACTAAATAAAAGGCCATGCAAAAAAGGGGGGAGACTATGCTCTGGAAGCCAGAGGTGGCTTTCGGAGCATAATCTCCCTCTTTTTTTTTTCTTTGTACTATTGTATGAGATGTAGCACTTTGATAGGGCACTTCGGTAGAGAGCAAAGAGGTAGAGAATTTAGCTTGATTAAGCATCGTCACGATAGGATGGGCAATGCCTTTTTCTTTCTTATAATGACTGAGGCTTTACATTTTCTCTAGGGCATGTTATGATGGAGTTGGGTAATCATACGGGTAAGGGTATTACCTAAAACATTAGGGCTTAAGTTGGAATGGCTAGCTATAATATTGAGGCAGGTATGAATGAATAGATAGTGGATAGTAGGTTCCCCCCGTCTTGTAGATCCTCCTCCTTTAAGGTGAATTCCTATAGAGGCTCCTTGGCATAAAGCCACCCTCCTCTTGTAGATATTCCTTCCCCATCTTGTAGATCCTCCTCCTTCGAGTTGAATTCCTACATAGGCTCCTTCTCTGTGATGTGTCGGCATAAAGCCACATACACTAATAGTTCTTACTGGATTTAAAATTTTGCCTTGAGTCTAGACTTTATAGACCTATGGGTTTATAAGAGTGCTCCTTGCTTTAGTCTTTAAAAGCATGTGCCTTGCATCAATGATCTATAAACCTATGGTTTTATTTTGATATTAATTGTAAATTCCTTTGCCAATAAACTTTGTCTAGAACCTGAGCTCTTTTACCATGTAAGAAAATGCACTAGGCAAAACTTAATCTTTAGAAAAAAAATAGCCCTGGAATCTCAGTGCTTGCTTAATCCACATACCACTTAATCAAGTGTTCTCACTCATATAGCAGCATTATCATCCAATCATAGCATTGGTTTTGACTCCACCATAATAACCTAAGAAGCATTAATTTCCATAGTAAGCATTGTATATGCATTACCATGTCACTTGCCCTTTCTCTCTTACATAAGTGTTTGAGCACATAACAAAGCAATGAGTTTTCTAAATTCTAGAGAGTGCCTTGTGCTCTAATATTTTACACGCAATGGTCAAAATTTTGTGCTACTAGTATTAGTGTTCTTTTAATAAAGCCTTTTCGGACATCTATAACATGCAATGACACTTGCCTTCCCAAAGGAAATGTCATGTGACTAATTCATGTACTTCTTTGGATGGTGGCAAGTAACGAACTCCCCCTTTTCAATAAACTTGTTGACAACTAGGTTGTGTACAATAATGAACGACTAGGTTTAGTGGTGTAATGAACAACTAGGTTGAGTGGTGCATTTAATATTTCTCATTCCAGCTAGGCAATGCCATCTGTATGATCCTCGCTTAATACAATGACTCTTTGTTGCCTATACTTAGTCTACATTTGAATTTATTAAGTGATGTCATTGTTTCAAGTTTTTGTAAATCTCAAACTAATTTGTTCTATGGCGGGGGTGCCCTATCGTCACACACACACACACACACACACACACACACACACATACACACACACACATACACATAGACACAGAGTAAGGTGGCTTCCGGCATGTGTAAAGTGAAAGTTTTAACATATATGGTTGCATGTGAATTTGCAAATGTTACGGTGCAAATTGTGTTGTGATTATCCTTTTTTTGTTCTTTTCAAAGAAAAAGGAATTTGTAATGACATTGCCTTGTTAACACCAACTCTCTATGTGCTTTGCATGCTAGCTAATGCCGAGGGGCCATTTGTTTGGCATTATGGCTGAAGGAAAAACATTCAGAAGGGTGCATGCTAGCTAACGTTGAGGGGGAATTTGTTTGGCATATAGCCCAAGGAAAAATTTATATATAAACATTCAGAAGGGTGGAATTATAAACCATAAATAGCATGTGTGGAGAAAAACACAAATAAATCTTAATTATTTACCATAATAGCACATGGCCACCTAAACTGAAAATAAGTTCAACTTGAAGCTACATTGAAGCTACAAGAAGCCGCCTTGAAAAATGTACTATACAAAAAAATTGCACAAAATTTCTAAAAAAGGGAAATCTCCAAATTAGAAGCGTGGTATTGAAGTAACGTGAAAGTCAAGGGAGGCATACCGAACCTAGGAGGTTCGGGGCTCGGGCACAACGGAAGGCCGCAAGCTTTGGGTCAACCACTCACTCTGCACGTGCCACGCATGCTTCTGATCAAAGCACAACGATACTTAGTACTACCATACATCTCAGTCATGTTGTACCCTTCATGGAAGTTTCCACTGTCAGCCTCATCACTGATCACCTCTATGCTGTTCTAGCTTTTTTTTTTCCGAGAATTTTTTTTTTCCGAGAAACTGTTCTAGCTTTTTAAGTACTGTCTCTCTTACCAAGCTCATCACCCCATCATGTTGCCCTCCCCAGAGGCACCCTTTGCTCACACCCTCCCGCCCCCCACCCCCACCGCTAGTGGTAGCCCTAGTACCCCTCCCCATGGCAAACTGCATGGCTTTCCCCTCTTCTCCCAGCAGCTATATGCATTGCTCAAGAAGAACTTTCTCCTCTCCCTCCGCAACAAGCGCGGCACCGCCCTTCAGCTAGCCTCCTCACTCTTCTTTGTCTTTCTCATCTTCTGCGTCGACCAGGCGGTCACTGCCAGTAGGAAAACCACATCCGGATTCAAGAACCTTGTGGACCCCGAGCCAATGCTTGTCACCCCCATCCCGGCTTGCGAGACTGGCTACTACATCAAGACTCCATGCTATGACTTCATATGGAGTGGGAGTTCTATCACCAGAGCATCCACTATCATCGACAACATCAGGAAGAACAACCCTGGCCGTCCAATACCATCATCCAAGGTATGGTTTGATGCATTCTCATGTTCTAAGCTAAGGTTTACTATCCATCCTACATTGGTAGAAAGGAATGCATTGGACGCTCAGCTACCTTTTGGTTTCTATGGATGGCCAAGCATGCCTATGTTTTTGACATAACAGTGATGTATGTTCCCATGTGTTAAGGAATTTCCTCCTGATTGCATCCCTAGGTTCGAAATTTCACGACTATTTCTGAAGCGAATCGATGGCTGCTTTCAAATCCCATGCAAACAACCGGAGCTTTGCATTTTCAGGAGCGAAGCTCAAGTGTGATCGCGTACGGGATTCAGACAAATTCTACCCCACGACAAGAGCGCGGAATTTACGAAGATCCCACCTTCACTTTTCAAATCCCCCTTCAACTAGCTGCAGAAAGGGAAATTACTCGTGTTGTAACTGGAGGTATGCATGCTTCACCAGCCCTCCTCACGGTAATCATCAATCTAAGGTAATCTGAACTTGCATTTGACTGCCATTGAGAGATGATAGGCTGGCAATCAACATGCTCATGTGCTAAAGACCAAACGATGTTGTAACCCCAATAACAGGCTATTATGAAACTATGTTGAAAGCATCTCTTTAAAGTAGGAAACCATGACCCTTTGCAGAGGGGAGGCTGACAGTTTTCACCACTCTCAACAACCTTACTGAGGTACTTCTCAAGCCAAGTGTGACCAGCCAAGGAGGAAAAATCCTAGCAGAGTGACAGGCAAATGCATTACAGCTAGCAATGCCTTGGGATTTACTAAAACAGGTTCTTGGTATGTCTACGGAGTTGATACTGAGGTTAGCAACCATTGCCTCACAGCTGAATAAATGTAAAATCTTTATTTCGTAATGTCACAGGCATTAGGCCTCAAATTCATGTGCAGCATGCCATGACTATTGAGGCACTGTACAAGGTAGATAAGGAGAGTGGCAGGCCATTGTGAACCCTAAGGGTATAAAGGGACAAAGCAAAGAGTGTGCTCTCAGACAGGGATGCATCAGGGTAGTGTAGGTGCACGCTTCTGATGGGAAAACTCAGGTGCCTGGAGACAAAATGGCCTATGAGAATGAATGACTGCAACAACATGAGGAGTGGATAGATTACACAGCAGATTTAGATACCAACTTGGGGCAATTTTCAACATTGTGCAGTGTGCAGGGGGTTGAGGCCTGATTTTGGGGGCTTTAACAGCCCAGACACAGACATGGTCAGGGCACACAGCTACTCACAGCCCGGCCATGGGCTGGGCATGTCAAAGAATTCCTAGGGGTCAAAAAAGAATGGGTTTTCCGATTTTAGGGTGTCCTACCTGTCAACCAGCCCTTTGTATATTGGTGGGTTTTTTTTTTCTTTTTTTTTTGGGGGTGGGGGGGATTGTCAGAGAAGAGATTTCTATTAATGAAACAATATACACAAGAGGGAGATTTCAAACCAAACAAGGTGGAAATCTCAACCAGTCCGGTACCTTGTGCTGCCGACAAGGTCCCATATGAGTGGAAATGAAAAAGATGCCATAATCCCACTCTCATAAATTGGCCGCACGTTCTCTCCACAGCCCTCGAACTTCGAAGCCATGAGGGTGTGGATGATATCACTCCAAATCTTGCAAATGCAGTGTGACTCATAAACCAAAATGCCCTCAATGGCCACAGTGCATCTAGCCTTCCAAATGTGCTAGGTTGCAGTGCTGGCAATATTCTCCCATGCACTGTCCAACCTCTGTGCTTGTGGATGTGTGGATGTATCCTGAATCCGGCATGTCTTGAAGGCGGCACCGCCGAGCAACTCTGTCATAATGACCAAATCCATGACCTTCCCCTCACTTGAAGTGTGGACCCAATTGTGTTGGCCAAATGATAGCACCAAAAGAAATTTAAGCATTCTTCCTCATTCTTCCAAGCAGACATGCTATCGCAGTCCAAATCCTTTGTGCTTCCCTGCAGTCCCATAAGCAATGGTAAACCATTTTTGAAGCTCCTACACATCTTGGGCATGTTGGGCTAACACCAACAACCGATCTCCACTGGTTGGTGGCAAGGCCACCAAGAAGAGAGCCAAATAAAGGAGGATATCTATGTCCTCCAGTGACAACCTCCTCCAAAAAGTCCTCTAAATGTTACGTGTGATACCAGAAGCCTCCCAATGAGGTCTAAGAGTAAGGATTCTCTGAATGTGTCCTAGAACAAGATTCCTGGTGTTCCGCACAATATAACTAAAGGAAGGCATGCTTTTCATTGGGTTGGCAGCATCCCTCTGCACCCACTCACTGGGGACCCAATGCAAGTGCAACCACCATACAACCAAAGACTCCAAGCATTTGTGATTTCCTTGAGGCGGGATAAATTTAAAAGAACTTCCTTGCCTTGCCAACAACTCTCATAGGACGCACCATTGGGCCCTCGGTGATATCTCACACATCATATCTCTTCAAATACCAACCATCCTGTATAGCGAAAAAAATTAGGGCATCATCTTTTCTAAGAGTGGGGAGGCCCATAACCTGAAGAGGTACACTTGTTCCAGAGAAAACTCCAAACCACGGGTGATAAGGTGGTCCATATGATCCAGTGGTTGGGTATGGCAGTATCAATTTGCATAATCCTCTGAAGACTAGTGCCCCTCAAATGCTGTGTATGCACCCCTCTGTGATCCCCCGTGAGGCTTTTAAGCACTATGGGGAAGAGAGTGTCCGAGTGAGCCCACTGAATATGCGTAGCTGCCCCAAGAGGTCTACAATACTCATCCTAGATCAAGTCATTCACACATAATGTGTTGTTTGTTAGCCTCCTCAGCTGACCGTGGAGGTATGTGGACCAAGAACTTCCTCATGCAATCCCAAGCCCAAAGAAGGGATCTAACGAAGGGGGAGGATGGGGGTCAATGCTCTACCTCTTCTACCCGGAGTACACCGCGTAATCTGCTGCATAAAAAATTCTTTCCATGGCTCAGTGCCAAGAAGAAATCATCCAACAATCATCTTACAAAGCAATGCCTTACGTTGCACCTTTGGGTCTATGATGTTCAATCCCCCCTCTTGCTTGGGTAGGATATTGGTTTCCAAGAATTTGTGGCCCTGGTGTGTAGTGTGCCATCTAATCCTGACCAAAGAAAATTCCAAATGAGGCGACGTAACTGGCCAATTCATCCCCAATGAATAACCCAACAAGAAGTGATAAACCAAGCAATGGCCAGCAGCACTTGGTTAGCCACCAAGGCTCTGGATGCCAAATCAAGCTTCTTGCTACTCCAATGCTGAAGTTTTCTCTTAATGCTCTTGAGCACAGGTGCAAACTGTTGTGCTAGGGAGATGTCAATGCCAACCTAGTAGCCAACGTATCTCGCAGTGCATCCTCTCTCAATCCAAGTGAACCCCACATCCGAACCCCAATCTGCTTGTGAAGAATCACTTTTATGAAATCCCACAGACTTCTGCCAATTAATGGTGGTCCTGCCATCAAACAGAAAACCTCCAAGGCTGTTTGGAAGGCACAAAGACATGCACATGAGGCCTCCAAAAACATTGGGGTATCATCTGCTAGCTCCCGAGTCCAATAACTCTTCCTTTGTACGTAGAGGAAAATTGAAGCCCAAGACTCCTGGAGTAGCCCGAATGAGCCTGCTCGTAGCTGCATAGTAACAACAGCCGTTTCCTGCGGAAACTCCATTTCTCCCAAGACGCCATTTCTGTTTCCATTTTCTGTTTCCTAGTCTCACCTAGAAATTTCCCCCCCTTCCTCCTCTCCTCCCCTGCCCCCCCCCCCCCCCCCCCCCCCATCCCAAAGTTTGATTTTTTCCATGTTTTCTTGTTCTCTCTTTAAAAATGATGTTTCTCCTCTATTTCTCTCAACTTTTGTTTTTTTCATTTCTATTTAAATTTACTACATAATGTTATATGCTATTTTCATTGCGGAGACATCATCTGTTTCCGTTGCATGCAACTATGGTTGTATGGGAGTGAACTCTCCACCTTATTATTGTTTAAATCTTCCACTGCAAATAAACCTTGATTAGAAGCAATGTGCCTGCTCTAGGCTACCTAACATTGGTATTAGAGCATGGCCAAGACAACAAATTTTTAGGTTAAGATTATTTGGTCCTGCAGGAAAAAGGTTTTAGTGTTGGGTTTCAGACACTGAATGATTGTGTTGTGTTTGGGTTATATAAGAAACATGGTCTCTAATGATCAAGATGTACAGATTCCTCATCCCAGGAGGAAGACTTTCGGACAGAGAACTGGCAGATATTCTCTCCACGGTTACACCTGGACCTAGAATGACCTCATTGACCTAGAATGAGACCCCATCACTTTCATCTGCACCTGCAAAGATGCGTTTGAGAAGCAGTTGCAGTTTGAATAAGCCCATGAAGGCAAACTTCTTTAGGATGTGATGATAATGAGGCCCCATTGCTTATGAAGAGGAGCAGCTGGTGAAGACTTTCTCAGGAGATTGAGACTTTCTTGCAGAGAATGGTCATTGTTTCAGGGTTTGTGTTGCTTGATAGAGCCGCTTGTTGTGAAACCCCAAGCAAGGTGGTCTTCACGAGATTCTCAAAGGCTACCCCACTCGAGTTGATTACATGGGTTAATCAGTTTGACTGTGAAGGTCTATCTACAGTTCAATAATAGGTTCAAGAACTTCGGATTGGTGGCGATTAGAGAAACAGCAGATGTTCTCTCCACGTTTACACCAGGATCTAGAACAAAGTTTCATTGACCTAGAATGAGACCCCATACTTCTCAACGACACACCTGCAAAAATGTGTTCAAGAAGTAGTTGCACTTTGAATAAGCCCATGAAGGCAAACTTCTTTAGGATGTGATGATAATGAGGTCCGTTGCTTATGAAGAGGAGCAGCAGCTTAGATAAGAAGAAAACTAAAGCGGGTACATGAGACACAGACGTTCTTACAGAGTACGGCCATAGTTGCAGGGTTTGTGTTGATACTGGATAGAGCTGCTTGTTCTGAAGCCCCAAGCAAGGTGGTCTTCATGAGATTCTCGAAGGCTACCCCATTTGATTTGATTGCATGGGTTTGACTCTTACTCAAGGTTGTTCAATAATAAGTCCATCCGGATGATTTGGCGTGGATGATTTGGCATGGACCCACTCAAATTCCTCAAGCATTTTGTAACCCGGAGTGTGGATCTTGGAACTACGTAACTATTAATGGGATCAAGAACTTAAATAGCCACAAAAGAAAACCAATAAAACCATGAAAGTAAATGATGGACACATCAGTAGCGCTAGAATGGGGTGTTAGAATGGGCCTACCCTTACCCTCTCTTGAGATATCTAATTATCCAAAGGAATTAATCTAGTACGAGCTTTAAGGGTACCCTAGGGGGTTACCAGAATTCCAAATACAGCTTTCATGAAGAAAACAAATTCAAACAAAGGTACTGATGAAGAATGTCACAAGAGATAATCAAGTAGGCTCGTCAGAATGCTAAGAGCCAATCACAGAGGTGTTTCCTGCATCATTTGCCCATTTATATGGTTTTCCCCAGTTTCTCGTGCCCAAGTGTGCCCAGTGTGTGGATCCGAGTGTTCTGGGTCCCAATTCTGCGCTTTCTGATGTGCCAGATTTGTGCCCGGAAATGCCATTGCTGTACATGTTCCATGACCGAGAGATTGGTCCATAAATCAAGTGCACATGCATGACATTGTTTTCATGTGATCTGTATTCGTTTGTTTGCCTGTTATGAATGTCCAGTTTAGGGCCTGGGACGCCTACCTGTGAACCGTAGGAGTGCCTTGTATTCTGGGACGCCTACCTGTGAACCGTAGGAGTGCCTTGTATGCTGACATGTTTTGTGGCTTGTGAACAGGCTGTAAGTTTGCCAAAACCTTGGTTATTTTTATTAAAATTTCTTTGTAATGTTATAACCTTTGCAGGTTCACACTTGTAGTAAGTGAGTGGACATTTAATGAGTGTGCCTGGGCCCAACCCGGTCCTTGGGCACACCATGTGGAGAGGGCAACTTACTCATACATAGTGACCCTCCACGTGTTGTTGGGGTTGGTGGAAAAACTCAACGAAAGCATGCAGGCTGAAGGCGCATTCACAAAAGGATTGTTTTCACAAGAAGTGCAGGGAGTGGGAATTGAACGCCTTTGCTACAGGCTGCTGGTCGTCTGAACACCTTCGCTATACAGGCTGCTGGTCGGCTGAACGCCTTCGCTATACAGGTTGCTGGTGGGCTGAAATGCCTCTGCTACAGGATTGCTACTGGTCTGCTGATTGCTTGCTACAAGTGGCTGCTGGCTGCTGGTCGCCTATACTACCGGGTGCTGCTGAATCGCCTTGGTTACAGGCTGCTGCTGGCTGCTTGTCGCTTATACTACCGGGTGCTGCTGAAACGCCTTGGTTATAGGCTGCTGCTGGCTGCCTCTACGACTAGGTACTGCTGGTCGCTTTTGCTACAAGGAGCTGCTGGCCGCCTTTGCTCATAGTCACCATATGCAGGCTGCTGGCTGATCAACAGGCTCCTGGTCAGCCGTTTTGGCTTGGTCGTATGGGGCGGACAGCATCGTCACCTTTCAATGAGTCTTCTCCCACTGGAGTGTCCAGTCCAGGCGCTAGTACGGGCACACCAGCATCCTGTGTGGACCCGGAAAACCAGTACCGTGATTGTTTACTCCAATGAAGGGCGGGAAGATTTCTCGAGGGACATCGACTACGACAGGAACTCCTCTCCCTGCCTTGTTAGGTATTTGTATTCATTCCTGGTGCATTTATGGCAAATCTGACTTAAAAGCCTGTGGAACATTGTACCAATAAAATACTCCAATAATATACTTGGTATTGAGGGGGGGGGTCGGCCCGGAATCCCTCAGTGTGGTGTTACTGAGCATTTTCTCTTTTTCAATTTCGTAAGAAGTGTCATTTCGAAACCTTTTCGTTTCGTCCAAAACAGATGAAACGAAACGAAACAAAACCTTCGAAACAACGAAACGACGAAACGTTTCATGTTACTATGATCCACTGACATATCCTCCTTTGGTGCCATCTCTGTTAAAGAGACACCAAAACTACTAAAGAAATTGAATACCATGAACCAGACACTAGAATCTACCATCATAGTGTTGCGAGTTACAATGCAATGAAATGAATACAATTGAAAACAATTATCCAAACCATAGTTAGTTTTCAATGTAGAACCCTCCAAATTTCCCTTCAAGGGATTTACTTGCAGTTTTCGCCTTCCTTTTGGTGGTTGAACGAGGTCCAAGACCTAGTCCAAAATTGTCCACACGCCTTGGACAATTTCTAGGCACACAATTCTGTCTTGTTGACCTATGCCGCCTAGGTGGTCATTGCCTCGACAGACGTGGTTCCAGGCTTATGGTGTTTGCTCGTGACAATGAGCTTTTTGAGGACTTCATGTTGCTTCCAGGACCTAACGGTTTGTTGAAGCAACGTATGGAGATTGTAGGTAGGCCTAACCAATGCCGGGTTTGTCACTAGCAGGGGCACTTTGCTAGGGATTGACCTAGGCCTAGGGGTCAAAGGAGACGGTGCAAACGCGCCTCTTAGGCGACACAGCCTAAGGCTTTGTCTGTGCCAGCATTCTGCTAGGAGTGCCGTGTCGTCTCTCATGACCGCCCTCCTGGTGAGAATGCTAGGACACAAGCTCATGCTTCACCCACACAATGTATGGAAGAATGATTATGTATTGGATTAGAGTGATGAAGCTGCGAGTCATCTTCGCAAAAGGATGAAGCATCAGGCCATAATGACTTTGTTGAGTCCTCGTTGGGGTTGGATAGTACTTAGGATGTACATGGCATGGGGGATCATGAAGATGCACATCAAGATATGTTGCCATCTCAAGATGCTTTGCAGGATGTACAATATGATGTATCTGATCACAATGCTTTTCGATGCACTTATGTATTGTGCTCGTATGCAGAGACTGTGCAAAGCGACTCCCCCCTCCTTCAACATTATGAGAGGTGGCGGGCACAGATACCGGCTAAGTGTTTGCTTAGGTCCGGTGTCAAAACCACATCTTTACCTTGAGGATTGTCTCATGGAATGTGTGTGGCCTCGGAGGGCTTCCCACCTGTAGTAGGAAACGCCTCGTGAAGGACCAGCTCCATCCTATTGCTACAAGTAGAACTATGGATGTGCTCTTGTTGCAAGAGCACAAATTGGATAGGCATGAGTGTGGTAACACTGGGAAAGATCCTTTCTGGCTACACTTATTGGTCATGGGCAGATGGGGGTGTATGCATTTCTGTTGTAGCGTCACTTATGACTCATGTTATTGGATATGGTGTTATCATACCTACTAGGGCGAAGTAGATTATGGTCATGCATTAGGGTCAGAAATAGGGCATCTTGAATATTTATGCACGTAATGTGAGGTGAGAGGGTGGTCTTTTGGCCCTTTGGGACACCATCACAAACCTCCTCCCCCAGATCGATCATTGGATAGTTGGAGGGGATTTCAACATGGTTGAGCAGCCCTTTGACAAAAAGGGTAGCCGTGAGGGTAGAACACACCCCTTGGAGAGAGTCTCATGGGAAAGATTGAGGGTCTTGTTCTATGGTTGGGACTGTTGGATAGAGGATGGCTTCAAAGGAGGCCTAATTCTTTATCCTCCTCTTGGGATAACTGCAGCTGTGGGGATGGATGTATTTTGGCACGATTTGATAGGTTTTATGTGGATGATTGGAGCTTGCATAGGGGAGCCATCATTGCTATCATGCCTGGCACCACCAAGTCAGATCATTGACAGGTTCTTTTGTGCCTTAGGGAGTTGGGGACTCGCATGGCATCCCCTCGTGTCCATATCCTTGACTCTCTATATTTGGATGCAGAGATTTCACACGAGGTCAAAGAGATTTGGAGGTCATGTAACGATCTTGACCCTCGACAGAGAGTTGCTTTGGCCTTGGAGAGGACCATGCAGTATTATCATAGTGTTGCTTTGGCCAAGAAACAAGAAGCCTTGGACAAGGTGAGTTGTTGGCAGAGCAGGGAAGTCTTTTTATATTTATTCCACCCGGGGGATAATTATAGATGCTTGGAGCCTTTGATTGTATGGCGGTTTCCCTATCAGGTACTTGCATTGGGACCCCGGTGAGTAGGTGTGGAGGGATGCTACCAACCAATGACAAGCATGCCTTTCTTCAATTATACTGTGCGGAGCGCTAGGCATCTTGTTCTAGCACACATTCAGAGAGTCCCTACTCTTTGACCTCATTGGGAGGCTTATGGTATCACACCTGACATTTTGGAGGAGGTTGTGGCACTCTTATAGGAGGACACATATATCGTCCTTTATCTTCTTGGTGGCCTTGCCCCCAACTAGTGGATATTGGTTGTTGGTGTTAGCACAACATGCCTGAGATGTGCAGGAGCTTTAGAGACGGTTTACCAGTGCTTATGGGAGTGTAGGGAAGCACATAGGATTTGGATTGTGATAGCACATCTCCTTAGAAGAATGAGAAATGATGCTTACATTTCTTTCGGTGCTATGATTTGGCTGACATCGTTAGGTCCACAGCTCAGGTATGAAGGGAATGTCATGGATTTGGTCATTATGATCAGTTAGGGAGTTGCTCGGCGGTGGTGTCTTCAAGACATGCTGGAGTTAGGATACGTCCCCTGAGCCCCAACATAGAGGTTGGATGCTGCATGGGAGATTATTGCTAGTATTGGAGCGTGTCACATTTGGAAGGCTAGATGCATTGAGGCTATTGAGGTCACTGAGGCTCCCCACTTGCCTTGTTCTTATTATCCTTGGCCGGAATGACTTGTTTAATGCTTAATGTCCAATATCTATATATTTATGTGGTTTGACCAGAGCAATGATGTCAGCAGTAGTTCCATGTGTCAACGCCGTGTGAGTGTGACTTAGTCAAACGATAAGCCCCATGGGCTATAAAAATGTACTCACTCCTTGTACTTTCATATCAAAACAATCACATCAATATAGTCTTGAGTTTTGTGCAATCATTGTCTTTGTACTCTCTTTCACTCAACCATGGCTGCTCCATTGTTTCAACCACCATAGCTGAACCCTAACCCTAAAATACCAGCATGGTATCAGAGCTCGGCCTCTCTATCAGCACCCCAACTCACTTGAGCTCGCTGCCTCTCTGCCCCCATACCGGCTGATACACCCTTCACTACCTCTAAGCCCTACGAAACAGTTCTTCCTTCGCCTGCATAGCTGTTCCACATCTCTCTCGTATTCGACTGCTGTTCCACAAATCCGATGCTGTGCTGAGCGAGAAGCTACCTCAACAGTTCGTCATTGTCAACAACCCGACTAGGCAGAGCCTAAGCATAGCAGCCTGACTGGGCACACAAAACAACCACTACTGTGCGCTTCTCTCTACTTGTAGCCGACACCTGTCATCAGTTCCTGCTGGTCGCCATCTGGCAGCTAGCATCATCTCTGTAAGGGTAGACACTGCTTGTCGTCTATAAGAGCTAAGACCCCTTGTCTCCATCATTATGGGTTTACATGTGCTCATTGAAAAGTTTGACAGGGAGAACTTTCACACTTGGCAGACCAAGCTGAAATTCAACTTGATGAGTGAAGGTTTGTGGCCTTACATTGAGGGGATGAAAAGATGCCCAAAGAATGGGAAGATGCAGCACTAAAAGCCTGGAAGCTCAATGAACAGAAAGCCTTTGGGTTGATAGCCCTAGGGTTGTCCGACAACCTCCTACATCATGTAGCAGATCTCCCGACTTCTAAGGAAGCTTATGAGATGCTGGACAAGCTCTTCGGAGCTCAAGGGAAGAACTCCAAGGTTTCCCTGCAGATTTAGTTCTATGGACTTAGGATGCAGTCACTTGAGAGCTTTGATGCTCATGTGAATAAGGTGAAGTCCCTCATGAACTAGCTTGCAACACTCAAAGCTAATGTGGAGGAAGATGTGGTTGTCGCTGTGCTTATCAAGTCCATGCCAAAAGAACCCTATGGCGCCCTCATCACCAGTGACCACACTCAAAATCTCCCGACACTCACCTTGGAAGGAGTCATAAACTCCTTCAAGGAAGAAGAAAAGAAGTTCAAAGCCAGAGCAACAGTAGGGGATAGCACCTTCTACACAAAGAAGCAGAACTTCAAAAAACGCAAAGTCTGTGGCAGGACCAACCACATGACAAAGACTGTTTTTCAAAGAAGCCTTGCAAGCATTGTGGTCAGACAAATCACCGTGAAAATAACTGTTATCACAAAGCACAAGAAAATGTCACCCAGGAGGAAGAAGACTGCAAAGAAGAAGCAAACGTCACAGAGTTCGAAGCAGGGTGGGCTTTCTAAAAGCCCTCAACAACAAAGAAGAAGTTGGCTTGACAAAGTGCCTCTATTAAGGACTACACTAGTCATAACATTCCAGTGAAAAAAAGTCATAGGCTTAGATTAATCCAAGGAAGTATGTACTTGGATAACGCTTGAGGAGGGTGTTGAAAGCAAGCCTTAAATCCTAGTACAAATGTTGTTGGCATGGAAACATCATCTTAGTAAGTGCTTGTGTTCATGTGTGAACCGCCTCTTAGAGGGGCACATAATATCTAGATATTTTATGTAGTTTGACCTAATGATGTCAGCAGTAGTGCCATGTGTTAAGTCCATGTGGTTGTGACTTAGTCAAAAGATAAGCCCCATGGGCTATAAAAATGTACTCACTCCTTGTACTTTCGTATCAAAACAATCACATCAATATAGTACTTGAGTTTTGTGCAATCATTGTCTTTTACTCTCTTTCACTCAACCACTGCTGCTCCACTTTTTCAGCCACCATAGCTGAACCCTAACCCTAACCCTAAAATACCAACACCACGTGTCACTTACCTTATCCGACCCTGTTGCTATCTAATGTCCGGCTGTGCCTTGCATACTCGTAGGTGTGTCACACCCACACCCCTACCTTCACCCACACCCCTACCTTCACCCAACCTCCATCTTGAACACTCTAACATGCACTATCGATTGTGTCCCTACACTTGCTTGCTTTTTATTGGCATTACGTCTCTTTATCTTCAGCATGTGTCTTTACATGTAAGCTTTTTTTACTCAGAGCACATTGGAATAGACTTTGTGGGCATCTTGTACTCAAGATTTCAGCAGAATGCTGCAGAGACGAGAACAGTGCACAAAGTTACCCAAACAGCTTTAAGAGCACTGTCCATGGGTTGAGGCAATCAGAAAACCCCCCTTGAGCAAGCACCTTAGAGAAGCAGCAGTTTATTATAGTGGCATGGTAAATGCACAGCTGACCCAAGTGATCTGGTGTTTTGCGGGCTATCGGAACTTTGAAGTGGAAAAATGAAGGTGCTTGCGCAAAACATACACGAGAAACTCAAGAATGAAATCCATTTAATAGGGTCAACCATAAAGAATGCACAGAGGGTTGGCTGACAACCAGCAGATTGGAAACAACGTCCAATCGTATTTAAAGTAAGGTATAGGTCACACCTTAGAGCCTTGGTAAGTAGCAAGAGAGAATGCTTGAAATACACCCAATTGAGCATTGGGGTAGACCTTACCCCACAACAACAAGCCGAACAGAAAAAGCTTCTTGAAGTATGCAGAAGCATTGAAACAGAAGCAACCAAATTGCCCACCCTACGCACCCAATAGACGTTACACATAGTCTTTTGGAACTTCAGCAGATACTCTTGGAATAAGGCAGTTGTCTAGAGGAGCTGATACATGATGCAGACATTATGCTATTCAAGAGGCTTGGAATTATGATACTTAAAGGATCCCATCAAAAATCTCATATGCACTGCACTTTCTACGATGGCCACTAAGCAAACAAGAAGAGGAAATGGTGGTGTTGCATTTATGATTAGAAGAAATCTCAACTTAAAGGTTTTGTGATCAAAGAGTCTGTTTTAGACCACTACATATTCCTCCTGTAGAACAGCATCCCTCAGGTATGGAATATTCTCTTGGACCATTGGTACAAGAGAGTATAGACCACTACATATCAAGATCTCTTGGGGAGCGATAGGATTGCAACAGCCAGCTACACCTTCATGTGAAAAAATGATCCACGTATGTTTATGATAGATTTCAAGGAAGCTCATATGTATCAAATATAATTGCCAAATCTCTTCTCTTACAACCCAACCAAGATATCTATTGGTCACTGCTTGCAAAATGGGAAGTCTTCAAAGAATCCCTTGGGAATTCTCAACAACGATATTTGTTGTAAAAATCCCAAAGGGCTGTTTACACAATAATTGGATGCCTGCAAAAAGGGGTTAGATGTGAAATGCCTAATTGCCCAACAAAACGAATTACAGACATGACTTTGAAGCATACAAAGCTGCCACATGTATGCTCCATATTTCCAATAGAAGGAAGCATGAAGTCCAGCAAGGGATTGCACATGCACAACACAGAAGGCCAAAGAATGTGGAAAATTTTGTAGAACACCAAGGGGGAAAAAGAAGACGTTTCACACTTGAGGACATTTACCAACATTGTAAAATGCTCTATTTCAACGCTTATGCAGGACCAATGCCCAAGTATGGAGTAGCTCACAGAAGATGTCAGGGAGGGGCTCCAAAAACTCTCAAACCATAAAGTAGCTCACAGAAGATGTCAGGGAGGGGCTCCAAAAACTCTCAAACCATAAAGCAGCTGACTTTGCATAGACATCCACAAATAGTTAAGACACTATGCTTGTCTTTGTTTTTTATATATTGTGTAGACATGTACTTGCATGATTGGGTCTCATAAGACTCAAAAGACAACTATTTACCCTATCTATTTAGCTATCTGTTTTGAGTTTTCTGTCTGTCTTTTGTGCAATCTTTTGCATATTTTAAAGTTGATAAAGACCTTGTACACATCGAGCAGTTTTTGGAGTTGAGAAGGATCTCATTACCTTAAATGCTTAATTTTGAATCATCTCTAGCCCAGCTTCACAAAATGTTCAATTTTGCAACAGACTCAAGCATTGAGTGGTCAGTTGCATTCAAGGAATTCGCTCATCCCAACATAGAAACCTTCTCAGTGGTTGGAAGAATCGGGCCGATTTTCCTTCTTGCAGCAACCATGTTTGGATTTGTCATTCAAATGAGTAGCCTTGTTGTCGAAAGGGAACTGAAACTTCGGCAGGTATATAACTATTTTTGTTCTTTAAAAATTAAAATGTACTAAACAATTAGCTGACAATTTGATTTTTGTGTCTTTCCAGGCCATGTCGATAATGGGGCTCATGGACTCAGCCTATTGGTTATCTTGGTTTTTATGGGAGACTACATTGGCATTCATATCCTCGACCCTTATTGTACTCTTTGGCATGTTGTTCCAGTTCTATCTTTTCCTCCACAATAGTTATGGCATACTCTTCTTCTTGTTTTTCCTCTTCCAAGTCAACATGGTAATGTCTTACCTCATGTTTTCTTTTTTTTTCAAATTTTTAATCTACAGAAATTTGAATTTAAAATCTTTACATGTTTACTTTTCCGAATATGTATTTCATCTTTACTCCACCACATATCATGGCCATTTCTCCTAGAATTTTGGTGTGCTGCCATGTTCTTGTTCCTTGCCATTGAGGATGAACCTAGCCGAGCCAAGATAGAAAAACATGCGTGAGGAAGTGATCTCCGTGAAGTGCATCTTCGGTGGAAGCTCCCAAGGTATGATCCATGTGCAGTGGGTGTAGAGGCTGAGAAGATCTAACCGGATTGGTGTCCTCATGAGAGAGCTCAAGAAAAGGGGAGTCCAAACTGTACTGAAGGGGTGGACCGTGGGAGGCGGTCCATGTGGAGCCTATCTCCTGAGAACCGAGTGGAAACTTAGGCATACCATATTCCAGGGTGGCTCTCGAGTGCTGCTTGCTATCTCGAGGAATCCACGACAAACCTCACGTACCTGTGGGGATCCATCGCACGGATGCGATAGAGGTATGTGGCTGTTTGGGAGAATGCATGCACTACCATCGGGGCTGGAACAAACTCTGCCTGGATAATCTCGTGTGGGACTGATGGTTTGCTGTGGATCGTATGGGAAAACATCATGACCTGGGGACTCTCAACTTGCTTTCAATGAAGCTCGAGATCTCATCAATGTAGAGGCCGAAAAAGAGTGGGTGATAGAAGGCAGCCCTGTTTCACCCCAGTAGTGCTGGAAATCTCCTGTGATGTACCTCCTGGGGCTCTCACTTGTCCGGTGACGGACTCATAGAGGGATGATGCTCCAAATCATGTCAGATGGGACTCCGATCTCCTGTAGACGGTGTAGGAGGCGGGCTCGGGGTACAATATCAAAAGCTTTGCGGAAATCCACAAAGCAGCAGTAAATCGTCTGATGTCGTGCTCGACCCTCCTCGATGATGGCATGGAGGGTGAAGATGTGGTCAAGGGTAGAGTAGCTCCTCCGAAAGCCAGCTTGTCCTGAGTCTCCATCCTTGGCTCTTTGCAAATGAATTGAGCTCCGCCTCTAGCACTAATCCATAGAGTTTGGCCAATGTGTGGCCAATCATGATCGTCCTGTAGTTATTAGGATTAAGTGGATCTCTGGCTTTGAGGATGGGGGTGATGGTGTTGGTGGACCAAGAGGGTGAAAATCCTTCACAAAGGGCTCTATTGAATATTTAGGCTAGTAGGGGCACCAGGGTATCATCGGCATGCGAGATGTACTCGGCAGTGAGTCCCTCATGATCTTGGGCTCGCCCATTGCGTAGTCTACGAATGGCCTTGAGGACCATGCCCTTTGTGAAGAAGGTGGTGGTGGGGCGGGGATCTGGTGGTGGGGGTAGGGGTGGCTGATGGGGGATATGATAGAGGGAGCGTGCATAGGAGTGCCATGTGTCCGGGCAGGTGATAGGTGTGGGAGGGCAATGTTCTCGGAGTTTCCTCCAGGCCTCTTTGCAATTCGGCCCTAAGAAAAGTCAGTATAACTCATCCTCTTTCCGAGCATAGAACTCCCGTTTCTTGCGTTGGGTGAGCTGTTGAGAAATCAGTTGCGCTTGGCGCTTCGTGATTTGCCCACTCCGTTCCTCATGCTTAAGACGGCAGCGTGTGGCTCAGCATTTGTCATCATACCAACAATTCTGGGGCATGGAACCCCAAGGTGGCTTGGCGGTAGACCGCCGCGTGCAGATGAAAGAAGCAGTGGCGGATGTGTGGAGTATGGTAGTGAGTTGTGTTGTGAGGGTGGATAGGGGGACAGTAGGTTCCACATCCTGGAGTTGGTAGCATAGTTGTTACGAGGCGCGCCTCTAACAGTTTGAGGCGTACGACTACCTGATCGAGGCATCCACCCCCAAAAAAAAAATTTGGTTTGAGTCTTTAGACAGGGGCTTTAAGGGCCCAAGGCAGCCCCTCACACACACACTCATTTCTTCCTCATTCTCTCCCTCCCTCCCTTAAGCCTTTCTCAAGACCCAAAGTTCAAAGTTCAAAGTTTAAACACACTAGGATGATGATGTTTTTTATACCCACTTTTGGAGCTATCTCTACACTATACCGGTTCATTTCAGTTCATTTCATTTTACTTTGTACCCTTGAATCTTGATGATGTATCTAGATGATGAGGATGGACTATTTTGGTCTCATAGGTCATTTTGGCCTTTTGTAGACGTTTAATACAACTTTCTTTCTTTCACACACACACTCTCTCTCCCTCTCTCATATACTCCATGCATATAGCTTTGCATTCTCCTAGTAGTAGAGCTCCATCACCTCCCCCACTCATTGTACTTATTGCACACCCAGATTCAGCTTTTTTAGTTCAGTACTTTTTCATTTTGTTGGGATGAGAGAGGATACCCCACACAGGTACATTGATTTGTCTCATAGGCCGAGTTCGGTCTTTTGGAAGACGTTAATAAAATCTTTCTTTCTTTCTTTCTTTCTCCCTCCCTCAAGGCTCATACATACACACTCTAGTCTCTCTCTCCATTGGGCCATCAGGGCACCGACCACGCTCCCAGGGAGTCACCATTGATAGAGCAGTTATCTTATGTCGTGCTTGTCGGCCACGTCCACCAGGATCCCGACCACGGCATCCTCACCATCGCCAGATCAGAGCCATTATTGCTCGGCATCGGAGGCGCCTACCTCGCTTCTACGACCTCTCCATTCTAGACAGCCCCATGGCGGAGATACTCGATCTAAGGAGAGGGCAACACTTCAACTAATCAGCATACATGGATCTACCTGATATACATTTTTCAGTATTTTCCAGTATTTTCTAGTATTTTCTACTCAGTATCATCTCGGAGTCTTACAGTTCTGTTCTTATAACTGTAGGACAATCAGTGTTATTGTACTTTTTAGTCTCATTTAGTTGTTCTCTTTGATGAGACACCAACTTCAGATGTACTCTCAGTTTTGGTCTCATAGGCCACTATGGCCTCTTAGAGACGTTAATATATCATTTCATTTCATTTCTCTATACTCTACCGGTTCATTTCATTTTACTTTGTACCCTTGAATCTTGATGATGTATCTAGATGATGAGGATGGACTATTTTGGTCTCATAGGTCACTTTGGCCTTTTGAAGACGTTAATATAACATTTCATTTCATTTCATTTCTCTCTCTCTCTCTCTCTCTCTCTCTCTCAACTTTCACTATATATCTATCTATCACTATATATATATATATATATATATATATATATATATATATATATATGTATGTATGTAATAACAGACGCCTCTAACACGCCTCTAACGTCTCTAAAAAATACGAGTCTTTCGAGGCGCGTACCATACCCGCCTCGTACCAAATGCGGCGGTAGATGTGGTTGGAGTAAACAAGGTCAAGCTCGTGATCAAAAAGAGAACTGGAGAAAAGGGGAGTCCAAACTATACTGAAGGGGTGGGAGGCGGTCCATGCGAAGCCCATATCTTGAGAACCAAGTGGAAACTTGGGCATTCCACACTCTAGGGTGGCCCTCGAGTGCTAGCTGTCTTGAGGACTCTAGGGCAAGACTCGAGTACCTGTGGGGATCCATGTGACTTGATGTGAGGGAGGTATGTGACTCTTTGGAAGAGTGCATCCACTACCATCGGAGTTGCAGCAAACTGTGCCTGGATAATCTGGTGTGAATTGATGGTTTGTTGCGGATCATATTGGAGAACATCATGGCCTGGGGCCTCTCAACTCGGTGCCAATCCTTGTCGGCAAAATCTGGCCCTCATGACGTTGCTCCATACATCAAGGCTGGTCTGATGAGGGTGTCAAAAGGCCAACCCTCTGTTTCGAGCTTCTGGGAATGTGCATGGAAGCACTGCCGCTCAAGTAGCCTCAAGGCTGCGTATCCCCGTTTCACTTTGGCATGTGCTGTCGGAAGCATGGGCCATTTAAAGTGACACCAAGTAGACATAGGATGAGACAATCTCCACAGGATCCTCTCTATACGTGAAGCTCAATTCGGAAGTGAAGGGGCGGGAGGTATTGAAGACCATTACCTTGATTTTACCAAGGTTAACAATGAGGTCCGGTTGAGTGCAAAAATCCCGTAAGGCATCCAAATGTCTCTGAAGTCCCTTGGCTGAAGCTGAAAGGAGGGCGATGTCATCTGCATAAAGTAGTAGGGGAATCAATATGCCTGCTAGTGGTTGACCAGCCCACTTAATCTGTCAATGAAGCTCGAGATTTCATCAATGTAGAGGCCAAAAAGAGTGGGTGATAGAAGGCATCCCTCTTTCACCCCAATAGCAGTGGAATATCGTGCGATGTACCTCTTCAGGCTTTCACTTGCCTGGTGACGGCGGACTCATAGAGGGAAATGATGCTCCAAACCATGTCAGATTGGTACTCCTATCTCTTGTAGTCATTGTAAGAGGCGGACTCAGGGTACAATATCAAAAGCTTTACGGAGATCCGCAAAGAAGTAGTAAATCCTTTGATGTGGTTCTCTACCCTCCTTGATGATGGCACGGAGGGTGAAGATGTGGTCAAGGGTAGAGAAGCTCCTCTGAAAGCTTGCTTGTTGTGAGGCTCAGCTTGCGTGTCTCTTTGGAAATGAACTGAGCTCTACCTCTAGCACCGATCCATAGAGTAGCACCGATCCATAGAGTTTGGCCAATGTGTGGCCAATCATGATCGTCCTGTAATTATTAGGATCAAGTGGATCTCCGGTTTTGAGAATGGGGGTGATGGTGTTAGCGGACCAATAGGGTGGAAATCCTTCACAAAGGGATCTATTGAACATGTAGGCTAGTAGGGGCGCTAGGGTAGTATCATTGGCATGTGAGATGTACTTGGCAATGAGTCCCTCGTGATCTTGGGCCCGCCCATTACGTTGTCTATGGAGGACCATGGCCTTTGTGAGGAAGGTGGAGGTGGTGGGGCAGGGATCTGGTTGTGGGGGTAGAGGTGGCTAATGGGGGATAAGATAGAGGGAGCGTGCATAGGAGTTCCATGTGTCCAGGTAGGTGATATGCGTGTGGGGGCGTTGTTCTCGGAGTTTCCTCTAGGCCTCTTTGTAGTTCGGCCCTAAGAAGAGCCGGTATAACTCCTCTCTCGGAGCGTAGAACTCTCGTTTCTTGTGTAGGCGTTGAGAAATCCATTGCACTTGGTGCTTTGTTGCCCAATCGGCACCTCAATGGTCATGCCTAAGAGGGGAGCTTGTGGCTGAACATTCGTCATCATACCAACAGTTTTGGGGCATGGAACTGCGAGGTGGCTTGGCGGTAGACCGTCGTTTGCAGATGAAAGAAGTGGTGGCAGATGTGTGGAATATGGTGGTGAGTTGTGATGTGAGGGTGGTTAGGGGGACAGTAGGATCCACATCTTGGAGTTGGCGGTAGATGTGGTCGAAGTAAACATGGTCAAGCTCGTGATCAAACTGGACTTGGGTGTAGAAAGAAAGAAAGAAAGTTGTATTAACATCTTCAAAAGGCCAAAATGACCTATGAGACCAAAATGTTACATCATGTCCATGGAATACATCATCATGGTACTGAAAGTAAAGCTAAAAGAAAATATACCTGAAAAAAAAACAAAGAGCCTCAAGCTCTAGCATCACCCAAGAATATCTTGCATAGGGCACTGCAACATGGTACCTAGTGTAGTGAGGCTGACATGTCAGCCTTTCATAGGCCTTGGAGCTCTAGAAGAAAAAGTCCCAGGCATCCCTGATCTGGGAAGTCCATGATCCTAGAAAGTGGTCCGAACCCAGCTCGGAAGAGGTAATTGAACCTCCCCCGAATCTCATAGTATACAGGGCATCAGCATATGTAATGATCCTATCTCGGGCTCTGTGTGACAGAGCTGGCATATCCTGTCCTGTGGTGCGGACGCCCTGGCTCTACATCTGGCAATCTCCACTCTCAGTTGGTGGGACGAGGTGCGGATCTGGCCGATAGCACATCTCACCCCAAAAGATAGGTGTGTGTCCATGTAGCGTGGGTGGATGATGAACCATCCTCTGTCAGGCATAGGAGGTGATCTCTGTAGAAGGCTATCTTCGTCCTCAGTGGGATGACTAGGTGAACTCCATGTCCTGTGAGTATCCGGTCTGACAATGTCCTTCCTGATAACCCTGTTCCGCTCTGTGCGGTTGAGAGAAAATGACGGGGCCTCTACGTTGTACTGGAACGGGGGGAGTGCCTCCATCTGCATACCATGCATGCCAAACCAAGTGCCTACCTGTACAAACCAGCACTCTGTATCTCCCTAAAGTGTTAGCTGTCACGAGGACTCCAGGGCTAGCCTGTGGTATCTATCTAGTGGAAGCTCCCATAGCCTGTGCCAGTATGTCACTGTCTGGAATAGAGCCTCTGTCACTATCGGTGCAGCCCCCATCACTGCCCGCACAATATCATGGCACTGATGGCTTATTCTAATCATGGGTGAGATCATTGCCACTAGGGGCCACTCCATCGGCTTCCACCCATCATATACCTCCTCTGTATCTGTCTCGGCCAGCTCTCTCCTCTGTCTCCTCTTGTGGTATAAGCTGGGATCCTAGATGGGGACACCATACAGTAGTGCAGGTGTAACTAGAGTATCAAATAGCCAAAGCTTCGTCCTCGGCTCCTGAAACTGTATGTGAGCATTGCCTCTCTAGCAAGCCAAGGGCTACATACCCCCTCATCAATCTAGCTTCGGCCGCCTTCCGCATCGAGAAGTGAGGTCCAGCAAAAGTGATCCCAAGGTATATATATGAGGTAACATACTCTAGAAGCTCCCCACTATATGTAAACTATACTGCAGATCTACTTGTCCACTGAGGAGGTGTTAAAGATCATGACCTTGGTCTTTCCAAGGTTCATAGTGAGGTCCCGGTCCTCGCAAAAGTCCCATAATGCATGCAAATGCCTCTACAGCCCCTCTGGTGAATCAGAAATAAGAACAATATCATCTGCATACAAGAGGATCGGTATCAGGACTCCTACTAAATGTGCTCTTGGTCCTCCCTCTCTGTCTATGTAACCTGAGATCTCGTCAATGTATAGACCAAATAGAGTAGGAGACAAGGGGCAGCCCTGCTTCACCCCGATAGTGCTGTGTGATCTCTGAGTCACCTCCAGGAGCCCGTACTCTCCTATGAGTGACTCATAGAGTGTAATGATCCCCAAAGCATCTCTGTTGGCACTCCCATATCCTGCAGTCTCCTCATGAGTCTGGCCCGTGAGACGGTATCAAAAGCTTTGCGGAAATCCACTAAGCAGAAGTATATCCGATGCCTGTGAGCCCTCCCCTCCTCATTGATCCCCTGTAGTGTAAAGATATGATCTAGTGTGGAGTGCCCTCTCTTGAAGCTTGCCTGCCCCGGTGCTCTGAGTCTCTGCTCCTTGGACCATCTACTAAGCTCATGCTCCTTGGACCATCTACCAATCATGATAGTCCTGTAGTTGTTGGGGTCCATGGGGTCACCTGCTTTCAAGATAGGTACAATAGTATTCGATGACCAGCTGGCAGAGAAGCCCTCACATAGAGCCGTGTTAAACATGTGAACCAGTAAGGGGGCTAGCCTGTCCCTAGCATAAGAGAAATGCTCGTTGAGGAGTCCATCATGATCCCGTGCTCTGCATCCTGTCAATAGCATCTCTCACCATGCTCAGGTGAAAGAAGGAAGAGTGTGGGGGACGAGGTTCGGGTGTGCGGGGGAGAGGTGGCTGCTCGGGGGCATGGTAGAGAGAGGTGGCATAGGTGTGCCAGGTGCCGGGTGAAATAATCGGAGTCGGCAGGCGATGATCTTGGAAGATCCTCCAGGCCTCCTTATAGTCCCTCCCAAGAATAGCTAGTATAGCTTGTTGGGGTAAAGGCATTATGCCCACCCTTGTAGTGTGTACAAGCCCATAAGTTATAGTACATAGTACACTTAGTACTTTTAATGTACTAAGTGCACACTGTGTACTAGTGCAATATACATGTGTGATAGGGGAGTCACACACTCATGTTTGAGTTGACTTATCCCCACAACTCTCTCTCTCTCTCCCCCTTCTTCTCTGTCTGTATGTCTCCCACATGAAACCCTAACAATTAACTCTCCCATTCAACTGGTATCAGAGTACTATGTATGGTCTTGAGACAGCATGGTCTGGCGCAGGCAAGTAGCTTGCAGGTGTGTGTCCAAGCAAGCATGGCTGAAGGCCGATAGCCTGTGCGTGTGAGCATTGGTATGCGCAGCGCTGGACTTGGGCGTGAGCAAATCACAGGGTAGATGTGCGTATGCAGGCAGAGCCGATAGCCTGGAGTAGAAGCGCAAGGAGTCAACGTTAGCAGGTCGACTAGGTGTTGACGGACAGAGCTGCATCGCTTTATCTACAGCAGCGCAGCAGCAGCGTAGAGGAGGCCTGCACGAAGTGGTGAAGGAGGTGGAGCCCGTCGCCTGTCAGTTTGACTCCACGCCTGTCAATTTGACCACGCATCACCCGTCGCCCGTCATTCGCCTGGCCTGCATGCTTTCCAGTGTAGATAGACTGATTGGGTGCTGGTCGCACTGTCCATTCTGCCCAACTGGTCGCCTTGCCCAGTCCATGCAGCCCAGCTAAGGCTGCCCGGGCTGCCTAGCGGAGGTAGCCAACAGCCAGGCAGCTGAGCGAGTTGCCCAGCCAACCAGGCGCCATCAGGCGCCTACAGCAGCAACAGCAGCGCTCGCAGCAGCAGAAGCAACACCAAGCGCAGCCAGCGCTTGCAAAGCAGCAGCAGCCAGGCGTATCCGTACAACAGCAGCAACAGCAACAGCAGCAGCAGCATCAGCATCAGCATCAGACGTGCCCCCCCCCTCTCCTGCAACAACAAAATTCAGTCTGCAAATCTCAGAGAAATTCAAAAATTAAGAGGTATTTGCTTCAGTTCTTTGGGAATTTCTTATCGATTCAATCAATTGAGCAGGTACAGGTGCCAAAATTGCTCAAATTTTGAGCAAAATTGGCAAAATTGGGTGACATTGGTCACAATCAGGATCAATTTGCAGGAAATTGGATGTCAAAATTTGGGGCTTTTGATGTAATTGTGCAATTAAGCATTCATACATGCTATATGATGTGAGAAATCGCACATTCGGGCAAAATTGCAGTGCAGATCAAAGGGCTTTTGTGCCGACTGGATTGATTTGCATGCAGGCAATGGCATTTGATGCTTTGGGCAATGTGTTGATGCCTGACAAGCACTCAATGTGCCTGTAAATCAAGGGGCTTTTATGTACTGGATGTTTATGTGGCCAAGGGGAAGCATTGCGAAGACTCTGGATGCCTTCATGTGCGCTAATGTACCATGTATGATTAGAAATTGATCTTAAATCAAGGGGCTTTTCAAGATTTTATGCTTGTTGAGCTTGGCAAAGCAGCAGGCAAGACTTTTATGCCTTGAATCCTCAGAAATCAGCTTGCAGTCAAGGGGCTTTTGCCCAATTTCTGTTCGGGACTGTTGTATGCAGTGAAAGGGACTGTAAAAGTCTGATTTTCACTCATTTGGACAGCCAGGAGAGCATTTATTGCTATTGTACTTGCTGGTACAGATTTGGTACAGCTTTGTACAAGTTTTGGCATGGCTGCACATTGATTTGAGTGACCAAAAGGCTCAATTTCAGCTGTTGTACTTGCCGGTACAGGTTTGGTACATCATTGGTGAGCACATAGTACTGCTGTACAGTACTTTGGAAGGGCAACATAGCACATTTAAGGTGCTGTCCTAAATCTGCAGCAACCAGATTTTGGTGATTTTATCACATACAGTGGGAGTAGAGTTGCATTTGTGCTTCCGCAGTGGGAGATAAACTTTGGGAGAACAACTGTGAGCACTTTGTGTGCTTTTGGTGCAGTGTTTGCACATTTTGCAGGGAGTCAGGCATTGACAGGTTGCATATTACTATGGCAACCACAGGTGAGAGCTCTTCATTGCTTCACATCAAGAAGCTTGAAGGCTCACATAACTATGATATTTGGCAAACCCAGTGCTATAATGTGTTGCTCCAGAAGAAGCAGCACAAGCCTATCAAATAAAGGGGTATAATGCCCGCTTCTCTTACTGATGAAGAGTGGGAAGATATGGATGAGCTAGCAAGATCCACCATCATGTTGTCTGTGTCAGACACTTTACTTTTCAGCATTCGTGAAGAGAAGACAGCTTGGGGAATGTGGCAAAGATTGCAGGACTTGTATGCCCAGCAAAGTGCCTCAAGCAAAGTGTATTGGTTGAAGAAACTCATAGGTCTTCAGATGAAGGAAGGGGCGTCTATGACAGCCCATCTAAATGAGTTTAATGGTATTGTCAGCCAAGTTATAAATCAAAAGTTGGCAATGGACGATGAGTTCAAAGCCACCTTTCTCTTATGCACTTTGCCAGAGAGTTGGGACACATTCAGGACAGCCACTAGCAATTCAAATGCTATGCTGTCATATGCAGATGTTGAGGGTGCTCTTCTTCAAGAAGAGATGAACAGGAAGAACAATTCCGTTGGAAAGTCCAATGCAATGAATGCACGTGGGAGATCCCAACAAAGGGGTAAAAGCCAAGAACGGGGAAGGAGCAAGTCTCGTCCAAAAAGGACTTGGAATGCCATTATTGTGGCAAGAAGGGACACATCAAAAAGCAATGCTACAAATGGAAAAATGATCAAAAGGAAAAGGGCAAAGGAAAAGACAAAGACAAAGATGAAGCCAAAGATGCAAAGCCAAAGGGCAAAAGTGGAGTCAAGATTGAAGAAGTCAATGTGTCACATGCAGGTGACAGTGAGGATGAGGTCCTATTCACGTCTTCACTTGATGCCCATTCACTACTTGCAGGAGATGGTCATGGTATGCACTCATGGATCATTGATTCAGGCGCCTCCTTTCATGTCACAGGTTGCAGAGACTTGTTTGTCAGGTATACTGCTGGCAATGAAGGAGTAGTTTATTTGGGTGACAACCATGCATGCAATATTCTTGGTAGAGGTGATGTGAGGCTTGTGTTTTCAGATGACTCACAGCTTATGCTCCATGATGTCAGGCATGTGTCTGAGATCAAGAAGAACCAGCTTTCTACTGGACAGCTTGATGATGCTGATTATGTTACCACATTTGGTCGTGGAAAGTGGAAGATTAGTAAGGGCTCACTGGTTGTTGCCAGAGGCTCTAAGGTGGACACTCTTTACTTCATGCATGCAGGTGTTTGTCACCATGCTAATGTAAATGCAACCGAGCTGCCGAAAATCTCTATGTGGCATAGCCGGTTGGGACACATGAGTGTCAAAGGAATGGAGCAATTGTCTCGTTTTGGTTACTTGCCTTCTCTAAAGTTTTCAAGTTTTCAGTTTTGTGAGCATTGTATATATGGCTGGCAACTCGAGTGCCCCCACAAGAAAGCTCTTGGACAGAAAGATGCTCAGTTAGAGCTTGTGCATACAGATGTATGTGAGATGCCTCAGCTTTCTCTGGGAGGGGCAAAATATTTTGTGTCTTTTATTGATGATGCCACACGCAAGGTGTGGGTTTATCCTCTTCGTTTGAAGAGTGATACATTCTCAGTGTTTCAGAAGTTTGTTGCTCATGTTGAGAATCAAACTGGCAAAACACTGAAGGCTTTGCGTTCCGACAGTGGTGGAGAGTATATGTCCAAACAGTTTCAGGACTTTTGTGATGCTAAAGGCATCAAGAGGGAGCTCTCTACTCCTTATGATCCTCCACAAAACGGGACAGCAGAGAAGATACAGGACCATACAGGAGAAGGTCCGTTCTATGTTGTCACATGCTGCATTACCTCATGGTTTTTGGGCTGAAGCTGTTATGACAGCCGTTCATCTTATAAATAGGTCACCTAACACGAGGCTTGGTGGGAAAGTGCCAGAGGAAGTATGGACAGGGAAGCCTCCGCCATACAAGCACTTGAGAGTGTTTGGTTGCGTTGCGTACGTGCACATACGCAGGGAAATGCGCACCAAACTTGATCCAAATGCATATTCCTAGGATATGGTGACAGAGGTGAAATGGGGTATAGACTTTGGGATCCAGTGAATAGAAAGATTATACGCAGCAATGATGTCATTTTTGATGAAACATGCATGTATAAGGAGCCTGCAAGGCAACAGGAGCCTGGCAGAGTCATCTTTGATGATGATGGACATCATGGACAACAACAAAGGGCTGTAAATCAGCCATTACAGCAGCAAAACCAGCCCTTAAATGGTGCTGAAAATGGTCCAAATGGATAACCAGAGCAGAAGATATCCCTATGGATATCCCACAGTTAGAGGAGATACCGGGCATGATTTTTCAGCCTTATGGCATGGAACAGGAGCCACCAATAGGTGATATGCAGGCTGGACAGCAACTTGCAAATGATGGTCATTGGGTACGGAGGTCCACAAGACCCTCCAGAGCCCCTGACAGGTTTGTTCCAAGGGTTGACTACTTGATGCTCACTGACTGTGGGGAGCCCTCATGTTATAAGGAGGCTTTACAGAGGGCAGACAAGGCTCTTTGGGAGCGTGCCATGAAGTCAGAGATGGATTCTCTCCACAAAAATGGAACATGGAAGTTGGTGCATTTGCCTACAGGCAAGAAGGTTTTGCCATGCAAGTGGGTTTACAGGCTCAAAGTTGCACCAGATGCAAAGCCAAGATACAAAGCCAGGTTAGTGGCTAAGGGCTTCAAGCAGGAATATGGTGTGGACTTTGATGAGATCTTCTCTCCAGTGGTCAAAATGACCACACTTAGAGCTGTATTAGCTTTGGTTGCTCATGATGATCTGGATTTGATTCAGATGGATGTGAAGACTGCTTTTCTTCACGGTGATCTCCATGAGGAGATATATATGCAACAGCCAGAGGGTTATGCAGTAAATGGAAAGGAGAAGCTTGTATGCAAGCTGAAAAAGAGTCTTTATGGGCTCAAACAAGCACCAAGGGAATGGTATCATAAATTTGATACATTCCTGAAATCCCAGGATTTCAGGAGAAGTGACATAGATCACTGCTTATACACCAAGAAAGCTTTGGATGGCAATCTATTGATCCTCATCTTGTATGTTGATGATATGTTGATTGCCGGGAAATCTCGTAAAGAGATGGATGCCTTGAAGAAGAGACTGCATCAAACCTTTGATATGAAGGATTTGGGTGATGCAAATCACATTTTGGGTATGCGGATACTTCGGGACAGAAATCAGCATGTGTTGTATTTGTCTCGGAAGGAATACATTGGCAAAGTTTTGCAGAGGTTCAATATGGACGGGGGGAAGAAGACTAATACTCCTTTGCCTCCATATGTGAAACTCAGTGCTATGGACAGACAGCCCACAGTCAGATAGTGGCAGGGCTGATATGGCCAAGATTCCGTATGCTTCAGCTTGTGGTAGTCTCATGTATGCCATGGTTGCTACTAGGCCGGACATTGCATTTGCAGTGGGAGTGGTTTCTAGATACATGGCCAACCCTGGCAAGAAGCATTGGGAAGCAGTAAAAGGTGTCGTGAGATACCTGAAGGGCACACAAGATATGTGCATTTGCTTTGGCAAACAGGATGCATTAGTGCATGGTTACACGGATTCGGATTATGCCGGTCATCCAGATAACCGGAAGTCTACTACCGGTTATGTGTTTACATTCACAGGAGGTGCTGTGTCATGGATATCCAGGATGCAGAAGTGCACTGCCTTATCTACTACAGAGGCCGAGTATATTGCAGCCACAGAGGCTTGCAAGGAGGCATTATGGCTATCTCGGTTAGTGGTCGATTTGGGTTATACAGGGGATATTCCATTGTTGCATTGTGACAGTCAGAGTGCCATCCAGTTGGCAAAGAACCTTGTCTTTCATGCAAAGACGAAACATGTGGATGTGAAGTATCACTTCATCAGAGAGGTGATAGAGAACAAGCAAATTCAGCTTGTTAAGATTCATACGGATGACAACCCGGCTGATCTGTTGACAAAGAGTTTGCCTCCAGAGCGGTTTGCTCATTGCAGACACTTGATGGGCATTGGATGAGGCCAGTTTCAACCTTGATATGGCCTTGTATATTATCATGTACATGCTGATTTTTTCTTTTCCTTCATTTAAGGGCACTTTGCCTTTAAGTGGGAGGTTGTTGGGGTAAAGGCATTATGCCCACCCTTGTAGTGTGTACATGCCCATAAGTTATAGTACATAGTACACTTAGTACTTTTAATGTACTAAGTGCACTATGTGTACTAGTGCAATACACATGTGTGATAGGGGAGTCACACACTCATGCTTGAGTTGACTTATCCCCACAACTCTCTCTCTCTCTCTCTCTCTCCCTTCTTCTCTGTGTGTATGTCTCCCACATGAAACCCTAACAATTAACTCTCCCATTCAACCCACCCTTGTAGTGTGTACAAGCCCATAAGTTATAGTACATAGTACAGTTAGTACTTTTAATGTACTAAGTGCACTATGTGTACTAGTGCAATATACATGTGTGATAGGGGAGTCACACACTCATGCTTGAGTTGACTTATCCCCACAACTCTCTCTCTCTCTCTCTCCCTTCTTCTCTGTGTGTATGTCTCCCACATGAAACCCTAACAATTAACTCTCCCATTCATAGCTCTTGCTCAAGCCTGGCTAGGTAGGCTCTCTTCTTTCTTCGTGTGAGACGTCGAAAGATCACTCGTGCCTGCTGGTGAGTGGTGGATCCTAGCACCACCTCCCGATGTAGACGGGCTCGGGTATCACGACATTCCTCGTCATACTAGCTATTCTGTGGGACAGTCCCTCTAGGTGATGTAGGGGTGGCTCTAGAGTGCGGGAAGGCGGCTGCAACGGACGTATGGAGGGTGGCTGAGAGGTGTGTGGTAAGCTCATCAAGTGGGATGTGGGGGTCGAGGTCGGAGAGGATGTGGTAGACGTGATGAGAATAGATGGAAGAGGTCTCTCTGGTGAAGTGGTATCTCGGGCATTGATGGGGCAAAGCCGGTGGTTGGGTGGTGTATTGGCATGTGAGGGAGAAGGCCAGGTATGCATGGTTGGCCGGAACACCGATGGGGCGAGTCGCGCCTCTATGTGATGATCACACAACCATCCCGGTAAACCACCCACTTGCTTGCCTTGTGGGCCTCTAGAATCCGCGGCATACATTCCCTTTGATGTGCTACCTGGGCTGGTGTGAGATCGTTCTCAAGGTAGATTTTGTCTTCCTTGAGGGCTCTCCTCTTGGAGAGAAACCTTCGCTGTGTCTCTAGGTCCGTGAACTTGAGGATAAGTGGCCGCTCCCTGGCAATGTCTTTCCCTACTCTCCATGTAGCGACAATAATAGAGGTGTTGGTCACTCCCATACGCCCGCGAATGCCCTTGGCATCCTTCAATGGGCTATCCTTCTCCTTCCATCCCACCACCCGCATGTGAAGTCCGCGGATCTTCCTCTTCCTCTCCTCCTCCATGGCTGCATTGACGAACTTCTCCTTGTTCGTCGGTGGCTTGCGCTTCTGCTCTACCTCAATCCACTCGGATGTGGCTTGCACCTCCTCTTGGGCCTTCTTAGCCGCCGCCGCCCATGTTTGGATCTCCTTTGCTACATGGGTCTTCAAGCTCCTTAGTGATGTGTGCGGGCATGGCCTCTTTGATTTCTCCTTCCTCCCCCTTGAGGAGCTCGATCTCCTTCTTGCAAGCGGCCACTTCATCCCAGAACTCGGCAATGACCTTGTTGCGCTCATGCAAACACTCTTCAATATCTGCTTTCCACAGGCAAAATGTGCTCGCATGAAACCGGCCTCTGGTAGAAACCAGAGTGCGGTAGACTAGCAGTCACCCTTCCACTTGTAGTCCAGATATAAAAACAAATTTAATTGGAGCTAGAGTGCCCCAAATCTGAAATGAAAACGACACCTGTTGGCCCCAAAGCTTGGTGCCCCTTTCGGTGTTTCTTTATTCAAATTCAAAAAGATGTAAAGCTGAGTACAACAAAACCAGCCAAGAGAATACACGTGTATGTCCAATCTGGCAGCCCACAAGACCTCTTAGCACAGAGGAGTCACACACAGATCTGTGTCCCACAAAAGCAACACTCTGTGTTTCCCTCTGATCAGCCAAGACCATTCAGCAGGGCAGCCTTGAGCACACATCTGGCATATCCCAAGTACATGGTTCCACAATTCAGCATAAACATACATCCACTGTTCAATCTCTGTTTCCACCCTTTCAATCTGCCATACCCCTCCTCTCACAAAGGGCCAGATAGCACAACTCTGCAGCAGCAGACATAAGCCATTGGAAAGAGATAAATGGACAAGTTCAGAGCTTACCAAAATCAGCTCGTGGTTCTGCACTCGTGAAGCCAATCGTACCAGTCTGTACTTGCCTTCTTGCAACCACCTGTTTGATGCACCAAATAAGCTCTGATACAGCACTGCCTGCAACTGTTTGTACGTGTGCAGCTGCTGTCACGTGTACTTGTTGTCGTACAGATCTGTACCTGTCCATATAGGTCTACAACACTTGACTGAATCTGTCCGTACAGAATTGTACGGACTGTGCTGCGCACGCCTGAGTCTGCCTGTTCGCCTGCTGTACCCGACTGTACCAGTTGGTACAGTTCTGCACCTACAACCAATCGCCTGTGTCAGCAGTCGTACAGTCGCCTGTACCTGTTGTACGGTTCTCTGATGGCTTCACCTGCACCAGCCAGCAACAGAGCAGTAGTCGCCTGTACCAAAGCCGCATGTACCTGCAGCAGTCGTACACTGTACCTGCTGTCGTACAGATCTGTACGGGCAGTCTTCACAGAGCTGTACGGCCTGTCTAATCAGCTTGCTCTTCTCACACATAGTAGCCAGTCAGTCGACTTCCTCTCTTTTGCATCCACGCATGAACTTGCACGACTCCCCAAAAAGCTAGAGAGAGAGACATGAGAGAGGCGTGTAACTCCAAAAGTGGAGTGGCCTCTCTCCAAAATTGTCCTAGGGCCCAACTTTAATAAATATTAAAGTTCCCTAGGGGCCACTTAGGCCTAGGGGCAACCCATGAATAAAACATTAAAATATTAATGTTCTTGTTCCCCCCTTCACACCTGGAGATGTCCACACATCATTCTCTCTGTCTGGGCACCCCAAATGTGAATCATTTAATATTTTTGCTCAGCAACCACCATGCCCACACTTGTGCTGTTCCATTTTCACAGGGTCATGACATACCCCCCTCTTGAAAAATGGCAAGCGTTCTCGATTGCATTCTGGTGATATAGCAAAATATCCAAAGTGAAATATACAATATGGCAAGATCAGCGTCCCAATCTCTCTAAGCCATGCACATGTAACATCATTCACTGCAAACCAATGGCGTAGTAGTAGTCCAAGTTGTAGACCACTGTGAACCATACACAACCACAACATCCAATGTGACTAGTACACATATATCATAGAAGTCCCATAAACAGATGTACTGTCAGCCACCATCAGTACCTTCGGGTGAGATAAAAACTGCACCAAGCGACCTCTAGATGTCATCTGAGCCTGTCTGTATCAAGGGAGCGGAGGTGCTACCCCCCTCTTGAGCATCAGGTAATGCTCCAGACCCATGCTCTGCTGAACCTGAATGAGCCAAAACAAGAGTCGGCTCTAACTCAAAAGCATCGAGATAAAGCTGCAAAACCTGAGGTGAATCTGTTAAGTCACCTTCCTCCATCCACTTCGCATCCATCGGTGAATAGTTCTTGAGCTTCACAAGATAGCGACGAGAAACTTTACCTCTCGTACCTTTCTTTCCTTATGTGCCAGTATCTGCTCTGGAATAAGAACCTCATCAAGTTCCTCAACTTCCGGCTGAGCCTCATCTGATACATCCTCAGGCACATCCCCACGGAAAGGTCTAAGGAGACTCACGTGAAATGCATTGTGAATCCTCCAGGGATCTGGTAGCTTCAAGCGATAGGCCACCTCACCAATCTTTTCCAATACCTGAAAAGGCCCATAATAACGCATGCTCAACTTAGGGAATAAGCGCTCTTTACCCTTCATCTTCTTGAGTCTAGCCTTTTCAAAGCGCAAAAGAACCTAATCACCCAATGCAAACTCTAATGCACGTCTGTGACGGTCTGCGGCTTTCTTTTGCTTCTGCTGAGTTTTCTGGAGTGCCAACTTAACTCTCCGATAAGCTTCATCCATGTTGTCCACATACTGATCAGTCTCAAAGATCTTATCCTTTGTGTGCAAAATGGGTGGTACCTTCTTCCCTCCTTCCACAATCTCAAAAGGCGCCTTGCCCGTCGAGGTTTGGACAGTGTTGTTATATGCAAACTCCACCAAAGGAAGATACTTTTCCCATTGTTGCTTGTGCTCTGACACACAACATTTAAGAAGATCTAACACTGTAGAGTTGGCCTCTTCCGATTGACCATCTGTTTGTGGATGAAATGATGATGAAAACTTGAGAGTTGTACCCATGTTGTCAAACAACCCTCTCCAGGACAAACTCGTCATCCGTGGATCACGGTCACTAATGATAGACGTAGGCAAGCCATGATACTTGAAGATGTTCACCATGAACAACTTCACCATATGATCAACTTTGATCGTCTTACGCACGGGAATGAAATGAGCCTGCTTACTGAACCTGCATATGATAGTCCAAATGCCATCATTACCCGTTTGTGTCCGTGGAAGATCAAATATAAAATCCATGGCAATGCTCTCGCAAGGTCTATCTGGAATAGGTAAAGGCTGTAATAACCATGGTGTCTTTTGACGGTCAAACTTTACCTTCTGACATACGATGCATTGCCTAACAAAGGCATCAACATCTCTTCTCAAGGTTGGCCAATAAAAGAAAGTCCCCACTGCTTTTACCGTGGCGTCAATACCTCTATGACCTGCAAACGGTGGAGCATGACTTTCAATCATAACCTTGAGTTGCAATGGCCTGGTAACACACAGTCTGCCATGCATCAATAAAAACCCATCTTTGAGAGTATAATGCTCATGCCGCTGACCCTCAGATATTTGATCATACAACCTTTCAAAATCCTCATCATGGGCATACTGCTCTTTCATTTCATCAAGCTCATGATAGCAAGTGAAACTGCTGAGACTTGTGGCTTGCGTGACAAAGCATCTGCCACGACATTCTTTTTGCCTTCCACATGCACAATCTGGAAGTGAAACATAGACAAAAAGTTTGCCCATCGCATATGCTTCTCTAAAAGCTTAGTTTGCGCGAGGAAATAACGCAAGGTCTGATGATCTGTCTGCACAGTGAAATCAGCCCCAAGCAAATCGTGTTTCCATGTAGAAAGAGCATGAATTACAGCCAACATCTCTTTTTCATAAACCTGTAAATGCTTCTAAGCATCTTGCAATATTCTACTCTCATAGGCTATCACATGTCCCTCCTGCATGAGAACTGCCCCAATGCTACTTCCACATGCATCACACTGGACAACAAAAGCCTTTCAGAGGTCCGGTAATACCAATACTGGATTCGAAGTAAGCTTTTCTTTAAGCTTTTTGAAGGCTGTAATTTCCCGATCAGCCCATCTAAACGGGGTTGCCTTCTTTGTTAAGGCATGAAGAGGCGAAGCAATTTCAGCAAAATACCGTATGTACCGTCTGTAAGAGGAACACAGTCCTAGAAAGCTGCGTACATCATGCACGGTCCTCAAATCTGGCCAATTAAGAATTGCTTCCACCTTCGATGGATCCATACGGACTCCATGCGCACAATATGCCCCAAGAAGTGTATCTCTTGCAAAAAGAACTCACTCTTCTTGCCATTAATAACCAGCCTATGGTTCTTGAGTTCTGCAAACACAACGGCCAAATGCCTTCTATGCTCCTCCTCAGTTTGTGAATGCACAATCATATCATCAAAGAATGTGCCCACAAACGCTCTATGAGGCCGGAAATCTTGTCCATCATTCTGTTAAATGTGGCAGGTGCATTTGTCAAACCAAAGGGCATAACCAAAAACTCATACAACCCAAACGTGGTTCGAAATGCTGTTTTATGCACATCCTCGGGTCTAATACATATCTGATGGTACCCGCTTTTCAAGTCAATGCGACTAAAGACTGTGGAGCCCTGTAAGCGGTCCAAAATGTCATCGATCCTCGGAATGGGGAATCGATTCTTGATGGTATTCTTGTTCAGCGCCCTGTAGTCAATACACATGCGCTAAGAACCATCCTTCTTTTGCACTAAGAGTACAGGTGAGCAAAAGGGTGATGAGCTAGCCTGTATCAACCCTTTATTCAAGAGCTCCTGTACCTAACTCATAATTTCTTCTTGTTGGGCTGCACTAACACGGTACGGCGGTCTATTCGGTGGAGTACTACCAGGAATTAGATCAATGGCATGATCTTCTGGCCTCTCCGGAGGAAGTTCCCCTGGCAATGACTCGGAAAAACAATCTTGGAACCCACATAAGAAATCAGTCCTGTCCTTATCTAACATAGACAAATTAGACTTAGACTCATCATCTTTTGCATCCTTTACATAAATCAAGTACGCGAAAAGATGCTTTTTCATTACTGATGAAATTGCTGAAGCTAATACAATAGGAACAGATTCCCCTTAAGTTTTACATCCAAAACATGTTCTTTTCCTCTATGAGTCAGAGTGATCTTCCTATTGTATGTATCCACCACCGCATGTACTCTGTGGCACCATGGTATACCCAACAAAACATCACATCCATCAAGTGGCATGATGAAAAACTCTTCGCTGTCCACATAACCCTGCAAATGAAGCCTGAGCTTCCCAAAATGAAAAGGAGTAACGGGTTCTGCATACCCTGGACAAGCCATGTTAGCCTCATATAACGGCCCCATCTCCTTTGCACGAATCCCCAATCGGCCAGCTAAATCTGGTGAAATGAAGTTGGCTCTAGCACCTATATCAAAGAATATCAAGGCATTTTGATCTCTCACTTTGCCCCATGCCCTGCACAACTCTGTCTCTTCACCACCTGGCTGCTCCCCAACAAGATCAGGAACTAACCCTGCAGAAGGTTTTGGTTTCTTTGACTTGGGCTCTCCTTTATTGTCAGAGTCCTTTTGGGACTTTCTCTTGGGACAATTAAAAGACATATGTCCCTCTTTTGTACAGTAAAAACATTTCCGAGCATCCCTCAAAGCCTGTCTCTCCTCAGAAGTTCTTTTGGGCATTGGCAACTTCTTATACCGCGTCTCTGTGGACCCTTTTGCTTCACGCGAAGCATGCTCAGACTTTTCAGATTTCTTGCTCGAGTTCTTACTGCCTTTAAACCCAGATGAGACTCCAGTGAGTAACGCATTAGTTGTCATAGCATTCTCTATCATCTGTGACATGTTTGTTACTCGAGTCTTTATACAATAGTCACGCACCTCCTTGGGCAGCCCACAACAATATTTCTCTACCTGCTCAGACAAGGCACTGCACGGTAAGAAGTAACTGGGAGTAAAGCTTTCCAAAACTTCTTGTTATAATCTTCAAGATTATCACACTTTGATGCATCCAACTTGTGCCATGCGGTCATTACATCCACCTCAAAAGTAGATGTGAGCCATACTGAAGAGAGCACCTGTTTAAATTTTACCCACGTAGTTGGTGCTATGCCCTGCAGAAGAAGAGTAGACCACCACTGCAATGCATTGCCTTTGAGAAAAGTCGCAGCTTTTCTCACCTTTGAGGACTCCGTGTAATTACCACCAGAAAAAGCAGCATCAAACTGCTGTAAAAAGGTAAGTGCTTTTAACTTATCTTTGGCCCCACTGAATGTATCAAATTTCATAGGAGCTCCCCCTTCCTTAAAATCCTTCGCCTTACCCATAGGCGTAAGATTATCGTATGGAAGTGGCTTCACAAGATTGCTACCCCCAGCATTCATGCCCATCATAGGGTCAACATTACCAATTCCCACACCTGGCATGCCATACATTCCAGCCATGTTTCCGAACATTCCATTATGCATACCGGGCTGCATGCCACCATACATATTTGCTTGCATTCTAGGTTGCATGCTCCCAAACATGTTTCCTTGCATTCCGGACTGCATACCACCATACATATTCCCCTGCATTCCAGGCTGAAAATTTGCTCCAAAAGTCCCTGGCATATCCATTCCTCCCTGAGGATAACCCCTGTCATAGATTGGAACACCGAGCCACCACCAAAATAACCTGGATGCATAGTCTGCTGAGGAATAGATGGCTGTCCAAAGAAGGAACTCTGAGAGTTAGCACCATAAGCATGCTGCATGTTCGGAAACTGTCCAAAAGTTGGATCCTGTGGGAAAGGCACCACTATGACCTTGAGGAAGGTTTTTAGAACGCACCTTCTTCTTCTTCTTTTTAGGCTCTGTACGGGATCTCATAAATTCAGCAAACTTCTCACTTTGTGTGAGCTGCATAAACACATCCATAACACCAGCCAAACGATTCTTAAACTGAGCATCATCTTCCTCTTTACCAGGCACATCTTTTGGTTGTGTTACATCCGCATAATGCTCATCATCTGCAGTCTGTTCTCCTGCAAGAATATCCTCAGATTCATTTCTCTCAGGAGAGGTCTCTTGCTCTTCCTCTTCATGATAAAAATATTCATCTTCTGTATCAGAGATGTTGCGGAATTTTTTAGCAGTGACTTTCCTCGAGTCAACCACGAGCTCACCCCCTTAAGAAAGTTGATGATAGGTCCCGGCAACGGAACCTTGAAACCGGCCTCTGGTAGAAACCAAAATGCGGTAGACTACAGTCACCCTTCCACTTGTAGTCCAGATATAAAAACAAATTTAATTGGAGCTAGAGTGCCCCAAATCTGAAATGAAAAGGACACCTGTTGGCCCCAAAGCTTGGCGCCCCTTTTGGTATTTCTTTATTCAAATTCAAAAAGATGTAAAGCTGAGTACAACAAAACCAGCCAGGAGAATACACCTGTATGTTCAATCTAGCAGCCCACAAGACCTCTTAGCACAGAGGAGTCACACACAGATCTGTGTCCCACAAAAGCAACACTCTGTGTTTCCCTCTGATCAGCCAAGACCATTGAGCAGGGCAGCCTTGAGCACACATCTGGCATATCCCAAGCACATGGTTTCACAATTCAGCATAAACATACATTCACTGTCCAATCTCTGTTTCCACCCTTTCAATCTGCCATACCCCTCCTCTCACAAAGGGCTAGATAGCACAACTCTGCAGTAGCAGACATAAGCCATTGGAAAGAAAGATAAATGGACAAGTTCAAAGCTTACCAAAATCAGCTCGTGGTTCTGCACTCGTGAAGCCAATCGTACCAGTCTGTACTTGCCTTCTTGCAACCACCTGTCTGATGCACCAAATAAGCTCTGATACAGCACTGCCTGCATTTGTTTGTATAGTCTCTACGCGTGGAGCTGCTGTCACCTGTACTTGCTGTCGTATAGATCTGTACCTGTCCGTACAGGTCTACAACACTTGACTGAATCTGTCCATACAGAATTGTACGGATTGTGTTGCGCACGCCTGAGTCTGCCTATTCACTTGCTGTACCCGACTGTACCAGCTGGTACAGTTCTGTACCTGCAACCAGCCGCCTGTGTCAGCAGTCGTACAGCCGCCTGTACCAATTGTTTGGCCCCATCAGAGTCCTTTGTGTCGGCAACTTGAACAGGTACATACCCAAGCAAATCTGGTTTCTATAGTGCATCACCCGTGAGGGGGGAATGAATCCATCTCTGATAGTCGGTAGAGAATTTTTTCTGTAGTGCATCACCCATGAGAGGGGACCGAATCCATCTCTGAAGTGAAATTTTTCTGTAGTGCATCAGCCGTGAGAGGGAAGAGGTAATGAAAATTTTCCCTGTATCTTGTAGTATACTGGGGATTGAAACAAGTAGTGCTCCTCAGACTCTAGATGGAAGGTGAGTTTTGAATGCAATAGAGCTTTGCTCTTTGTGCTTTAATCTCAATTAGAGTTGATTGTTTTTCTTAATCAACCATGAAGCCATTAGTTTGTTTTGATCCTACCTAGGTCAGATTTGGAATTTGCGTATTTGTGCAGGTCGATGCAACTCTTTCTTTTCGTTCTCCTTAATTGATATGAAGAAAAACCTTATGCTACAAGGATTTCCCTAATTTGGTTTTCTTTGTGATTATTGTGTGACTCACATGATCTCTGTTATCCTCAAAAAGATCGGATTTGCCTTCATGCTTTCAACTTTTGTCAGCAATTCAGCATCAGCCAGGACAGTCGGATTTGCTGTTTTCATTATTGGTTTCCTGACAGAGGTATCTATTTATTCTTAAGACTATGTTGTATATCATGTTGTTATATGTGGATGCCTTGACATAGATATCTTTATATACTATAGTCCTTGTCCTTTTGTATGTGTGGCGTCTGATGTGATTGGTTATAACACTTTTGAGTGCAGCTGGTCACAGCCTTAGGATTCCCTTATGACCAGTCGTTTGCAAAGTTTTTACGAGTAATCTGGTCAATTTTCCCGCCAAATCTCCTTGCCATCAGCTTGCAATACTTAGGAGATGCCACATCAACGAAAGAAGCAGAAGGTATCAGCAGCTGGGCGGGTCGGACAAGGTGCCCTGCTGCAATCCCCGATTGTGTTCTGACGATGGTACTCTCACGTATTCTCAGTTTGGTTTGGTCAGAGATGTTTCACTCAACACTCCAAAAACACTGAAACCATTTTATGTGACTGTGTTTCTCAAGGATCAAATCTACAAATGGCTCACAGCAACTTTCTTTATATGGTTTTTCCTTGCACTGTACCTTGACAATGTTCTCAAAGATGTGAATGGCGTAAGGAAGCCTTTCTATTACTTCTTAATGCCATCTTACTGGACAGGGAGGGTCTCTAGCCAAGCAGCAGGTCTGCATTCCATTCAGAGCTTTTGTTTCTATGCTGGTTCCAGGACTTGATATGATCCTATTGCTCATTCTGTACATATGTTTGGTTTTTAGATGGTGGCATCTGCAACTGTAGTGGCTCTGTTGCCATCCCATCTGAAAGCACAGTGATTGATGATGATGTAGCAGCAGAAGAGCGATTTGTGCGGGAACAAGTTTCAAAAGTCCATGACCCAAATATCGCAGTAAAAGTGTGTGGTTTGGTGAAAACCTTTCCAGGAACTAGAGGATGCTGCAAATGTAAGAGCACACCTGCGTATCATGCAGTGAAGGTTTGGACAATTCTTTTGGATGACACGTAAAGCTATTTTTGCCTCTCTAAAAGAACTTTGGCAGTTGCGTACTTTCGAAATGGTGAAAGCACCCCACTTGTGTTTGAAGCTTGTGTATGTACTTCAAAATGCTTATGTTCGGTTATGAAGGTGCCAATGTGTACGTTTAGTTATGCGGCTGCAATTAAATTTGTCTTATCCTACAGGTTGAATAGAGCAGTGGGCTGCATTTGTGTAGCCCACAAGCCCTGATTCGGATAGTTGAGCCAGCTAAGGGCCCCTGTTTGAAGCTGGTGGACTGCTGACCAGCAAATGGCAGGTTGAATGCAGGTCAAACTGCAGGCTGATTGACCTGGTCAAGCTGCATCTGGCGAAGGAATCTCCCTCTTTCCCTCTTCCTAGCCTCCTCCTAAGCAGTAGGCATCTCACAAAGAAGCTCCCACATCAGCCATCAAGGCTGCTTCTTCAGTGCATCCTTTGCCATACTCTCTAGGTGTCTATCAATGATGCCTGACCTCCCTTTGTGGGAGCTGGACAATTAGACGCAAAGCCACCAGCCACCTTGGCCCTAGAAGCACGCCCATCACCGCTGGACCATAGGAAATTATGGATAAGCATCTAAACCTAGACAATGCAAGAGCGGGAGAAGGCCCAACATGAAGCAATGTACCACATGGTAGCCAACAAAACCTGGTTGGGGCCATTGCAATCTGTCCCGTAAGAGTGACACGAGCTGAGCTCAGTAGAGTAGCTTCCTTTGAATGCTTTATCTGCTTCTCAGGGGTGATGTCAATGCCCACATGACATCCAAGGTAGCGAGTGGGAGTGCCTGTGGGAATCCATAGGAAAGCATCAATTGGGCAGCACCGAGTCAAGTCCATACCCAGAAACCGCACAATTTGTGCTAGTTGATACGAGCACTGAAAGCAAGGCAAAAGAGCTCAATAGCCTCTGCAAAACGCTGGGAATTCCCATTTGAGCTGTATAAGCAAGCAGTAAGTCATCTGTGAACTCCATATCCAGGAGGTCCTCCAAAGAACGGATGGGGAGGTTGATACCTTGGGGGCCTGTTATCTGCTCATGCAGGAAGCTGCTCATGGCCTCTTCGAGAAAGAGGAAAAGAAAGGGTGCCAAGGGACAACCTGGTGCAGCGAGCGAGAAATGGAAAAGCGCTCCCTGCGAGCATCCCCAGATCCAAGAGGCCGAGAAATCCATCTGAAGTATTTGCCCAAAGTCTTCTTTTATTCATAGCACTGTTGAATTTCAACTGGGCTACTGAGAAAGAACCTACTGCTAATCTGCTAACTTAATGAATACTACTCCTACGTGTTTCAAGATCTGTAATGCAGAAGAAATATTTATCTACCCCTCTGATTTGTGTTTAGGACTCCTTGATTGTTATATGTTTTAGCACAAAATGGCTTCTTATGTTTATTGCTATCCTTGATTAACTCATATACTGATCGTGTTTGTGCTTGCATCATTCTTATCTCTTGGCTACGTTTTTGCAATTAAATATATGCAAATAGCTTTGTACTTTTCTTGAAGCCAAGTATCTTGGATTCCATCCGTGAAGAACTATATTATGTTTTGTAACTACTACTTGATTAGCTTCTTCTCCTTCACCTTCTCTTTCTTGTGCTCTTTTTTCCCTCTCTTCTCCTAGGATTGCACTAGTTGGATGGGCACTGACTGACTTGTTAGTGGTGGGCTGCTTTTTCTAGTCTCGTTTCTAGTCTCCTTACTAAGGTCTCCCCTTTTTTGTTGCACCACACCTTTTAGCCAAGCTTCTTTACCTTTATTAGTTTTCTCAAAAGGATCTTTTAATGCTATGGGTCTAATCTTGGGTTCTAGCCTTACCTTTCTTTCCTTTGTCTTCTCAATCTACTCATTTTCTTTTTCTATTTTCTTTCTCTTCTTAGCTTTCTCTTTCTCCTTGGCTTTATTTTTATCTCAGCCTTTGCTTTCTCTCTCTCTTTACCCCCAACACCAACACTATCATGACAGCCACACTTGAGGAGGACAAGCGCTGCAAGCAGAAGGCCCTCAATGTGAGGATCACAGGTCTGAAGGTAGAAGGCTCGCCAATGGAGGATGGTGAAGCCTTATGCAAACAAATGGGAATACTGATTGCCCCCCCTTCATGGAAGCTTGGCACATGGGGAGAAACACGCACAGCCTTCTTGCAAAAGAGGGCCACACTGAAAGGAACCAAGATCTACCTAGGAGGTGACCTCATACCCATGTAAGTGCACAGCACAGATGGGTGGGAATGATACAAGTGATGGAGGCCTGGAAAGCCGAGAAGTGGGCAGTATACAAAGATGGGCGGGTGATTATCATGGAGCGGTGCTCTACATGACGGTGCGCGACCTATGGGACCACACTAGAGATTGCGGTATGGAACTGCCATGGAGCTCTGCGGACAGATGCAGGTTTGTTTGAGGACACATTTAGAGGGCGTGACATGATCCTTTAGATAGAGACACACCAGTGCCAGCGGAGCGGGCTGCTTGAGGTGAGGGGATATAGATGGGGGTCCGTCCACCGTCCACAGTCCCATATAGTAGGAGGCACTAGAGGCTTGGGAGGAGTGGCCATGCTCTACAGGGAGGAGCTACAACATGTGATATAGGTGATCAGACGGGATGAGGATGCACAATTCATATGGGTGAGGATCAGTACACAAGGAGCCCATGACATCTACCTTGAGGTGTGCTACTTTGCACCATCTACATCCAAATATGCCACCAGTCTCGGGAGTCCCCATACCTGCCACTATGTGATGATATTATGAGATTCTCAAAACTAGGGGATATCCTCCTTGCTGGAGACTTCAATGCCCGTACTGCGAGTGCACAGGCACCCCTCTTCGAGACCGACGATTCCATATATCTGGAGATAGACATTGTGGGCACGAATATGGAGCGGACATCACAGGACATGGTGACCTAAACAGACTACGGGGGGTATTTTCTCGCCCTTGGTGGGGCTCATGGACTAGTCATTTACAATGGCCTAGCCTGGTGGCCTGGTTCCGGCCCTTTCACCTGCTACCCCTTCATACATCTCGGATAATAATCTCCATGAAAGATCCCAGAGGGCCACTCATGCGGTATAGCTGCATCAATTGATCAATACGTATGCGAGAGCCCCTAAGATACTGAATGGATGCAGCTCTCCGATCCACTGGAAGACTCTTGAAGGTCTTCCAAGCAAGAACTGTGTATGCACATCTCTCCCATCCTGACCACTGCATGTAACGAGATGCACCAAGTGGCTGCTGACCGGCCTCATCCATAATGAACTCATTCCACATAATAGGTTGTCAGTCAGCCTCATCCAGAGACGTAGGAAGCCTTTGTTGCAAGAAAGGTCTCATGCTTCTACATGCTCTGACAATGGCACAATAAGAGGGGAAGATGGTGCCCTGATATCTGCCTCTATCCACAAAAACCGCGTGCTGGGCAGCCAATCTCTCACAACACGAGGTGTACATCCGGAAATTTGGGAAAGGAAAAAATCCTTCCAAGGCTCAGTGCTTGGTAGGAAACCTCTAACCATGAGTTTGCAAAGCAATGCCCTGCACTGAACATCGGGATCAATAATATTCAGCCCCCCCTTCGAATAACTGTAAGCCAGGCTACCCTGGCGCATGTGTCTGTGGTGCCATCCAAACACAACCAAAGAAAATTGTGGATCAACCTCCACAAACTGACCAATGCACGCACGAGAGAAGCACCAACAAGAGGCAATAAACCAAGCCGAGGCAAGCAATACTTGATCAGCCACCGATGCTCTGGAGGCTAAATCCAATTTCCTAGAGCTCCAATGAAGAAGCTTCTTCTGAATACTCATAAGTACCTGAGCGAACTGCTGTGCAGGAGAAATATCAATCCCAACTTGGCATTCCAAATATCTAGCAATGCATCCTCTGCTGATCCAAGTAAAACCAAGCTCTACACCCCGAGCAACTCTTAGCGAGCGCCAATTAATAAGGGCCCCTGCTGCCAAACAAAACTCTTCTAGTGCCACCCGAAAGGAACATAAATATGTGTGTGAGGCCTCCAAGAACATGACTATGGCATCAGCTAACTCAGAGTCAACCGGCTCCTCCTGACTATGGAGAGGCAACATCAACCCAGAAATACCAGTAGTGGAGCCCAGGAAGATGATCATGGCCCCTACAGCTATGATATATAATAATGGAGCTAAAGGGCATCCCTGCCGTACTAAGCGAGAGATCTGAAATTGCTCTCCTCTATCACCGCAAGCAAGCACACTAGTGTGGGCATCACGATACATGCATGAAATTCCCCTGATCCATCTTTTGAGAGAAACCCATATGGCTAAGAGTACCCTAAAGGAAGTCCCAATCCACCCTATCATAAGCCTCAAGGAATGGCTAAAGGCTTTGGTCCATTCCACGGCCGCCCAAAATGAGAAAATGTTATCAAAGATGCTTCTCCCGTGTAAGAATCCATTGAAGGAAATCATGAATGACATCCTACAAAATTGGTTGCAAGCTAATGCTCACTGCCTTAGCAAGTATCTTACTTGCAGTCCCAAGTAAGGTGATAGGTCTCCACTGTCCAATCAAGGTCTTATCCCGGCTCTTATGGATAAGGAAAATAAGCCCCTCAGCGAGAGAAGAAGGCACAAAACCTGTGTCCCTTATCTCCTGGAGAGCCGATGTGATCTTTGCCCCAATCTCATCCCAAAAAGTAATGAAAAAACAGGGGAGAGACCATCCTCCCTTGGACACTTACCGTGAGGTAAGGCATGAAGAGCATGGTTGAACTCCTGCATAGAAAAAGGGGCATCCAGAACGGCACACATCTCCTCAGTAATCAAATGTAGTAATGCATTCCAAACCTTCCTCTATGCCTTGTGTCTCAAATCAGAATGAGGCTTAGTGCTAAGAAGTTGGCGATAGAAATCAGTGGCAATCGGTCTAACCATAAGAGGATTTAAATGAAGAGTGCCATGTGCATCCTGCAATTGCTTGACACTATCTCTGGCATGAGATGGGCCATGAGTAGCAAAGAAGTGTTTGTTGCATCTGCCACCTATCTGGGTCCAAAAGGATTCATGGGCATGGTAACGGTACTCCGAATGCTCCTCAAGAGAGTGATGAAGCTCAGCCCTAACAATACATAAAGAGTCTGCGACCCAGTGAGCATGAGGATGTGTCTCATACTCTCTCTGTAAGGCAACTAGTTTACGTCTAATAGCCCTTTCTAAGTCCAAGACCTCGTGCCTCTTAGAAAGAGCACACATGTGATAAAAGTCACTAATATCACAAAGAGTAGAGGCTAGGCTTTGCGATGCCTGCGAGAAATCATGAGATTTCCAAATATCAAGCATCTGACGTGATAGCTCTGCATCTGAGAGCAAATGATCAAGGATGCATACATGAGGTGCTGAACCATGGTGACTTGAATCTCTAATGCATAAAACCACTGGATAATGATCTGATTTTGAAGTGCGTGCAGCAATAAAAGTACGACCCCCTCTATTAGGCACCCAATCATCCACATAAAACCGGTCTAACCGTGCATAAAGACATCTTGCATCCCTTCTCCTGCTAGACCATGAATAAAGAAGAGCGGATGGTCTCCTCGGCATGTCATCCTCATGCCAACAATCTCTGCCATGAATGGTTAGTATAAACCTCTCCCAAGACGCTCTCTCAAGAGGATGCACCAAGCCCTCATACCCACCTTTGGCATCTCAACCATGTGAAAATCCCCACCAATAATCCAATGGTCAGCATGAGGCATCAACGTAGTGAAAGATTTCCAAAAGACAATCCTCTCACCTCTATGATTAGGAGCATAGAGGTTAAGAATACCAATACGTGTAACACCTTGCATAAGAAGGATCCACTACGCTCTTGCAGGTTAAATGCTTCAACATGTCCAATGATGCAAGGCAAAATCACAGCTAAAACAGAAATACAAACATCACCTTTGGTACCAATGGCCGGTGACCAAAAGGTGTGTCCTGAACGAAGATTGCTTGATCTCCCACACTGGCTAGCATCCAATTTGTGCAATACATCCATAGGTCCACCTGTAACTGCACTATGAAGCTGAGTTTTGACAATCTGTTTCTGCCGACGCGAAAAAACCCCCCAAGACCGTGAATGTTCCATGAGACAATCCTCATAAGGACTCAGAGTAGGAACGATGAGATATTGTGGTCGACGAAGGGCCCCCTTTAGAGATGGAGGTACGTCTCGCATATGTAAGGGAGGGAAAATTCGACGATGAAAACCTTACCTCTCGTTCCCACTTTGGGGAAAAGCCAGGGTTGGTCCTCAAAATTGGAGAGGCACACCATGATAATGCAAATGTGCAACATTATCCTTGAGGGTGCAATCATCCTGTGTCTATAGTGGTACATCCTCTTGCGAGGGATCCGAATCCTGTGCCTGCAGAGCCTCATTCCCCAAGGAAGGATCCACATCCTGTGAGGCAAGAGCTGCATAAGGGTTGGGGTGCTTCTCTAAGGGTGCGGTAAAGGTGCAGGTACGGGGATTCAAGGACGCCGGCCTCTCGATCTGGGACAATGTCTAGCAATGTGGCCCTGCTGACGACAAATCCGACACTGGTCAGGTCTTCCTGTAATCTCCATCCTGTGATGGTGTATGCGCCCTCTTTGCCAGGCCTCTTTGCAAGTCTTGCTTTCTCAAATTTCAGCAATACCCAATCATTCTCTTTGAGATCAAATTGCATTCTATGCTTATCTGTAGCCTTGTTATGTTTGTCTTGTGACCTTTCAATGGCTGTCCGCGTCTCAGCAAAGGCAATATCCAAGTCTCTTGCATACTCGTTAGCTGCAAATATCTCATCCTTTGTGCTAAGGATGGGTGGCAAAACCACCTTACCATAAACAATCTGAAACGGAGCTTTCTCGTAGATGCATGCACCGTGTTATTATATGCAAATTCCACAAGCGGTAAGTAGTTCTTCCAAGAAGACTTTTGATCTGCCACATAACATTTCAAGAGATCCAACACGGCTGAATTTTCAGCCTCACTTTTCCCATCTGTTTGAGAGTGATAAGCTGATGAGAAGTCCAATTTGGTGCCCATATTATCCAATAAGGCCCGCCAAAAGAGACTTGTAGTCTTAGGATCTCTATCCCCTACAATGGACTTCGGCATTCCATGATGCTTGAACACTTGTGCAAGATATATTTTAACCATATGCTCAGCTTTCATGGTCTTCTTGACCGGCAAAAAGTGAGCTTGCTTGCTAAACCTGTCCACAATTGTCCTAATGGTATCATTGCCATGTTGGGTTCGTGGTAAGTCTGTAATGAAATCCATTGTAATACTTTTCCATGACTGCGTGTGAATAGGCAATGTTTGAAGCAATCCTGGTGCCTTTTGTCTATCAAATTTTACTTTTTGGCAAGTGATACATGCAAGTACATGTGCCTCTATGTCCTTCTGCATAGCTGGCCAAAAGAAATATCGCTCAATCATGTGCGTTGTAGGCATTATGCCTCTATGACCAGCATATGGAGGAGCATGGCACTTATCCAAAACCTTTTGCCTCATGTCAGACACTACACATAGGCAATTATCTTTCAGAAGATGATGAAAACTAAGTGTTGGGACGTAAAGAACACGAGAGGAATGCTTCCCTCCCTTGCCATCAAGAATATTCTCCATCCTCCCCTCACTATGAATCGGTATAGTGGAATTGTCGCCAATGAAAATGCAACCTGACTGCCATTTAAGATCTTGTAAAAACTTGCTAGAAGATGTTGTCCCAGGGGCCAAATCGATATGATGATGCTCCGGACAAGAGGGTGGGAGACTGGGCGGGAGATTGTCCCTAAGCAGAATGTCTAGATGTCGAGAAAGGGGATCTGCTGAAGAAGAAGATAAGACAGCTATTATCGATGAGCTAGAAGCTATCTCAGCATGAACATAAATCAATGCTCCTTCCACTCCCTTGCGGATAGCTCGTTGGGCCTAGAGATGAGAAATCAAAGGGATGCCGAGAATGCTCCTATCCTTGCGAATCATGATAGGCTTAGGCAAACCTTTAGAATAGTAAAAGTGTCCTGCTTCCAATTGGGAATGGGTTTATATATGCAAAACCACTGAATTTCTAAGATCATGTCACACCTCAAAAGAGGCGAGACAATGAAATCTTGTTGGAATGCCTTTTGAACTTGAAAAGAAAACTGTTGTGCCTTTTGAGAAATGTGGGTGCAGAGACCAGGTGTAAACCCGTCCACCTCCAAATGATAGGGTACTAATGTACAACTCATTTTGATAGCCAAATGGGGAGAGATGGCATCTTCAAAACTGCCCATGTCAAATAGGACTACAAATTGGTGGCCCTTGGCAGAGCCACAAGCTCGGATCAAGCTTTTTTGTGTGGTTGTAGCACCAAGCACCACGGATGGCATGTGATGCATGCTAAACCGCATTGGCGGTAGTAGGCAGTTCTGGAGGAGCGGAAGATACTGTGGCAACTGTGGCAAAAGGCTCTTTGGAGGCTTGCACCGCTTTCCATTTCTGACAATCCTTCTTACCTTGCCCAATGGTATGACAGTAAAAATATCGGTTTTCTGACTGGTACTTCCTTTGCTCCTCTGGAGGAAGATATCCTCCAGTGATACCTGCTTTAGCCTTTTTGGGTTTTCTTAGGCTTGGATTCCTTACCCCTTTAACTAGAGCTAGAACTGTGGTCTGTTTTAGCGTCTTTAGAAGACGGAGTAGCCTTCCCCGGTTGGGTTTTATGGTTGTTTTGGCTTGCCTCCATTCATCCTCATTTCTTCATTTTGAGCGAGAGTCAAAGCCCGATCATATATGTTAGGTTCAAAGTTGTGAACTGTGAACCGAATGTTAGGATTCAATCCATGAATGTATTGATCCATCTGGGCCCTCTCAGATAACCCTAGCTACTGTGCTAAAGTGATAACCTTACCGGAAAACTGAAGCCCGGGTGACCCGTTTTGTTTGAGTCCATAGAACTCATCTGCCAGGTTGGTCAAATACTGGGGAGGGAGAAATCTGGTCTTTAGGTCATGGATGAAGGTATCCCAGCGAAAAGCTGTGATACCTCTGGTCTGGTTTGTATATAAACTAAACCAATGCTGCCACCAAGTGACTGCCTCACCCGTAAGATGGGGAGCCACTACATGGACTTTATCTTGAGGATCTGTTAGCTTTGCCAAAGGAAAATATGCATTAAACTGATGAATAAATTGATTGACAGCTAAATGATCACACTTACTATCATACTTACTAAAATTTGGTTGAGTTCGGATGACGGTCGTTGATGTTGCGAGAGTCTAGTTGGTGGCACCTATGGGCGGGGAAACTAAAGAGAGGGTGTGTTGAAATTGCAGATGCATGGCCTCCTTTTCCCGCTTGTGCTCGAGTATCATTCGCTCTCGATGGTGCTCCCAAGCTACGAGGTCAACCTGACGTCGGTCTTCTTCAAGCTTGTGTTGAGCTTCCTCATAGTCCCGTCTATCTGCTTTTTCTTGTTGTCTTCTTCCTTCTGCTTCAGCTGTTTCTTCCCGTCGTCTGGCCTCATCCTCTCGTCTTTGTTGTTCCCTCTGAAAGAAGAGGGAGATGAAGTCGAGGGTAGCTGGTGGAGTGGGTTCTATTGCGGTTGCCTCTAAGAGTTGGAGACGCTCCATGAGAAGTTGGTTTTGTGCTCGGAGTAGAGCTATGGTATCTGCTGTGGTATCTGTGCTCGGAGTAGAGCTATGGTATCTGCTGTGGGTGGAAGATCATGGTCTCTTTCGGGGGAGACGTCTTCCTGCTGATGTGTACTCTCCTCTGTAGACATTTCACTGAAGTCGGTGGTCGTGCCACGGCGAAGTATGACCATCCAAGGATGCTCTCATGCTAGAATGCGGTGTGTGTGGACAAGTTGAATCTGATACCAATGTAACATGCAACGGAATTATGCATAGATGTAGAATCCTGTTTCACAAAGTCTCACACCGCCTTCTTTATCCTGAGTTTCATGAGTCTTTAGCAATTCACTTTATCACTTCACAGTTTAAGAGATGAGAGAGAGAGATAGAGCTTTGTATACCTTATTGGGTCCCAAATTACCCACTAAAGAGCCCTCTCCTATTTTGCTAGGAGTATTTTCTTTATTACTTTGAAGAGAATGATTGACTTGGGACTGTAGATAAGCCAAACACAAGACCTTTGGAAGACCAAGAGTCCAGCTGAATTGTAGACGGCTGTAGAAGCACCAATGATGTCCAATCTCAAAGCCAATGCACTCTTCCAAGGGGGTGTAGGAAGGCTGCAAACTGTGGCTGAGCGATGGGCTGAATTGGGACTGTTCTAGGCTGTGAATATGCAAGATGAATGAATGAATATGCTGCATTTACCTTCACCCTGGAGGATGGAGCAAACGATAAAGTATGTGTATCCTGAAATTTGTTGTAGGCTAGGGGCTGAAGTGCTTCTTCCTTGGCTGATTGTTGATGATGCGTTTTATGCTGCTGAATGCTTCTATGCTTCAAGCGATGATGATCCAAAGGGCTGAATGCTGAATCGTTGATGCTTGAATGCTGAGATGAATGATGACATGCAAAACGATGCTATTTATATGGAGTATATGGCTGGTCGGCTGGCTGGCCGACTGCATAATAAATGCTACATGACTTGTGTAATGTGTTATATGCTGAAGAATATGATAAAAATGCTGAATAATGCTAATTAATATGCTAATAATGCTGAATAAAGTTCTAAGGCTTCTGTAATGGTTTACATGCACATGGGGATGAATGCTATGCAAATGCATACCATGATCTGATACAAACCCTAAGCCTTTTACCGACTCTACATGCATGAATGATTCTCTTCAAGTGGGTTAAGGGACTTGACTGACTGACTGACACTCTAAGGATGAGGAATGACCTGCGTAGCTTGTGCCTGACATACCTTGGACTGAGGATTACAATGGAGCCACGACATATGATATTTTCATATCCTAAAGGATCCTGCTGCTGTACAATGATGCACTGATGATGAGCCATTTTGTCACCATGCACTACAATGTAGAGTGCATGTGACACTCCCACGTTTTTCATGAGTTTTTGGGATGACATTGCGGATGAGATCACTGTTGTGGCATTACAGGATATGTGGAACACGACCTTCTCGCGCCAGCTCAGTTTTACCACCTTGAGCACCATCTCACAGCGGCCCATGAGGGATGTATTGGGGTGATATGAGAGCTCTCTACTCATGTACCTAGATCAGATTTTAAAGTTCTAGATTTTTTGTTATCTTTCTTTATTACTATTTTGTACCCAGGATGATGTACCTCATGGATATGATGTAACCTTTTGGTCTCATAGGTCATTTTGGCCTTTTGAAGACGTTAATACAACTTTCTTTCTTTCTTTCTTTCTTTCTCACTTTTAGTGGCCCACGCTTTACATTGGTTCCCGTAGCACATGCCAGAGTGACGCGGGGATATGCAGCCTTTTGAAGACGTTAATACAACTTTCTTTCTTTCTTTCTTTCTTTCTCACTTTTAGTGGCCCACGCTTTACATTGGTTCCCGTAGCACATGCCAGAGTGACGCGGGGATATGCAGCCTTGAGCTTACTTGAGCGGCAGTGCTTCCAGGCACATTTCGAGGACCCCAGGACGAAGGGCTGGCTTTTTGACACCCTCGTCACACCAGCCTTGATGTATGGAGCAGCCTTCTGGGGGCCAGATTTATCCGATGAGGATTGGCAGCGAGTTGAGAGGCCCCAGGTCATGATGTTCTCCCGTATGATCCGCAGCAAACCATCAGTCCCACATCAGATTATCTAGGCAGAGTTTGCTGCAACCCCGATGGTAGTGGATGCACTCTTCCAGACAGTCACATACCTCCATCACATCAGTCACATGCATCCCCACAGGTACCCGAGGCTTGCCCTGGAGTCCTCCAGATTGCTAGCACTTGAGGGGCACTCTGGAGTATGGTATGCACTAGTTTCCACTTGGTTCTCAGTATATGGGCTCTGCATGGACCGCCTACCCCCCCAGTACAGTCTGGACTCCCCTTTTCTCCGGTTGTCTCACAAGGATTCCAACCGGGTTATCCGGTTAGATCTTCTCAGCCTCTACACACATTGCACATGGATCACACCTTCGGAGCTCCCCACGAAGATGCAGTTCTACAGAGATCACTTCCTCACACTCACTGAGAATGGATACATCCAGCAGCCGGGCTACTTGACTATTCACATGTCCCATGCCATGCGGATTGCGATTGGCCAGATACGGGTTTCATCCCACCGCCTCAGAGTCGAGACAGGTAGAGCTGAGCGCATCTTCAGAGCCGGGAAGCTCATATGGGGACCAAGAGAGGAGAGGATCTGCCAACTATGCCACACAGAGGTTGAGTCTGAGGAGCATTACATATGCCGCTGCCCAGTATACTATGAGATCCGCGGGAGGTTTCACTGTCTATTTCGTGAGGGATTCGGTCCACTCTCTAGGATCATTGACTTCAAGGACCAGCGTTGCCTGGGCCTCTTCCTGCTTGAGCTTTGCAGACACAGGGACACCTTTTTGAGAGAGCCTTGGCCCCAGCTACCCCGCCCCCTCCCTCTCTAGCCAACCATCACTAGTTTCTTCTGGACCCAGGAGGTGGAGGACACCAACATAGTGGATCTTGTGGACCCTCCACGAGCTGCTCTGGACCTACCTCGCCCGAGAGGAGTTACCTCGGACCGAGCCTCTGCACTCCAGCATGCCCGACGCCCTCGACCCCCCTGTCGGCCACGATCACCTCATCAGCTCCAGATCCAAGACATGCTCCACTGCCAACGAGCTACCTTTCCACGTGACATAGCTGAGGGAGACCTCTCGGCCATACTCAGTAGCCCCATGCTTGATATTTTGGAGAGTGGTATACCATCTACTCGGAGCTGATGTTGCTCTCATGTTTGTATGTTCTTAGTATTCCATGATGAGTTTCCATGGACAGTTTTGTATCACCCCAGTGAGATAGCTATGTTTATGTTTTCTTTCTGTTTTATTTTCCATTCCATGATGAGATATGCCATGGACATTATTGTATCACTTTGGTCTCATAGGCCCATTGGGTCTTTAGTAGACGCTTAATATATCTTTCTTTCTTTCTCTCGTTTCCATGGATAGTTTTGTATCACCCAAGTGAGATAGCTATGTTTATGTTTTCTTTCTGTTTTATTTTCCATACCATGATCAGATATGCCGTGGACATTATTGTATCACTTTGGTCTCATAGGCCCATTGGGTCTTTAGTAGACATTTAATATCTCTCTCTCTCTCTCTCTCTCTCTCTCTCTCTCTCTCTCTTTCGGACAGTATGTTTTTTGCACAGGCTCAATGACATGCCGGTGGACCGACTCCCGCGGATTGCTTTTGAGGCATCTAGGCAGCTTGAAGAGTTAGGGGACAGTCGCTCATGGTATACACAGGTAGTCCAGTGGCTGGACCGATTACCACCTACCCTGTATGATCTACATGCCCCACATCTCTCCCTCTCACACACTGAGAGGAATAGAGTCATCAAGCAGGAGCTGATTCAGAGGCATATCATGCGCACATGGGTGACACCATCACAGCCTCTCCGTACGAAGATGGCATACTACAGAGATCATTTCTTGATGTTGATTATGATGGTTTCATTCAGAGACCGCACTACATGGATCTATATCTTCCACATGCTCTGAGAGTAGTGATTGGACAGCTCCGAGTTTCATCACACCCCCTGGAGATTGAGGCTGGACGAGCTGCATCCCGCGGGAGGAGAGATTATGCAGATGATGTAGAGAGGATGTGGAGAGCGAGTCACACTTTGTATGCAGATGTCCATATTATGATGGGATCAGAGCCACCTACCCTACTCTCTTCAGAGGTGCAGACACATCTTTTCAGTCCAGCCTCCTGCAGATATCAGACCAACGAGTACTTGGGCGCTTCCTTCTTACTAGAGATATAACGACACAAAGAGCAGTTACTCCAGTCAGGAGAGAGGAGAGCCCAGATCCGACAGACTTAGCTGATCGATTTCTTCCAAAGGACAACCATGCCAGATCCCACAGTGATGGGCTGAGGGGCCACTTTGAAGAGAGTAGAGGAGATTCGAGCATTACGGCATCCATGAGCGCCCGGATACAACCGACCTTTCCACAGACATCGACATATGATCAGGGACATTCGGGCACGACACTAGAGGCAACTACGGGAGAGAGGACAGCCGGGACCCTTTGATCTGGCGGCCATCTTGCGTATCATTACAACTGGCGCTGACATGTATGACATATTACCCCCCCCCCCCCCCCCTCACCACAGGATGGAGTTGACTAGGAGCAGGCTTGCATTGAGCATCGTTGTATCACCCTGGCATATAGTTGTTCATTTACCCGAGTAGTGCTCCATCCTTATATATGTACATACATCCTGACCTCACAGTAGCAGTTTTCTTTCAGTTTTCTTCCAGTTGTCGTATTGTGCACTGAGCACCATCTGATACTCAGAGATACCACATACATTGTACTTGGTTTTGTCTCATAGGCCAGTTCTCTTTGGCCTGAGAGAGACGTTAATACAATCTTTCTTTCTTTCTTTCTCTCTCACTCTCCAGGATCATTGACTTCCAGGACCAGCGTTGCCTGGGCCTCTTCCTACTTGAGCTTTGCAGACACAGGGACACCTTGTTGAGACACAGGCCCTAGCCACCCCACCCCCTCCCTCGGCAGCCAACCATCACCAGTTTCTTCCGGACCCAGGAGGTGGAGGACACCGACATAGTGGATCTTGTGGACCCTCCACGAGCTGCTCTGGACCTACCTCGCCTGAGAGAAGTTACCTTGGACCGAGCCTCTGCACTCCAGCGTGCCCGACGCCCTCGACCCCCTGGTCGGCCATGATCACCTCATCAGCTCCAGATCGAGGACATGCTCCACCGCCATCGAGCTACCTTTCCACATGACATAGCTGAGGGAGACCTCTTGGCCATACTCGTCAATCCCATACTTGAAATTTTGGAGAGTGGTATACCATCTACTTGGAGCTGATGTTGCTCCCATGTTTTTATGTTCTTAGTATTCCATAACGAGTTTCCATGGACAGTTTTGTATCACCCCAGTGAGATAGCTACATTTATGTTTTCATTCTGTTTTATTTTCCATTCCATGATGAGATATGCCATGGACATTATTGTACCACTTTGGTCTCATAGGCTCATTAGGTCTTTAGTAGACGCTTAATATATCTTTCTTTCTTTCTTTTTTTCTCTCTCTCTTAGATGTCACATGGTTGTAACTTTGGTCTCATAGGTCACTTTGGCCTTTTGAAGATGTTAATATAACATTTCATTTCTCTACCAGCAACCCAGCCCATAGGTCACTTTGGCCTTTTGAAGACGTTAATATAACATTTCATTTCATTTTCATCTCTCTCTCTCTCTCTCACCAGCAACCCAGCCCACACACCTCCTGATACCTTCTCCCTGACCACGCTCCCAGGGAGTCACCACTAATAGAGCAGTCATCTTATGTCGTGCTCGTCGGCCATGCCCACGAGGATCGCGACCATGGCATCCTCACCATCGCCAGATCAGAGCCATTATTGCTCGGCATCGGAGGCGCCTACCTCGCTTCTACGACCTCTCCATTCTAGACAGCCCCATGGCGGAGATACTTGATCTAAGGAGAGGGCAACACTTCAACTGATCAGCATACATGGATCTACCTAATATACATTTTCCAGTATTTTCTACTCAGTATCATCTTAGAGTCTTACAATTCTGTTTTGATAACTGTAAGACAATTAGTTTATTGTACTTTTTTAGTCTCATTTAGTCGTTCTCTTTGATGAGACATCAACTTCAGATGTACTCTCAATTTTGGTCTCATGGCCATTATGGCCTCTTAGAGATGTTAATATATGATTGATCGGGCTATAGAGCTGGGGCGGTCCAGGCGCCCCAAGATGAGAGGCCCATCCCGACACCGGCGGAGACTACAACAGAGGATCGGGACCATACTAGCACGGCATGGGAGACGTCCAGTCAGAGTACTCACCATGGAGGACATTGAGGATATCCGCCATCGACCGATGAGAGACATCTTTGGATAGTGATGTATATGATGCTTACCTTTGTTGCTGGAGTTCTCCTTCCCAAATGTTATCCATTAGGAGCTCCTAGTACCTTACTTTTCCTCATAGTTGTTGTTTCAGTTTCAGTTAGTTGTTTAGTTGTTTTAGCTTTTCTTACACAGATATTGTATCATATCCACCAATTGTTGTAACCTTTTTGGTCTCATAGGTCATTTTGGCCTTTTGAGGACGTTAATATATCATTTCATTTTCATTTCTCTCTGCTCATGTACCTAGATCAAATTTTAAAGTTCTAGATTTTGTTATCTTTCTTTATTACTATTTTGTACCCAAGATGTACCTCATGGATATGATGTAACCTTTTGGTCTCATAGATCATTTTGGCCTTTTGAAGACGTTAATACAACTTTCTGTGGTGGGGACGGGGTAGACATCTTAGGTACCACAGTCCACATTATGCTATATGCAGATGATATTATTCTGGTCTCTGAGTCGTAGATGGGACTACAGCACCATCTCCATGCACTCGATGACTTCTGCACACAGAGGGGGCTTACAGTGAACCTTGGGAAAACCAAGGCCATGATTTTCCACACCTCAGGGCCGGTGCGACGACAGGTCATCTTCACACTAGCAGGAGCACAGGTAGAGGTGGTAGACTCATATGTGTACCTGGGGATTACATTTACGACTCCGCCAGGAAGATTTACTATGGCACGGGCAGCCAGGGATAGACTCACACGAGGGTAGGGTAGACTCACACGAGGGTATGCAGCTCTGGCCATGCTAGAGAGACAGTGTCACCAGGCACACTTCCAGGAGCCCCGCACAAAGGGGTGGTTGTTTGACACACTAGTCACCCCTGCTTTGATGTATGCTGCAACAGTATGGGCACCTGGGCTCGCCACCTCCACATGGTCTCAGATAGAGAGGCCTCAGATTCTCATGCTCTCACAGATGATCCGCAGCAAACCCTTCGTCCCACATGACATTGTCCGGACGGAGTTTGCTGCACCTCCTATGCTAGTGATCCCCTCGTGATCGATCTTGGTTCGAAACTTGAATCCTGCAAACAAACGAACAACAAACAACAAAGGGGGTGCAGGCCTGACTCACCTCCCAACCATGACAGCCGTGGGCAAGCCCACAGTCTTGGCTGTCCCCACCGAGCCACGAGCTGAGCTAACTAGGTTGACGTACCGACCAATCTCCTCCTTGCGACGTCCCATACCGCCACGAAGTTGCCCTCGCGGCCCTCGAGATTGCTGCCGGCCTCGGCTGCATAAAGCAGGTGCACGTCTGCACTAGATCTAGGCTGTAAGACCATAGAGCTCTCACAAACTCGCGAGACTCTCTATAATACAATAACTAACCTTGGCCACCCTTTTATAGGCTCTTGGCCGGTCATCGGGGGTCCACACTTGGCCGCCCACCCGTCCATACTTGGGTGCCCGCCCGTTAGTATATCCCTAACTCAGCTCGTCAATCAGCCTGCCTAGTTCCAAGCTTCCCCAAGCCTCGAAACTAGTCTTGCATGCGTATAGCACACGGTAGATACCCACTGTGCACATGACATCCACACTTGGCCGCCCACCCGTCCATACTTGGGTGCCCGCATCCCTAACTCAGCTCGTCAATCAGCCTGCCTAGTTCCAAGCTTCCCCAAGCCTCGAAACTAGTCTTGCATGCGTATAGCACACAGTAGATACCCACTGTGCACATGACACGATCTGCTTCATACAGAGAATCAGAGATATGCCATCAGATCGACTCTCACATAGAGCTTTTGAGGCGTCCAGGCAGCTCGTAGAGAATGGAGATAGGAGATCATGGTATTCACAGATGATACAGTGGCTCACTCAGCATGGTCTTGACATAGATCACCTGTCACCTTTCCAGTATGATATACATGCACCACACATCCAGCTCTCTCACAATGAGAGGAAGAGAGTCCTTCAGCAAGATTTATGGTAGCGATATACTCAAGAGACTTGGATTACACCTAGTCAGCCTCTACCGCCGAAGATGCTATACTACAGAGATCAGTTTATGCGTATCTCAGCGGATGGATTCATACAGAGACTTGGATACATGGATGTGTACATGCCTCACAGTGCCTGAGTGGTGATTGGCCAGCTCAGAGTGTCATCAAACCACCTTGAGATTGAGGCAGGGTAGGGCAGCATGGATCCCCAGAGCAGAGAGGATATGCAGACTACGCCAGGAGGAGGTTGAGAGTGAGGAACATTATGTATGCAGATGCAGAGCATATAGTGTCATTAGAGAGAGATACACCACCATCTTCAGTGGACATCCCTCACTCCGCCAGATCATGGAGTCCGCAGACCAGCGCAGATTTGGCCACTTCTTGCTAGAGACACAACGCCACAGAGAGACACTACTACGGACTCATACCACAGGGAGAGGTGGGCGACAGCTCCAGCTCAGTGATTTCTTCCAGAGCTATCCCAGTGCCTATCCTGACACAGGAGGGGGTTACACTTCAGCGCGGTGCAGACCTCCGAGCCAGACGGAGACCGAGAGCACCAGGCTACCAGACTTCTAGACTACATCAGAGGGAGATCATTGAGATACGGGCTCGACATTAGCACCATATCTAGGAGCGGCCAGCTCACTTACACTCGCACCTGGGGATCATGCTCCGAGGTATTTTTGCCTCGCCATCGCCTATGTATCACATATTACACTCCCATTATGGTACTGGTTGGAGCTAGACAGATCTGCATTGCATTCTTGTATACCTTGCGCATATAGGTTGCATATTGAGCCTCTAGCAATAGTGCTCCATCCATCACACCCCCCACTAGCTCAGTACTTTCATAGTTTATTTCATGTTCATTTTGTCCTTTTTTTTTTCTGGACATCCAGAAGACATTGACAATTGTACATTGATTTGTCTCATAGGTCGAGTTTGGCCTCTAGTAGACGTTAATACAACTTTCTTTCTTTCTTTCTTTCTCTCTCTCTTTTTTTAGGGCCAGGACCACCATGGCAGATACGACCAGGACCTCCCCCTCAAAGAGTTAGACGTCCCATAGATGTCCTTCAGGAGCAGTCACCCTTGACAGAGCCATAGCACTTTGTCGAGCGAGACGCCCACGCTTACCAGGACGTCGTCCATGGCCGCTTCATCACCGGTGGATTAGAGGCATCATCACCTGCCACAGGAGACGACTGCCCCACCACTTTAGTCTCTCTATCTTACAGCACCCCATGAGAGAGAGATTGAGATGAGCAGATTACACCAGTCTTATGCTAGTTGTAGATATTATACACTTTTGTTGTACCTCAGTAGGAGTATTTTCCTTTCATAGCTGTTTAGGACTGTTTTAGGACTTTTTTAGTGCTTGCCTTACTTTTGATGAGACACCATCAGCTGTGTACTATGTTTTGGTCTCATAGGCCACTTTGGCCTTTCGCAGACGTTAATATATCTTTCTTTCTTTCTTTCTTTTTTTCTCTCTCTCTCTCTCTCTCTCTCTCTCTCTCTGCCGATCATGCATACCTTTCCTTAAGCATTGCAAGCTGCTTTGATTCGATGCCACCACCGAGCGGCCCCCAGAGACACCCCCAATACCACTTCACCAGAGAGATGGCATTTGGCTACGCCAACCTCTTGTACAGTGCTCTACAAGACATGGACCCACATGTACCGCTGAAGGACTTCACGACAGAGTTCGCCTCGACACTCTACACGTCAGCTGCCATGTACTTCTCTCACACTCGGCCATTCGTCACACCTCCGAGCAAGAATGTCCAACAGAAAGATTGGTACGATGATGAATGCTGGGAAACCCGTGCCTGCCTCATCTGAGAGTAAGCATAGGGGATATGTACACATCGCCAGGCGCGCATGATCTTTCGCCGCCTCGTGCGGAGGAAGAAGCGAGCCTACCTGGCGAAGTTGGAGCATGAATTGTACCATCTTTTCTTGGGACAGGACAACAAGGAGGCATGGCAAGTTTTCCAGACACCCAGAGCCCAGGCACCTATTACATCACCGGAGACATGGCGTGCTTATGCTACCTCGCTCTACCAGATACCCGGACTGCCACCTCTCCCCGGCCACTAGATAGCCGACTCACCTCCTCCACCTTCTTCTCTGCTACTTGAAAAACGCGAGATGTCCTCATCTCGCAAACTAGGGGTAATCCCGCATCAGTTCAGCTTCTTTCTCCGAGGTGGCATCTTCAAAAGGATAGATCTTTCCTTTGACTAATAATTCTCTCAGAATTCTATTCTTGAGAACCTTCTCTCGAACATCAAGGATTTCTTCAGGTTGGAGTTCCATCTGCCCTTGGGTTGAAGAAGTTAAGAGTTCATCATTAAGCACATGATTCGGGCTCGGTACATACTTCTTAAGTAGGCTGACATGAAATACATTATGTACTTTGAGATGAGGAGGCAGAAGAAGTTCATAGGCTAAGTCACTTACTTTCTTTGTAATCAAATATGGCCCATAGTATCTGGGGGAACTTCTTGTACTTCCCAAGAGATAGAGAACTTCTTTTGGGACGTACTCAAATGACGACCATATTTGCTTCTTCGAATTTTCTACGTGACCTCTTCTTATCTGCATACTGCTTCTGTCTATCCGATCTGTGACGCCATTGACAGGTTGCAGAATGGCCGAGCCCAGGATCATGATGGATTAGTGGTAGAGCACCTTTCGCATGCGAGAGATGTGCTCGGACCACTCTTAGCCCACCTGCTCAATCGGGCCCTTTGCGAGGAAGGTTTCCCTGCCAGTTGGTCAGCGAATACTATAGTACCGATCCTGAATGCGGGTGATCCTACGGTTCCGAGTAACTATAGGACCATCATGGTTGGCCACGTGCTAGTTAAGCTCTATGGTTCGGTACTAGAGCATGAGTTGAGCAAATGGGCAGACACACATCAGCATCGCGCACATGGACAGGCGGGGTTTAGGAGGGGATACTCTACCTTGGACTCTTCACGCTTCGGGCCGTCATCGAGGAGGGCAGAGCTCATGGGAAGAGAGTATATTGTTGCTTTGTGGATTTCCGCAAGGCCTTTGACACAGTATCACAATGGAGGCTGATGTAGAGGCTACAGGACATGGGCGTGCCCGCTGAGATGAGATGGGGAGTCTTAGCATTGTATGAGTCAGTTAGAGGCTGGGTCCGGGCTCCAGGAGGGATGTCAGAGGAGATCACCACCACTATTGGGGCGAAGCAAGGTTGCCCGCTATCACCCACACTGTTGATGAGATCTCCGACTACATTGATAGAGTAGGACCTCGAGCCTGGCTTGGGAGGAGTGTTGATCCCTTTGGTGCTCTATGCCTATGACATTGTACTTATCTCAGATACACCAGAGGGGCTGTAGAGATACCTGGATGCATTACGGACCTCTTGCTAGGATAGGGACCTTACAGTGAACCTTGGGAAGACCAAGGTAATGGTGTTTAACACCTCTTAGCAATGGCCCGACCGGTTGGGGAGCTAGTACAGAGAGTCAAGAGATATGCCTACCTGGGGGTTACTTTTACTGGACTGGGCTTTACCACGAGGAGGGCGGCGGAGGACAGATTGAGTAGAGGATATGCTGCACTTGGAGCCCTGGAGAGCTAGTGTGCACACATCCAGTTTCATGAGCCTCGGATGAAGCTCTAGTTATTTGACATGTTGGTTACACTAGCGCTTTTGTACGGCGCTCCCATTTGGGGGCCAAGTCTCTATCACGGGTGGAGGAGTGGATCTACAACAGAGCAGCGAGCCTCGAGTGGAGGGGAGTTTTATGATGGGTGGGAGTAGATGGAGAGACCAGACCACTAATGATGATGATCTCCCGCGTGATCAGGATTAAATCTACAGCAGAGCAGCCAGCCTCAAGTGGAGGGGACTTTAATGATGGGTGGGAGCAGATGGAGAGACCACTAGTGATGATGATCTCCCGTACGATCAGGAGTAAATCATTAGTACCACGAGTTAGTCCGGGCAAAGACGGGAGCCCCACCGATCGTAGCTGAGGCCCTCTTCCAGACAGTCACTTTCATACATAGGCTATGGAGTCTCTCCAGGCACAGATACTCTAGACTCGTGCTAGAGTCGTCCAGATAGCTCACATCACAAGGCGACACGGAGTGCTGGTATGCCCAGACTACATGGCATGCATATGGACCGCCTTCCACCTTTACAGTACAACTTGGACTCCCCCTTCTTGGATTTCAGCCGGAATGAGCTCAACAAGATCATCAGGATGGATATCATTCAGCTACACATAGCACGCACATGGATCACACTTGCCGAGCCACTAGGGACGAAGATGGCTTTCTAGCGAGAGCACCTTCTCCACTTATCCCCTAATGGTTTTGTTGTCCACCCGAGGTACATGGACATTCACCTCTCTCATGGAGTCAGATGTGCTATTGGTCAGATCTGCACGTCTTCACATCAGCTGAGGATAGAAACTAGTCGATATGGAGCGGTCTCCCTTGCCCCTGAGGATCGGATTTACCCGCTCTATCAGCTGGAGCTAGAGACTAAGGAGCACTACATATGTCGGTGCCCAGTGTACTACGAGATCTGGGGGCGCTTTCATTGCCTCTTCCGAGATGGATTTGGGCCATTGTCTAGAGTGATGGACTACTCAGACCAGCGTTGCCTTGGGCTTTTTCTCCTCGAGCTGCACACACACCGAGACCACATCCTATGCTCCAGACAGGGGGGGCATGTCCAAGACATAGGTCAGCCCACCCTTACCAACTTCTTTAGAGCAACAGTGACCTTGTGCACCGTTGACCACGAGTCAACTGGGCCCACATAGCCATGTAGAGGAGTCACCCTCCTGGACAGAGCTGGAGAGCTATGTAGAGCTATGTAGAGCACGGCATCCATGACCTCCTGGGCCGCGGTCGCAACAACTGAGACATTATCAAAGGATACAGGTGATATTGGCACGACGTCATGCGGCACGACCTCAACGCTTCAGCCTGTCTATGTTGGATCGACCTATGCGAGACATTATGGGATGAGTCTATCTCAACCGCTTCTCATAGCCTACCATTTTTCGAGTTCCACACTTACACCGAGACCACATCCTACGCTCCAGACAGGGGGGACATGTCCAAGACATAGGTCAGCCCACCCTTACCAACTTCTTTAGAGCAACAGCGACCCTGTGCACCGTTGCCCACGAGTCAACTGGGCCCACACAGCCATGTCGAGGAGTCACCCTGGACAGACCTGGAGAGCTATGTAGAGCACGGCGTCCATGACCTGCTGGGCCGCGGTCGCAACTGAGACATTATGAAAGGATACAAGTGATATTGGCACGACGTCATGCGGCACGACCTCGACGCTTCAGCCTGTCTATGTTGGATCGACCTATGTGAGACATTATGGGATGAGTCTATCTCAACCGCTTCTCATAGCCTACCATTTTTTGAGTTCCACACTTTTATCAGATATGCCTTTTTCTTGCAGTTGTATCAGACCACTAGTTCCTCTTTAGCCACATGTTATAGCTAGTAGTTTTTCAGTTTATGCTTTTCATTTTCTACTCGGGACATTTAGTTTCCTTGAGTTTTGGATGTATTGGTACTTTTGTCTCATAGGCCACTTTGGCCTCTTGTAGATTGAGCTTGGGTGGTCCAGACGCCCACGACCACGGAGGAGGGCATCCCAGCATAGACGGATGTTGCAGCGGCAGATTCGGATTATTCTTGCGAGGCATGCGAGACACCCAGTCAGGGTGCTGACCACACAGGATATTGAGGAGATCCGCCAGTGTCCGATGCGGCACATATTATGAGATGGAGGTACCTCCATAGTGTACCTTCCAGTTCCAGTTTCATTTTTTAGGTGCCAGTAGTATCATCTTTATTTTTTCATTTTCTGGGTTTTTTTATCCAGACATTGTATCAGATCCACCATGATGTAACTTTTGGTCTCATAGGTCATTATGGCCTTTTGAAGACGTTAATATAACATTTCATTTCATTTCATTTCTCTCTCAGTTTAGTACTTTTTCATCTTGTTGGGATGACAGAGGATACCCCACACAGGTACACTGATTTGTCTCATAGGCCGAGTTCGGTCTTTTGGAAGACGTTAATAAAATCTTTCTTTCTCTCTCTCTTAGTACATCATTGCAGGACCTTCTCGCCCGGCTCAGTTTTACCACCTTGAGCACCATGTCACAGCGGCCCATGAGGGGCTTGACATAGCTAAGGGAGACCTCTCGGCCATACTCATTAGTCCCATGCTTTATATTTTGGAGAGTGGTATACCATCTACTCGGAGCTGATGTTGCTCTCATGTTTGTATTTTCTTAGTATTCCATGATGAGTTTCCATGGACAGTTTTGTATCACCCCAGTGAGATAGCTATATTTATGTTTTCTTTCTATTTTATTTTCCATTCCATGATGAGATATGCCATGGACATTATTGTATCACTTTCGTCTCATAGACCCATTGGGTCTTTAGTAGATGAACACCATGCGATAGGAGCTTGAAAAGGAATGGACTGAGCAGATGCCCAAAAGAAAGTGATACGAAACGCTGAAGGAAGAGATATATGCACTGACCATCAGGCATTACGTTGGATTCAAACAATGCCAAGTGTACAGTGGAGTGACCGATAGCACGGTTGGGGCCAGATCTTCCAGCAATTGGGTGGTATGATCGAGTACCTTCCAGGAAAGGCTAACCCAGTGGCCGATGCTTTGAGCAAGAAGGGACAAGTGACTTTGATTCAGACCACTAGACTCAACCTCTCTGGTATGGGGCTAGATGACATGAAGCACACATACGCGGATTCCATAGGAATTCGGTACACAATGGGAACAAGCATTGGATGCCATAGGACCATGCCACTTTTTGATACGTGATGGTTGGCTTTTCTACAAAGGCCAATTGTGTGTCATGAAGTCGTTCAGGGCAGCTCTTCTCCATGATGTCCATGAGGCCATCACTCGTGGTCATCGGGGCATGAATTCGACTCTAGAGAAGTTAGAAAGGCAATATTATTGGCCAAGAATGAGACGCGATGTGTTTGCATATGTGCAACAATGTGACATTTGTCAGAAAGTGAAAGGTCCTCGTGGGAAGAAGATAGAGTTGTCACAGCCTTTACTGATTCCCGAAGGACCTTTCCAAGATATATCCATGGATTTTGTCACGAATCTGCCTCCCAGTTCGGGTAAGCGTAATACTCAGTACTTGACTATTGTTGATAGATTTAGCAAATTTGTTATGCTTATTCCTTGCAAGGCCAATGTGACCGCCGAAGATGTTACCCATTTGTTCATTCGGCATTGGTACCTGATTGGTGGGATCCCTAGGACCATAGTGTCAGACCGAGATGCCAAGTTTACCAGTCATTTTTAGAGGGCATTGTTTGATAACTTTGGTACTAAATTGAATTTTTCCAATGTGTTTCACCCACAAACTGATGGCCAGACAGAAATCTACAACGAGTCGGCCTTTGATGTGCTGAAGTGTTATGTCCACGATCAGCAAGGTAAGTGGGAATCGTATTTGCCTTTAGTTCAAGTTGTTTTGAATGATTCCTTTTCTTCAACTATTGGCAGGACTCCATATGAAGTAGCGTTTGAAAGACCATTCCAGTTGCTATTGACAAGAACCATCAAGCATTATGCTCGATTCAGACAATGCCAAGTGCACAGTGGAGTGACAGTCAGTACCATTGGAGCCAAATTTTGCAGCAATTCGGTGGCATGATCGAGTACCTTACAGGAAAGGCTAACCAGTGGCCAACGCTTTGAGCAGGAACGAAATAGTGACCCGACCTTGTTGGTACAAGACTAGATGACATGAAGCACGCGTACACAGATTCCGAGGAATTCGGTACACACTGGAAACAAGCATTGGATGCCATAGGACCATGTCGCTTTTTGATACGAGATGGTTGGCTCTTCTACAAAGGCCACCTGTGTGTCATGAAGTTGTTCAAGGTAGCTCTTCTCCATAGGGCCCATGACATGAATTTGACTTTGGAAAAGCTAGAAAGGCAATACTATTGGCCAAAAATGAGGTGAGATGTGTTCACTCATGTGCAACTCTTTGACTTTACAAATCTACCCATTTCCAAAGGACAGTTTGTTAGAAAGTGAAAGCTCCTCATTTGAAGAAGATAGAATTGTTATAGCCTTTACCCATTCCCAAAGGACCTTTCCAAGTATATCAATGAATTTTGTTACAAATCTACCTCCCACTCTGGATAAGCGTAATACTCGGTGCTTAACTATTGTTGATAGATTTAGCAAATTTGTTATGCTTTTTCCATGCAGGGCCAATGTGACCGCCGAAGATGTTGCCCACTCGTTCATTCGGCATTGGTACCCAATTGGTGGGATTCCTAGGACCATAGTGTCAGACTGAGATGCCAAGTTTACCAGTCATTTTTGTAGGGCATTGTTTGATAATTTTGGTACTGAACTGAACTTTTCCAGTGCATTTCACCCACAAATAGATGGCCAGACCGAAATCTACAACCAATTGGCCTTTGACGTGCTGAAGTGTTATGTCCAGGATCAATAAGATAAGTGGGAATCATATTTGTCTTTAGTTCAAGCAGTTTTGAATGATTCATTTTCTTCAGCTACTATTGGTAGGACTCCTTATATATTAGCGTTTGGAAGACCATTCCAGTACCTATTGACCAGAACCACCTAAAACGAACAGATTGGCGGAGTCTTACCAGGAGATCTTGAAATCAATTAAAGACAGGTTGACTAATAAAGCGTAGGAGGCCTGCACTGGACAGGCCAATAAAGATAGAAGGGATTTGAAGTTCTTGAAAGCAGATTGGGTTTATCTTTAGGTGATGAGGCAATGGCGGAAACAGGTGGGCAAGTGATGCCCAAAGTTATCGTTCAGAAGCTTTGGACCTTTTTCACAAAGGGTTGTTGAATTCCAAAGGCCAGGACAGCCAAGGAGAGCTCTCAGCCAATGTGAAGGTGAAAGGTCAAGAACCAGATTTATTTGCAGATTTGTATCATTCTAATAAAGCAAATACACCATTTGTGGTGGGGGCCCTACAGATGAGAGGGTATTCGGGACCCAATATTGTATCTGACTTACTCTCTCTCTCTATATATATATTTTCTGCACCTCTCTCTCTATGTTGTGCGTTATCTTCGTTGTGAAAGATTGCTGAATTCTGTCCATTGAAGTTACCAATTCTACCCATTGAGCTTCCACATGTTACATCAAGATTGGAGCAGAGGTGTCTCTTGCCTTCATTGGGAAGCTCACAGCACTATGCTTGCTTGTGGAGGTCGAGGTGAGCACTTCCACATCTCACTCCATACAGTAGGGCTGTGCCTTAGCTCCCCTAGAGTATCTCATTGTTGCAAAAACTTTGACTTTGCTCGAGTGCTGGAGTATCTGGATTGGGATTGCCATTGTGCACAGAGGAGCTTTTAGACTCTGAATTGGCTGATGATACAACGATGTTTCTTAAGGCATCTAACTCATGTCTTTGCTCATTTCGCACTTCCTTGGAAGAGTTTTGTCTAGCAGCATGGGTCTTTATAAATTGGCATTCATCTGTCAGATTTTGGGTCAGTGACCTTGAGAGGATTGATTGGGGCATAGATGTTGGCTTCATATGGATTGGGAGAGGACACACTGCTAGATATCTTGGATCCCAGGTTGAGATAGAAATTACGTCTGCCCAGCAGTTTGCCCATGTGCTCCTAAGCATAAAGAAAAAGCTCCTCCATTGGAGCTCTAGGAAGCTCGATCTGGCATCTAGAGCCCTGGTGTAAACTAGATGTTGCTTGCCATAGCTTGGTGTGTCACTTCTGTTGGTGTTATGACCATAGATGCATCAGATAGATGCGGAGGGTGACCCACAACTTCTTATGGGGTTAGGGCTTGATGGCACATCAGACACAAGGGCCAAAGTTGCTTGGGAAACTATTATCCTTCCCAAGGAGAAGGGGGATTGAACATCATTGATGCAGAGATCGAGTGCAAAGCTCTACTTTCCAAGTTGGTGATTAGAGCTTTCCTTCTGTTATTGAGCCTTGGAAGGATTTCTTCATGTACCATATTCTTAGATGTATTATTACTGCCCCCATCCTCCCCACTAGTTTCTTCCATCATCCAGGCTTGGAGTAGTTGCGAATATTTTTATGTCATGGGCCCCCAAGCTCAGTAGATGAGGTTGAGAGGCAGCCCATTATATGGAACGACCTTATCAGAGATCATCTTGGCAGACCTTTAGGAGCAGCAGGGTATATGCAATAGTCAAGCTAGGAGAGATGTGCAGTGACAGTACTTGACTAGAAGAATTTTAAGAGTCTTCCAGATGATTAGAGAGAGACAATCAGAGAGAGGCATCTACCGAGCATCTCAGAGGGAGTCACTGACGGATTGCACAGATTGATGTAGCTATACCTAACCACCGGGTCATTGGTACATTTTTTTATATGAGTATCAGCACTTGTGGTTGGCGGTTTTTTCTCGGACAAGCATTCCTGTTCAGGTGTTGGGATTCCCAAAGCCAGATGACGAAGATGTTGTTGCCTTCTATTCCATTCAATCTGGATGGCAGATGGAGAGATGTGATGTACAGGTGATCACACTTGGCTCCACGATCCGTCCAATGAGAGTAGTGGGTCGCTCTGGGAAGCGTTGGTATATTGATCCTTCTCAATGATGGTTAATCATGCTTTGTGGTGCCTATGGCTATATGGTGGATGCTCTATCCGATATCTACATTGGGACCGTGGTGAGTGGGAATGGACCAATGTGACTAACCCCATGAGGAGCATACCTTCCTTCAGCTACACACTGTGTAACACCAGGTTGGACAGACTTAGAGAGTTGGGAGGCATATGACATTACACCCCCCATTCAGAGGAGATTTTGGCAGAGACTCTGGCACTCGTACAGGATACCTCTTCTGGCTTTTTCTACACGGTGGGTTCCCACTAGCCAGTGGAGATCTATTTTTGGCACGGACCCCTCTTGTCCTAGATGCTCAGCTCCATCTGAGACAATGTATCATTGCTTATGGGAGTGCAGAGGAGCAGAGAGGATCTCGGTATCTATAGCCCAGCTGTTCGACAGATTGAGGAGTGATCCTATCTACATTACTTGGGGTGCTATTGCATGGCTGACTTAGTCTGGCCCACAGCTTCTTTTTGAGGACAAGCGAACAGATCCCATTATACTTGTCTGTAGTAGAGATGGTTACTTCAGGATATCCCCAGCCACGATACACACCACCTCCACTGAGTATTGACACAACCTGGGAGATTATTTCTAGTATCACGGGGTGGCATATGTGGAAGACCAGATGCTCAGAGGCCTTGGAGGGTATTCATGCTTATGACACCCAATGTATTTGCAGTATATGGAGTGACATCGTTCACACTCTTTTGGCCACTTAGGCCCGCATACCTGGATCTTTTAGAGCTGCGCAAACAAAACGCAGAAGATTTATGAGAGAGTGGAATCATGGTATTTTCTTCCCCTCCACTCCTACGGGGCTTTTATGGAAGCATAGTGCCCCTGATTGGTTGAGGTCTCCCTACATTTTGGTTTGAGATCTCCCTATGTATGATTTTATTTTACTTAATAAAAGTCTTTCTAGAAAAAAAAATATAGTGGTCCTAAACTAAATTGAATAAAAAACCTTATTGCAGAGCTTATGGGTCCATATTGAGAAAGACAAACTATTTTGCTTGCTGGGTCCCAATGGTGCTGGGAAGACTACAACCATCAATTGTCTCACTGGAATTATTCCAGTCACTGAGGGCGACGGTATGTATCAAAGGTGTCTTCTTAATCATTGGGAAGTCCCAGAAATGACCATGATTGCTCACTCTATCTAGTTGATTACAGCCTTGGTGTATGGAGATTCGATAAGAAGCACGCAAGGCATGTCAAACATCCGCAGTTACATGGGAGTTTGTCCCCAGGTGTGACAGGTTTTTTTCTATTTTCATTTTTTTAAGGATACCTTTGTAGGCACTTTGGTGTAGGAGGTGGCTTTGAGTACCTATAGAGAGGATGACTTGTGGCTATGGCATAAAATGACTCTCGATTACCTTGCCTTTCAGTTTGATGTCTTATGGGATGCTTTGACTGGGCTGGAACACCTGTACCTTTTTGCCAGAATCAAGGGTGTACCATCATCTTTGGAGAAGCAGGTAGACTTTTATCTTTGGTGAATATCTTTTATTTTTAAAAAGGAAAGCTAAGATCAAAGTACCTATTAAGACTAACATATGGACATGCTGTTTGTGTACAGACCTCCACAGAGCTTCTCTCTCAAGTCAGACTTGCAGAGGACATGAACATACGAGTGGGGAGTTATAGTGGAGGGATGAAAAGGCGATTAAGCGTTGCCATCTCTTTGATTGGAGACCCCAAAATTGTGTACCTTGATGAGCCAGTAAGACCATCCCTTTTACTCATATTAGTGTAAGAAGCATTGTCATTCCAATCCGTATTTTGCAGTAATAGCTGTTTGGATGCTCACCTCCATAGACAATTTCACTAATATTGTGGCCACAGACAACCGGTATGGATCCAATCACTCGGAGGCATGTATGGGACATCATTGAGGGGGCAAAGAAGGGGAGAGCTATCATTTTAACGACCCACTCAATGGAGGAAGCAGATATATTAAGTGACAGGATAGCGATCATGGCCAAAGGAAAGCTCCGCTGCATCGGTGCATCTCTCTATCTAAAATCTCGATTTGGGGCTGGATACATCATCAGCGTGAGCTTGAATAGAAAAAATAATGGACAATTGCCCCCAGAAGGTGACCTACGGGCAAATCGTGTGAAGCAGTTTTTCGAAGAGGTGATGTTTACAACTCTTGTTTAGTGGTATGCCTACAAATAGGGACAATAGAAATCTCTTTTTGTGCCTTAATAGGGCTGACATACATGGTATATATATGTAACAGAAACTTGGAGTGCAGCCCACAGAAGAGAACATGGCTTTCATAACCTATGTTATATCTCGGGGGAGAGAGAATCAGCTAACGGTATTGTTTTCATCTCATTACATGTGACATAGACCTCTATTTTCACAACAATTGAGAGCAGGTGTACTAGCATGATGTGTGCTTGCATTTTTTTGGCTGGGCTTGCTTTCTCTCCAAATGGTGTTGAAAACTTGGATGATTTGAATGCAGGACTTTTTTGATGAGTTGCAAGAAAAAGAAGCAGAACTTGGCATTACAGACATACAAATCAGCTTAACAACCCTTGAGGAGGTGTTTTTGAACATAGCTAAACAAGCAGAGCTTGAAAGTGCTGCTGAAGAAGGTCGCTATGAAACAGTGCTTTTGCCCAGTGGTGACTCTTTACAGGCCAGTCAATTTGTTCTTCATTTCACTCTTCTTTTTGTTTTTGTTACTATGGGCTAGGCAGTATTCCATGCCCATAATAACAGCTTGAACATATTCCTGATACCCACTTTTGATGCAGGTTCCAATTGGAGCGAATCATGTTGTGGTTCCTGGCAGTGAGACGGAAGAGCATCCATGTGGGATGATGATCAGGTTAGAATGGCAACAAGATGACAATGGCAGGCTTTGCTTAGCAAGGCAGTCAGACTTGATGCCATCTCCAACATCTCAACATGTTGAGGGTGTTGGTCCAATTTCTAGAATTAGATCCAGGACCAGCAGTAGATCTTCCAGTGCCAGACATCCCCCAACCATCTAGTGTGAGTCACTTCTTGAATATATAATTACTACCCCATTAGCCAGTGTCAATAAAATCATTGTATAATTCTTTTCCATTTGGAAGTGTCAACAAGTCATTTTTATGATTTTCTTGACATTTGGCATTGTCAATCCATCATTGCATGGATTATATTTTCAATCTATTCAAACATTATAATCTTTTAGCACCCTACTTCACATCATGCATAAATCATATCTATGATCTTATATGGTGTTTTCGTCATTTTGCATTGTCATATATTTGCTTGATGATGTGTGAAACAATATGGGTATAGTTTATACACTCAAATATTGTCAGATAAAAATATAATATATTTAAACTCTTACTCTTTTTGAAATTTTATCTGATAGGTAGATGATCTCTTACCGGAAGAGATGAAAGTCAAGATGTGAGGGGGTTCTCTGAAGGCCATGACAGTCAAACCAACTAACCACTCATGAGTGCCAAGACTTGCTTTGACCCTCCCCAGTAAGTTGCATGGAGGACTCAAGGGCTAACTGTAGAAGACGGTCTGCATCATGTGTATACACATGGTGTATTTAAGTGATGGTATGGAAGAGGGTGTCAATGATCGAGGGATCTGCCCCAAACTCATCTAGGATGATCTCGGGGGGCCTTGTTGGCTTACTCTTGATCAAATGTTGTTCAAGACGATAGCTTACCTTAGCCTTTGCCAAAACAAGTGTTGTTTGGTCTTGCCTTAGAACTACAAATGCAACTTTGTGATGTGGGTGTGCTAGCCTGTCCATCGCGTCCTCGTTGTTGTCACCGGAATGCTTCCATGGCCATGGGAGTGAAGACAAAGTTCTCTTTGCCTAGATGGAGACGAAAAGAGAAAAACCTTCATGGTAGTTCTCTCACAAGAGGTGGGTAGAGAAGAAGCTCATGAAAGGGAGAAGCCTACACTCAATCCTATTCATGCAAACAAACCATCAAGCATGCAAGAATCCAACAAAACACATGTATACAATGTCTTAAAGGGATACATTTCCAAGCCTCTATGACAAGAGGCATTATAAGCAAATTCTATCAGATGCAAAAATTTAAACCATTTCTTAGGTTCTTGATTGTAGTAAGCCAACCTCCTTTGGTGGTCAATCTTCCACTAGGCAAATAAGGAATCCATATGTTGGTTCATGGTGGATTTCGGCCATGTCCAAGGTGATATCCAGGCGACTATGGAAGTTGCCTTGGAAAGTGAGATCTCGCACAGTTGGTGGATATGTGAACTGCTTTTCGTGGATAGGCAAGGACACCTTTGGCATAGTTACATGGGACGTCGTTCTCGAATGCTTGGAACATGGGAACGCCACTTAGCACATGTGGGGAGCATGGGAATGTCATGGAACGTGTGAGGCGACCGTCACACAACTTGCATTCCGAAACAAATGGAACGCGTTCTGGCAACGGATCTATGTGGGGAGCGGGGAATGGAACGGAATGGCAATACATAATGCCCACATTTTCTATCTTGCAATCTCTCCTCTCTCTACTAACTCACTCTATTCTTTAGAGTTTAGGCTCTCTCTCTCTCTCTCTCTCTCTCTCTCTCTCTCTCTCAACTATCTACACTATAATCTTCAAGAGCCAAGGACCAAGATGTGGCTATTTGATACCTTGGTCACTCTGGCATTGATGTATGGAGCACCCTTCTGAGCACTTGATCTTATGGTGGACAAATGGCCAAGGATAGAGAGCCCTCAAGTCATGATGCTCTCCCGTATGATACGCAGCAAACCATCGGTCCCACATGATATTATCCTAGCAGAGTTTGCTGCACTCTTCTAGACAGTCACATACATTCACAGGATCCCCCTGGAGATCTTGAGGCTCGCCCTACAATCCTCCCAGCAACAGTAGCTAGCAGAGCAGATGGGCACGAGTCATGGTATAGCCGAGTATGCAGTTGGTTCACGAGGTAGGGACTCAAGATGGATCGCCTCCCCCCACTCCAGTATGACCCGGACTTCCCATTCATCAGGCTCTCTCAAGATGACAAGAACCGGGCGATCAGATATGATCAAGGTCACCGCGAAACGTTTCACTATCGAAACGAAACGATGCTGATGTCCCATGGATTTGTAGAGCCTTCGACATGCTAACCCCATGCTTGATGTCCTTGACGGTCCCTTTCCCCTACCAAGGGGTTAGCTTCATAGGTTATACGATGGTGATGTTCCCACTTTGTGTATCATATGGCTCGGATTTGACATTCCACGCTCATAGCTCTAGTCTTTGTTTTCTTTTGTACCATGATGAGATTACATGGACGCTATTGTATCACTTTTGGTCTCATAGACCCACTGGGTCTTTTTGTAACCGCTCCCTCCAGGAGGACTGACAAATTGGAAGATAAAATACACATATTTTAGATCACTGAACTAATTCAAGCAATGGACAACACTTGCAACATTAAAACTGAAAATAACAAAGAACACTTGACACCATCACTGGGGCTGGAAAGGGCCAACCCCCCTACAATACTGTTGTATTTCTTGGAGTATTTATTTATACAAGTGTTCACGGGCCCTAGGCCAGATTTCTCCATAACAAGGAGTGAATACAACTGGTAAACAATGAGATGTTGTCGATGAAGAATCAGTTGTCGGAGTAGACCAAGTGACAATTAATCTCCCACCTTCACTGTGGGTGACCACCTGTTCTCACTGGTCTTTCGGGACCGTGTACCAACAGGCACGCTCATACTAACGCCTGACAAGGTGAAACACTGCGGAGGGAGCAATACCTGGTACTCCTGAATCAGCTTTGCTCCCAGTTTTTCTCATATAGCCCAAATGATCTTCATTGGCTCCTCCAAAATGTGAGGACGCAGTCAAGGTATCATGGGAAAAAGTCACCATCCTGATGGCCTTACTTAATGAAGGCAACAGGGTGTGATATTTTGCCTAACAGAACTTGTTCTTCAACATTTAATTTTAATAATTACTGAATCTGAAAATTACAAAGATAAATACCTGACAAATATTCAAATTCAATTCTTAGGAGAGAAGCTAATCTCCTTTTTATTGCACTCCCAAATTGTAGGCAGGTCTTGGCAACAGTAGATGTTGGACAGCAGTCTGGTACAATTGGGTACAGTCAAGTACAAGCTTGTACAGGTTGGTACAATACGTATAGGCAGGTACAGTCGATGCAGCGAGTACAACCAGTACAACAGGTACAACAAGTACAAGTACAACAAGTACAAGCTAGGCAGAGGCGGGTACAAGCTGATAGATAGAGGCGGGTGCTGGTTGCAAATTAGACGCGGGTACAAGCAGATGCAATTGGGTACTTTTCTTCATTCACACTCCCACCAACCATCCACGTGTGGGGGAAGAAGAATTACTTCATGCAATAATAACTATAAATGTTATTAAAATAATATTGGACACCCACATGAGAGCAAATGTCCAGCCAATGTTTAAATGTGTGTGAACAGCCAACCACCTGTTTAAGGTTGACATTACTTAAGGGATTTTACATTTGAAAAGGCCAAAAAGGGTAATACTTACCACTTATTCACACGCCACACCAACTTATCAACAAACAGTACAGCCACGGTACACTGGGGGCGTCCCCGTCTAGTGTACTGGCATGACATAGCAGGCAAACACACGAGAACAAGTCATGCAAAAATAAGTTTATGCATGCAAACATAAATGCATGTACACATGTAATGGACGAAATCTCCCTCTCATGAAACTTGCACAAAGATTTCTTGTCCGGCACAAAACTGGTGCGACAGAAATGTGAAGTCTTGGTTTTTCTATGGAGTGACAGTCCCATAGGCAAAACACAAGTTCTGACACGGGCCTTCCTATGGAGTGACAATCCCAGAGTCAAGGTCGGCACAAATATCAATCCTACCATGGAGTGACAATCCCATGGATAAGACGCAATCCTGGTCATACACGGGTGGCAGCAAACGGGCTCCCGTCCATATGGCACAATACTAGTCACACACGGGTGGCACACAACTGGTTTCCATCCATGTGACACCAAATGACTGACCCTTTCACATGGGACACTGGCTTGGCCACATGTGAACATGGTACAAATCTGGCCGCTCCATGAAGTGACAGTCCCATAGAAGTGGCTCCAAAAATGGAGATGGACCAAATGGTGACACTTTTGAAGATGTTTAATATAACTCTCTCTCTCTCTCTCTCTCATGTTTAATATACTTGGAGTTGATGTTGCTCTCAAGTATTTCCATGATGAGTTTCCATGGACAGTTTTGTATCACCCAAGTGAGATAGCTATGTTTATGTTTTCTTTCTGTTTTATTTTCCATTCCATGATGAGATATGCCATGGACATTATTGTATCACTTTGGTCTCATACGCCCATTGGGTCTTTAGTAGACGCTTAATATATCTTTCTTTCTTTCTTTCTTCTCTCTCTCTCTCTCTCTCTCTCTCTCTCTCTCTCTCTTAGTCATTGGCACCGGTTGGAGCTAGATGCTTGATTGGATGTGTTTACCTCCCCTCCCCCTCCTTCCTACCCACCCACCCCACAGTAGTTAACCAGAGCCTTTAATGAGATTTATCTCCACATTATAGAGTACTTTGTACTTTTTTTTTCTTTTGTATCCATTTGATGTCTATTGAGACATGATGATGACGAACACAGGTTGTCTCATAGGCCGTTTTTGGCCTTTAGAAGACGTTAATAAAATCTTTCTTTCTCTCTCCATGCATATAGCTTGGCATTCTCTTAGTAGTAGAGCTCCATCCCCTCCCCCACTCATTGTACTTATTGCACACCCAGATTCAGCTTTTTAGTTCAGTACTTTTTCATTTTGTTGGGATGACAGAGGATACCCCATACAGGTACACCGATTTGTCTTTGGAAGACGTTAATAAAATCTTTCTTTCTTTCTTTCTTTCTCTCTCTCTCTCTCTCTCATACGTCACTTTGGCCTCTTGAAGACGTTAATATAACATTTCATTTCTCATGATGAAATGAAATGACATAGTCCCTTAACACATTTTCATTCCATACACATGCACGCACACATGCGCGCACCAACACTTGCACCCACCTTTCCGCACTCATGTGCACCCCATCTTCACACAGTTGCACACGCACACACACTCGTATGTGAACCCCATACAATTATGCCCGCACGCACACACTCCACGTGCATACTCACATGTGCACCCCGTACACTTACACCGCGTTTGCACATCAACCCTCAAGTGCACCCACCTTTTCATACCATCGCGTGTGCACCCTATCCAACCATCACTGCCCCAATCAAAAAAATTAACTTCCCATTTTAATTGTTTGCCCTACCTTCCCCCTTTTGTTATTTTTTCTTTTATACTTTTTTAAATTTTAATTTTAATTTTACATTGAAAAAATTTCCCATCATGTTTTTTATTTTTTTGCTTTAAATAATAATAATAATAAATATAAATATAAATAAAAAGAGCACCTTCCGTTATTCTCTCTTTTCCTCTATCAATTTGCGCATTGTTGCGGTATGTAAAAGACATGTCATTCCCATTCCCGTTCCGAGTCCAAACGTCCCCGTTCCGAAATTAGGTCTCGTTCGTAGTCCCATTCCACGTTCCATGTGACTGTGACCCTTGGGTCCTTTCCATCGTCTTCATTGGCTTCTTCCGGAGTAGTCTACAGTGGTTCCTCATTCAAATTTGGTCCCTCGTGGAGGATGGAGAGCTCATGGATGCTGTTAATGAGGGGGTTAAGTTCGTTGAGAAGGTCAAGGCTTGAGGACTAAGCAGTGGAAGAGGAAGGGGCGCCCATTGAAAATCTTGTGGATTGCTTGATGGGGGGGTTATGGGTGGGAGTTGAAGTTGGTTCAGTTTGAGAGGCAGTTGGGACTAGCTCTGGTGGGTTTTCTATGGCACTCAATGTGTCCTGCCTACGAGGGAGCTTGATTGGCTAGACAGGCTTCTACACGAGAAGACTCATGCCTGCCATCAAGGTCGTCCCCCTAGTCTTTAGGTGTATGGCTTTGGAAAAAGGTGAAGGCCTCCTGTGCCAGGTCCACGGAGATGTCTTGTGGATACACCACATGGATGATCTGAATGGTAGCTTTGTCGATGGTGATGGCTTGGTCGAGGTGAGGATAGACTATATGATATAGTCAGAGGATGCCTAACAGGATTGTGAAACCGGCCTCTGGTAGAAACCAAAGTAAAGTAGACTAGCAGTCACCCAATCCATTTGTAGTCCAGACAAATATGACCGACAAAAAGGGAGCTAGAGTGCTCCTACACGAAAAGAACGACGACACCTGTTGGCCCCAAAGCTTGGCGCCCCTTTCGGTATTTCTTTATTCAAATTCAATGGAAGAGTTTAACTGAATACATCATGGCCATTCATGGCTTATACATATGCATGTCCAATCTGCCAATCCTCGTCGGGACCTCTTAGCATAGAGGTTTCACACAGTCCTGTGTCCCAAAACACCACACTGTTATTCACCTCTAATCAGCCAAGATAGTACATCCACGAGGCCTTGAATACGCATCTAACTGGCCCAGGCACATAGCCAGAAACATAGCCATACATCAGCCCGTAAACTCTTCCCAAGAAAAAAATGTGAAAGTTTACTCTTATTTCTGCCCTCTTAGGCTGCAAATCCCTCCTCTCACAAGGGATCAGGAGAGACTCCCGAACAATCCACGAGCCGGAAGAAAGAGGAGTTTGGACCTGTGTGTGTCTGACACCGCCCACAAGCCTGTAAAAAGAGAGAGAGAGAAAGAGACAATAGTCGGCTGTCTTTGCTCTGCAACACTCCTCTTCTCTGTATCTCCTGCAACCTGTCGCCCTCCACAAGAGAGGAAGAGAGAGAAGGAAAGTGCAGTCTGTCCTTGCACTTCTCTACACTTTTGTAGTTCAGTCATGTGTTCCTCTGCAGTCAGTCAGTCGCAAAGAGGGAGAAGAGAGAGAGTAAGGGCCTGCATGTGTACATGCAGCCAGCCAGTTGCAAAGAGGAGAGGGAATTGCTGTTCAGCCCCTGTGCATCACCTGCAACTTGCCCAACCAGCCTGCGTAACTCTGTCCAGTCCAGCCCGCCTACAGTCCCTTCCAATAAGCAAGCGTGAGAAAGGCGCAGCCCTGCAGCCCTGTCAGTTGTACGCCCTATTTTCAGAAAAGCTCTCGACGCCTGCAGCCTGTATGCGCTCTCTTTTCAGAAATTCTCTCCTCCCCAGCCCTCTTTTCCAAAAGCAAGAGAGAGAATAGAGAGAGGGAGGTGTGTACTCTAAAAGTGGAGTAGCCCCCTCTCCCCATAAAAATCCTAGGGCCAATTTAAGTTTATTTCCTAGGGGCCACCCAAGGTTGTAAACATTAAAATATTAAATCCCTTGGTCCCCTTCACACTTGGGGATATCCACACATGTTACCATTTGTCCGGGCACCCAAGTATGAACAATTAAATTTTTATCTTGCTCACCGACCACCATGCTCACACTTATGCTGCACCCATTTTCACAGGGTCATGAGAATTGTGCCGGCTAAAATGGTGTGGAAGGTGGGGCTGGAAATAGGGTATGATAAAAGAATGTTGAATTAAAGCAAATAAAGGGCTAGGGTGTGGTTGATAATGTTAAATATTAATAATGATTAATGTGAGAATAAACAAATGCTAGGTGGTTGAGTAAACTAGCACTGAATGTAAGCCTTAAATAAAGCGGTTCCAATGTGTGTGAACAACAGCTAGTATGTATAAGTCTCTTGTGTAGGAGCGGTCTCTTAAAAGGAATATGTGGTGGCATCATACTTAGAATATTTGGTGGAATCTTATTTAGCATATGTGGTGGCATCAAATCAAGCATATGCTTAGAATATGTAATGAGGTCTCTCCTATAAAAAGGACCGACTTGTATAATGAATTTATGCTTTCCACTACATCTTGGTGGAATCTTATTTAGCATATGTGGTGGCATCAAATCAAGCATATGCTTAGAATATGTAATGAGGTCTCTCCTATAAAAAGGACCGACTTGTATAATGAATTTATGCTTTCCACTACATCTTGTACTCCCACAATCCCTTTAGAGTTGTGTTGATCATCTTGATAATTATCATCTCTCCCTCTTCTCCACTTTTGTGTAGCTGCACTCTTGACATTAGCCATCAAATAAGGGTAAGGGCATCCATGGGAGACCAGCTCATGGTGGGCAATGTGTCGAGGTCGGTAGCCCATGAGAGAAGCATGTTTAGCTTCTGTTGGTTGCGCCCTTCCAAGGCAGCCGCTTTGCTCACTATGACGTTGTACTCCTCTTGGAAATCGGTGAGGTTTTTGGTGGCTTCGTGTGTTGCGGGTGAGGGCAGCATCACGCTCCTTGGCGAATTGGTTCACCGCACCAACCTCTTGGCCCTCTTTCGACTTCGCTTGCTTGAGCTCATCTAGGGTTTGGTCTCTCTTGGCTTCATGTGCCTGGGCTGCCGTAACCTTGGCAGTCTCGAGGGCTTGGTATTGAAGGCAGAGGGCAACCATGTCTTGCTCATGAGTATTGGCTAGCTCCTCTTGGGTGGCTTTGGCTGCCACACTCATGCTGCTGGTGGATTTCACGTGTGGCTTTCTTGAGTTTGGCTTCGAGTGTGGCACTCTCTTCTCATGGGCAGCTTGAAGCAGTTGTTGGAAATGGGTAAGTTTCCATTCCTCTTTCTAGATGTAGGCATCCTGCCTCTTAAGCTCTTGTTATTGCCAGAGGATGTGGCGCTTCGGCGACATGGATGATAGGCTCGACCCACTGGTGAGTGTCAACATCGGAAGTACTGGGGGGAGCTACAAAATCTTGGGCTGATTCCGGGGGAAAGAGAAGGTCTATGAGAAACCAATCAATCGTATCCTTGAGGGTGCTGCGAAGGTGGGTATGGGATGCTTGCACGGGCGGAAGGCCGACCGAAGCAGATGTGGTGGAGGTTCGCATGAAGTGGGAATGGATAACAGATTGGTTTTTTTTTGGGGGGGGGGAGTCACTGGGTGACTTTCATGATGGGTGTCGGCAGCTTGGGCTCCACGCGCCTTCCCTGGATTTGGGTTAGGGATAAAAAAGTACCGAGGCTTAAACTTATCACTGGCAAAGCCAAGAGAAGCTTCTTTTGGGAAAACTAGAACGTGTGGTTGCATGAGGATGCAGTTGTAGAGCCAATGGCGAGCAGCCGGTTGAAGGTTCCTCTGTTTGCAGGCCTTGGGGAAGAAACGGATGGATCCCATTTTGGTTTCTTCGAAAAAGGGTGGGACTTGGGAGTATCGGTGGAATGAGGCGTCGCAAGGCACAAACGGGTTGGGCAAGGCACAGGGGCGGAAGCTCTTTGTCAATAGCATGACAAAGGATCTTGGTGAGCATGTGGATGCAATGTACCTTGCTTGTCGAGTTCCTACAAGAGCTTTGGAGCTCAATGGTGAAGGCTTTGGCCCAGTTTGTTAGTTGGCTGGAAAGCGATTTGGGGAGGATGGTGAGGGACACCTTGTTGTGGTAGTCCCGAGTATTCTGATGAGCGAGGAAGGTCATCACATGGGCTGGGACACCTAATTTTGGGACGACCGTGTCATCAAATTTAGCCCCCATCGTTGACGATTAGATGGCGAACCTCAATCATGACTGTGGAACTTGGATGCATGGACTGGGAGATGTAGAGCTCTACGCATAAGATCCTCGGTGAGCGGGATTCCACGAAGTGACCCATCCGACATCTCAACCTTCCTAGAATTGTTTGTATTGTGGTAGAACTCGACGTAATGGAGGGTAAGAGGGAGATCGAGGTCCCATGGGGATAGGTTTTTGAAGGCTGTGAGGCTGTCCTTGTCTAGGAAAAGGGCTACTTCAAGTAATTGGAGTATGGTGTGGCACTCGGCCGACGGGTAGGTGACCATAAAAGGTTACTAAGGGGGGTTTTGATCTAGGCATAGAGGAGGCAACCTTGGATGGATTGAAGCATTTTTGGGTCTAGGGAGCAAGAGTCGTCCCGAATAGTGACCCGAATGGTGAGAGACATTTCGGTGAATGAACCTGGAAGATCTAGAGACCGCCTTTCGGGACTCCCGACGGAGAGGTGATGACGAGGTCGATGTGGCGTCATCCGCTATGATGTGTAAGAAAAAGTATCTTGTGCTCAATGGATGAAGCCCTTAGGTTTTGGGTAAGTGCATGGTCGTTATGTGGTGAGTGCATGTTTGGGAGGTGTTTTGGATAGTCTGGGAAGATGCATTTGGACTTTTTGGGAGAGTACTTACAAACAACCAGCTATACCAACTGTACCCTCTGTGGGGGGGAGTGCTCTACCCACTCAGTTGGGAGCCAATATAAGTAGTAAAACGAGGGTGAAGTGGTTACTTGCACTCACTAGTTGTCTAGGAAGACGTGTACGTCGGCGTTGCGTTGATCATTACTTGTTGGAACGCCGATAGGGGCTGAATGAGGACGTTTGCACACCGACAGCTTTGTGCCCACGTAGTGTGGCCTTGGTGCTTTGCCAGGTTGCGGCCGGTGATTGGTACAAGCCAGCGATTTGCAAAGAGACTGGGGTTTATGTCAGGGAAGAAGATGGGGAGGTTAGGGTCTTCCTGGTCCTACAAAAGCTTGAGCCCTCGACTACTTCTCAATAACACGTTCCTCAAGAATCTGATGTTAGTAGGAAACAATTGTGCATGTGCTCCATTATTGGTGAAAGTGAAGAAAATAACTCACTCTCGCGATACATGCACACACTCTTTGTTGCTGTTCGTTAAAGAAGATCAGCATGTAAACCACATGGGAAGCCTCCTTTCTATCACAAGCACGTGCACTCTTGACTTTCCCACTTGCACACACATACACGTATACATATGCATGGACATACACGTATACAGGTAGAGCCCCTTAGTCAAGTCATGCAATAATTTGCATAGTTGCAACCTTCATGGTATGCTCTCTACTCTCTAAGTGGGATTAGTGACGAATCCAGGAATTGGCGGCACATTGTGCTCTAGGCAGTAGACAGCGCGATGAAACCAGTCCGTCTGCGGCACCGTGTGGACCTTGCTGTGAGCTTACACCTCAGAACCACCGGATGGACCTTGCTGTGAGGCGGCCAGTGATGCTCACAAGCAGACCCCGCTCCCGACCGGAGATGCGGGCTCTCGCCTCTCCCGCATACCTACGCCGACGGCTCCACTCGCAGGCTGGCTGGCTCTCCTTGCACAGATCGAGCTGGCGCCTGCTCCTGGCATAGATTTTTAGTTTTTGTTTTGTTGTTGGGTGTGTTTTGGTTTAAAAGTATATATAAAAGGAAATAAAATAAAATAAAAAGGTTAACAAAGGGGAGAAGGGTTTTTTATTATATATATATATATATATATATATATTCATTCTATTACATATTGACCATGAAGGCACAAGAAAACAGAAGAGAGAAATCTTGGATTTTTAAAAAATAATAGGAAAAAATCCCTTCCACTGACCTTTTGTATTTTGGTTTCCATTCTTGCATTTCGCTTCTTCATGTCTTTTACATACCGCAGCAATGTGCAAATTGATAGAGGAAAAGAGAGAATAACGGAAGGTGCTCTTTTTATTTATATTTATATTTATATTTATTATTATTTAAAGTAAAAAAACATGATGGGAAATTTTTTCAATGTAAAATTAAAATTAAAATTTAAAAAAGTATAAAAGAAAAAATAACAAAAGGGGAAAGGTAGGGCAAAAAATTAAAATGGGAAGTTAATTTTTTTGATTGGGGCAGTGATGGATGGATAGGGTGCACACGCGATGGTATGAAAAGGTGGGTGCACTTGAGGGTTGATGTGCAAACGCGGTGTAAGTGTACGGGGTGCACGTGTGAGTATGCACGTGGAGTGTGTGCGTGCGGGCATAATTGTATGGGGTTCACATACGAGTGTGTGTGCGTGTGCAACTGTGTGAAGATGGGGTGCACATGAGTGCGGAAAGGTGGGTGCAAGTGTTGGTGCGCGCATGTGTGCATGCATGTGTATGGAATGAAAATGTGTTAAGGGACTATACACATATAGGTGGTGTGAGTGAATGTGCAACGGATTGTGGGTGTGCATGAGCAGGTGAAGTGCACGTGCGTGTGTAAATGCAGTTGCACATGTAGAGGTGAATGCATTAATAATGTGTGTGCACATGCGTGTGGAATAAGTGGTAGGGGTGCACATGCACAAAGACATGTGCGTACAAACATGGGAATGTAAGTGTGCACGTGCATGTGAAAGTGGAGTGCCCGTACAATTGGGGACTGTGTGTATGAGATGCAAAGGGATGAATGTATGCACGCACATGTGAATGTATGCACGCACATGTGAATGTGCATGTAAAAATGTGTGGGGAGCATGTACATGCGTGAATGTGCAAAGAGGATGCACGTGCAAATGCAAAAATGCAAGTGCGTGTGCATGTGAGTGTGCACACGTGAAAGTGTATATGCAGATGCAGATTTGTGTGGGGGCTATGCACACGGGGTGAATGAGTGCATACACATGCAAATGTGTAAGGTTGTGTACATGCAAATGGGAATGCATAGGCATATGCAAATGTGACGTGGGTGTGTAGATGTGCATGTGCACAATCTAAAGGGTGGGGTGTGCGCACATGAGGGTGCGAAAAAGCAATTGCACGTGTGTCTGTACAGGCGACGTGTGGATACACACGTATGCGCAAAGGGCTTGTGCAGATGTCAAGTAGCAGTGCAAGTATGCATGTAATTGGGGTGTGATGAATGTGCATGTTAGCCTCTAGCCTCCAAGAAGTCCTAGTGTGAATAATCTTATACACGGGCACGTTCTACCCTGTGCTGGTATGGGTTTTTTCCCCATGTGAACACACTCTGGTGTGGTGGGCACGCCAGCCCTATGACTACAGGTATGTTGTACTCCACTCATTTCTTATCCTCCTATCGAGTACTTCTAGCTATCAAATCTCGTCTCTCTCACTCGTCCTCGCTGGCCTCGATACGACTGTGTGACTGTGTGTGTCATGAGCATCTACGTCCTCATCCAACATTGGTATCAGAGCAAGGTTTCAGAGCCAATAGCTCCACGCCATTATTCTTTGAAGCGGCAAAGCAAGTGATACAGTGGTATCATTAATTTACGCCACTGTACATCTTGGGTAAGCTCTCACACTTCTCACAAATCTAGGGTTTCTACCTCCTTCTGTATGTTGTTGGTGTCATTAGTTGTCGCCACCGTACGTCTTGGGTACGCTCTCGCATCTCGCACTTTACACAGTTTTAGGAATTTTGCCGCCTATACATTGGTGTCATTCATTTATGTTGTACATTAAGCAGACATTTAAGGTTTATGGTGAGTTTGCACATACATTAAGCAGACATTTAAGGTACTCTAAATCACGAGCAGCTCTACTGCCTGTGTCAGATATACTTCAGTTTACACATCTGTTGTGTAATATGTTTGGAAATACCAATGACTTGTTTGGCATGTTGTCCATTGACTCTAAATCACGAGCAGCTACTACCTATGTTAGATATACTTCAATTTGCACATCTGTTGTGTAAAATGTTTAGAAATACCAATGACTTGTTTGGCATGTTGTCCATTGACAGCAAGTTGGATGGAACCAACTATCCCATGTACCGGTGGCTGTTGGCAAAGAATTTGTCGGTGTATATATCTAGTGTTGACTTAAGGCCTGCTAATTCCGTTGCTCCTGACTCAAGACTTGCTGGTTTCGCATCTACAGCTAGTACGTCAGGCGGATCCATTGTTGGAACGAGTGACCCTAGTTCCTGTGGAAGTGCACCGTTTGCACCTGTTCCTTCTACACAAGAACAACTCCGATGGGATGCTAAAGATGCGTAGGCTCATGCCTTGATTGCTCTCTCCTGTAAATGGCAAGTCATACCTCATATCTGTTCATGTACTTCTTCTAAAAGTGCATGGGATATACTTGCCTCTCTAAATTACATCTGCAATGAAGCTTGTGTAGCTTATCTATGAAAAAAACTTGACTTAGAGCATATGACCGAGGGTGATTCTAAGGATGGATTTTTGACCCGTGTTAAGGATCAGAGAGAGCAGTTAATCAATATTGATGAGGTGATATCTTACAGTTCGCTTGTCTCTACAGTTCTCAATGGCTTACCTGAATCCTATCAAGGATTTTCTACCACTCTTCACCTTCTGAAGAAGCGGAATACAGATTTGTACACATTTGATGATTTGGTAGCTCTCTTGTTCAGCGCCGTCATTGAACATCGCAAGCTGAGCATCCATTTCTTGTACATTGCGCATACTGAAAGCAGGAATGTGTACCCCCAACGACTCTGAGAATGGAAATCTTGTTCCAATCAAAACAATATGATTGCTACATATCAGGCTTTTGTTGCTTCCCACTATGGCAAAGGAAAATATGGAGCCTCTTCTCATGCTAAACCTAAGAGCAAAGTACAAGCCCATTTAGATCCTCCTAAGTCCCACAAGAGGAGAAAACTGAGAAGAAGAGATGAAACTATTGTTGGAAAAATGGTCATGTAATTGAGGAATACCGAAAGTGGATAGAGAGTGAGAAAAGAAGAAGCAAATTTTGTTAAGGCATAGCCATCATGTGCAAAATTTGCATCCTTGGCATTGTAAAATGTTTGGCAACAAGGTCTTACTACAACTACAACCAACAAGGTCTTACTACAACTACAACCAACAATGCCAAGGAAGCAAATTTTGCACATGATGGCTATGCCTTAACAGTCACATGTAGTGATTTGTCTGTTGCTTGTTTGTCATTGTCGGATGCTGATCGGTACTTTAATAAAGATGTAGAATTGTCAGTTGGTGTTGGTTCATCTGATGCAAAGGAAGAGACTAATTTAGCTCATGATGATTGTGCCTTAGTCACTACATCTTCATTGCATGATGTTGCTCTGCCAGTCATAGATTCATAGATTCCAGTGATGATCTGTACTCTAATGATTATGCTTTATAGCACTTGGCACCTCAATTGTCTCTATGGCTATTGCATTTGAGGGGGGGCACATATTGTGTATTGCTATTGGTGATTTCCTTGGTCACTTATACATTTGATCTCTCAATTGTGCTATGTCTTGGAGACATTCCTTTATGTAGTGATGTTTACTTGTTGAGATGTATTACTTTCTTTCCTAGCTTCTTGTTCGAGTTGCCTCCCCTTTGCAGCTCATTTACATGGATGCTAATGGTGTCAGAATGTTACATTGTCTTCAGCTTGGTTGCCTTGTGAGTATGCATAATTCAGGAATTTCTTTTCATCGATATGTGTGGGATTCCACAGCTCTTTTATGTTGCGAGACATACCACCCGCATGGTGTTATTGAGAGGTTGCCTTATACTCTCATAGTAATGGCTGGATGTTTACCTTGTTGTCCCCACTTGACAGATACTTTTATTTGGGATTTCTTTCTCTCTTTATTTTCAGCATTTTCAATCCACTTACTTTGTTGAAAATTTGTTATATTAGCCCGTTTCCATTGCCGAGTATCACCTTGTCGACTTGACCATTGACTAAGGTTCCTTTGTTGATGTATTGGTATTCAGTGGACCTTGACAGTTTATGCATTGATGTTGGAAATTGTGACTATAGCACATTATCCGCAATGCTTGCATCTTCATGCTTATTATTGAATCTGATGAGCCTCCTTTGGCTCCAAAACAGCCCTCCACAAACTACTTACAATCAGCACATTCAAAACAAATTGGATGCGCATAAAGTTTGGAATGTGCATCAGTTGGATGTCTGTACACTGAGAGTCCCTTCTATGTTTGCAAACAGGGGGCTCATTTCATCATCCTGAACCTTTATGTGGATGATTTGCTTGTGATGACTGGCCCTGATGATGAGGGAAAAATTTCAGCTTTCATCTCGCTGACTTATAGCATGTATTCGATGTTATAGACATGGGGCTTTTGCATTAATATTTGGGTACCTAGTGCAACTTATCACTAGGGTGTCGTCGGATGCCTTATATATCTGAGCACTACCCGTCTTGATATTCAGTATATAGTGTTACAATTGAGCAAATTTATGCGTTTCCCTAGCACTTGGAAATCGCAAAAGTAGTGAAGCATGTCTTTCGTTACCTTCAAGGCACTCAAGACTTTGCGTTGTTTTATAGCAATGTGTCTTCTTTATGCTTGACCACCTACACTGACAGTGACTGGGCAAGATGTTATGACACTAGGGTGTCAACCAGTGGTAACTGTTTTCTTCTTGGAAGTTTATGCATTTCACGTCTCAGCAACAAGAAGCAGTCACTGACAGTGGCCACTTCTAGTTGTGAGGTTGAGTACAGGGCAGCATTCACAGTTAGTGTGGAGTGTGCATGGCTCTGCCGTCTATTGGCAACTATTTTCTACCACCATTTTCAATGACAATCAAAGTGCATTAGTAGTTTCACGGAATTCAGTTTTTCATGCGCGGACAAAGCACATTGAGGTGCATTATCATTATGTGTGGGAGAGCACTTACGTGCCTACACAAGCCAATGTGGCCAATGGGTTTACCAAGTCTCTTTCGAGAGAAAAGTTTGAAGCTTTCTGCAAAGCTTTAAACTTATTACCTCTACCACGGTCTCTGAGCTCAATACGACTGTGTGACTATGTGTGCATGTGTCTGTGTGTTTGCGCTGAGTATCTACTCCCTTATTTAGCAGTGTACATGCGTGTGCAAGGTGAAAATTGGATGTGGTGCACGTGCGTGTTGGCTAGAGCCCACGTCCAAACTCAAGTTTGATTCAGAAGCCTAACCGCCTTGGGAAAAGGATCTTGAAGGCGCCTACGTCCATTGACATCTCCTAGGAATGTAATGGTCTTACCCATTATATAGAGTGAGGTACTGTTGTAATCAGGATAAAAATTGTCATTTCAATAATTCCATGGCAATCTGATGTTCGTTGCATAGTGTTGTGCATCGTCGTGTCTTCTATGTTTCTGTTCTTGTCTTAATTCTGAGAATATATCTTTGCATGTTTCTGTCGATTTTTTATTACACAATGTTATTAGTAAAATCAAGTGAGACAACACTTTGGCAACCATGATGTTCTTCTTTCTTCTTTTGTTTACGTGTGGTTACTAGTATTCTGTGAGTATTCTCATTATTTATGAATTCATCTAGATGAGTTTAGATTAGGATGCCTTTCTAAATCTAGGGAATCATAGCTTACTTTGTACAGAGAAAAAAGAAGTCCAATAAGCATTCATCTGAATCCTCGGATGAGGAGGATGATCAAAGTTTTGATGAGTCAGATGAAGAGATGAAGCGCAAGTCAAAGGGAAAGGTTAGCAAGAAGGGCAGGAGAACAGTCCACGATGTGAGTAGTTATGGCTCAACTTCTTGTTGCATGGAGCATTGGATCTTCTCATCACATCCAAACAGGTGCTTGGTGTACCCAGTATCGAAATTTTGGTCACATGGAAGAAGAATGCGGGCTTAATGATCTCTGGTGTGCTATCTGTCGTGCATGACTACTCACAGCATGGATTCCTGTGAGTACAATGGTAGAAGAGCCCCAGCACTGGCACCAATACATTCTGCCTTGGTAGTACCTTAGCTTTATTTGGCACGGGCTAGCAAGGGGGATCCACGGTGGAGAGCTAACAAATGCGGTGATCCGTTGGATCAAATTCGGAGCCGTTGCGTAATCTCAGGTGGCTCTGGCATAATCTCAGGCTGGCTCTGGTGATTATGATTTGTGTCGGCTGACATTACTACGCCGAAAGCTCACCCAAATTTCCTGTCATCGCCCGATTGGTGTGCCCGAGATTACTCAGCTCTTCGCAAGCCCGACTAGTGCACCCGAGATTACTTAGTTCTTCGCTCTTCATTAGCCCGACTGGTGTAATCGAGTGCTGTTCCACCCTTTGCAAGCCCGACTCTCTGCTGCTCCACCCTTCGCTCTTCATTAGCTTTCACAGCACAAGTGCTTTCAGAGGCAAGCCCGACTCTCTACTGCTCCACCGTTCACAAGCCATTAGCTGCCACCCGTGGCAAATATAGCTGATCCCACTCGATTAGCTCTTCATTAGTTCACAAGCCATTACGAAGTCGACTGCTGATCTCGCCCGACTGCTGCTTCTGCACCCTTTGCCTTCGCAAGCCATTAGCTATGTGTGCCTTCGAATAGCACTTTGTTATTCCTCCTTTTTATTGCCCTTCTAATTCTTGTGAGATAGGTGTAGCTTCTATCATCGCAGTACCACCTATTGCTTTGTGGATTTCCCATATTTAGAACGGCCAAACATATGCATGCATGTGGCATGAGAGAGAGAGAGAGAGAGAGAGAGAGAGAGAGAGAGAGAGAGAGAGAGAGGAGTTCTAACATCATAGCCAAGTCATTGGACCACGTGATCCATATGATGGCATTGATTTTTGTCGAGCACCCTTGGTCTTCAAAATTGACGAGTTTGGCATTGGACCACACTTGTACAATTGAAGCACTCGACTGCTTATTGTAGGCTCACCCATCTTGTTCTTTATCCAGAGGGCATATCAACTCGTAGAACTTGCAATGAAAAACATTATAAAAAAGTGAAGGACATCAAAATTAAGAAAAGAAAGATAACATGATTGAATATGTTTGGTGCAATAACCACTGGGACTCTTACCTCATTTGGATTGAGGTTTTAGCAAGTTTTAAATGTTGGATATTCTGGAGAGTCTAGTGGTGTGTGAACACTTTAGGTGTGAACACCCTCTTATTAAGAGATAATGTGATTGGATATGTATGTGCGCCATACGCATGCACATGATATCAAAATGAAATGTGCGTGTGGAAGAGAGGCGGATATAAGCAAACACTCTTTGTATGTGTCTAAACGAGAGGGAGAGAGAGAGAGAGAGAGAGAGGGAGAGGGACTTAGAGTGTATGTGTCTTTCGTATGTATGAATGCTTAACATGTAAGTGGTATGCAAAAACCTCCGCTAATATATGTGTATGTCTCTTTCATGTAGTTGCAGATTTAAAGTACCTTTGTCAACCAAGACTACTCTTGTGGCACTATGCAAACACAGGTTAGTCTCATTTGTGTAATTTGTAAGAGATCTTTAAAATTTTAAAAATAAAGTGGAATCTAGTTTTTGTACAAGGTCTTTGAGATTATGACTTCATGTTGCTTCTATAATAGTAGAATAAAGTGTGAGTCACTTCGTAACTATGCATGTGGCTTTCCTTTTAGGAATCTCCCTTTTATGTTGAGTTCCTATGAGAGGAGTGGAAAGAAGCTTATGTAAAGAAAAGGATGGAGGAGTGGGAGAAGGGAATGTCTGCTCGCATTGCCGGCATGCAAAAAGAATTGCACAAGGCTATAATGTCGTGGTACGTATAGTTATTTAGTCTTCCCTCAATGGTAAATTATGCATAAAGCATTTGTTTAAATACTAATATTCATAAGGTTTTATAGATGAGAAATGAGCCAAATCAAGAAGAGGCCGATGTCCATGAGATGGGGGACGATGATGAGGTCGATATCCATGAGTTGGGAGATATCGATGTTCATGATGGTGACAAGGCCGATGTTCAAGATGATGATGAGGCTGGTTTGAATGCGGTGGGAGATACCGATGTCCATGACATGAGAGATGATGTTGTCACTACCTCGGTAAGCCTTTGTTCAAGAAATATTATACCAAGAAATTTTTATTTTTTTTAAAATTCGTAATTGTTATTTCTTTTGGTTTAGGGTGTGAGACTCTCTGAGAATGTGCATATGCCTTTTGCTCCACAAAAAGGGAGCGAGAAACAAAAAATCTCCAATAGGTGATGAGAAGGATGGTAGAGAGGGTCGATTGGTGATTTTTTATCGACAGATTATTTTTCTCTTCGTAAGCACATGCAAAGTATATTTTTTATTGAAGCAACTTCTTATGCGGTAAAATGTAGCCAATATTTGATAACAAAAATAAAATTTCTATACCCATTATCATTGCGTCTCCTGAAGAAAGTAGCAAAAATAGAGACATGAATGTTGTTATCAGTAATAGAAGATTTGATTGCCAAAGTCCAGCCCCAAACTCTATGTCAGCTTACATAGATAAGTAATTGTTATCATTGTATGCTTCTCACACAGTATCTTACTTGTATGATATCCGTTCTTTGGCTAAATTCATTTGTAAATTGTAATAGGATAAGACATGGTATGATTTACCATTTGGGATCCTTGAGATCGAGACTACAGGTGGACTGTGACTTTAAACTTGTGGATGGAGGTGGTGTGGATGTGGAGGCTAGCACAAACTCTTTGAATCTTTTTGCCTTGTAAGTTTTTTTGTTGCGTTGTCTCTTTTTCAAAACATTTTTGTGTGTGTCCTAATACTAAAGAAGTTTCATATAGGTGGATGTAGTACACATTGCTAAAGAATGTGCTAGATCATGTGTGGCTCGTAGTGGACAGCTTATGGTTGTCCTTTATGTCCCTTGAAGTTGATGATGTAGTACTAAAGAAGTTTCATATAGGTGGATGTAGTACACATTGCCAAAGAATGTGCTAGATCATGTGTGGTTCATAGTGGACAGCTTATGGTTGTCCTTTATGTCCTTTATGTCCCTTGATGATGTGTCACTTCAAAATTTCTTTGGAACCCCAGACTCGGGAGCTCTATATTCACCTTTTTCTCAATCCTTGATAGGTAAGCCCACTTGTGATTTGTAAATCTTAAATGTTACTAACTTCATTTGTATAGTGAAATCACTTATGATAATCTTAATGATACAGATCTCATTGGAGCCTACTGGAATTCTACAATGGACACATTCAACGTGTTAATGGGTTGCCTGAGAGCAAAGTGCAATCTTATTTTTTTGATTCCTTGCCTATGCACTGTCTGTTGACAGATTACTTGCCATGTGTTTACAGATGTAAATCTACTTTTAGTATTTTATTGTATACGTTGTGTGTAAAGAAGTAATCCCACAAGCTTGTTAAGATGGAGGTTATGTTATTATTCCAGGGTGCTTGCATTTTTAGCATGCCATAGTTCTCATCATGTGGTACACAGAGTGAGCTTTTGAATCCAGATATGTTGTGTCAGGACCACGACAGTGGAGGTATGTTTACCATTTAACAATTAGCTATTATAGAAAACAAAACAACTTTTTTGCTTATGTGGTTTTATAATTTCTGTACAAGATTCCTCAACAACCTAATGGATATGATTGCGGATATTATGTTATGGCTACCATGTGGTTTTTGATTAAAGGCAGATTACAACATTCCAAGCCTGGAAATTGGGTATATAAGCTTTCATCTCTATGTTCTTTAGTTTCATGGTTAATTTATCTCTCTATGTTCTTCAGTTTTATGGATAATTTATCATATGCATTTACCTTCTTGATATGTTGTATTTAGCTTTCAAAATCTTAGTTTGCACATGCGGATGTACAAAGGTTGAAGGGTGGTCTCCGATCCTGGATCCAAACTTGTATATTGGAGACGGTCATGCAGCAGTAGATGATACGGTCCTATGTTGCTAGATGATGATGTGGGCGCTTGTATGAGATTCTACATATTTTGTATGATCATTGAGATTCCACATCTTATTTATGACATTCTATATCTTTTATATGAGATTCAACCTCTTTTGTATGAGATTTTGTAACTTTTGTATAAGTCATGGCTCATGTAATCTTGTCAAACGCAAGTTATGGTTTTGGATTTTATATTTTTAAGAATGCCAGTTTGATGTGTTGGCTTATTGGGTTTGCAAGTGGAACCTTGTGCACCCATCTCTATTGGTGATACAAGATTTGGTTGTGCTTCCCCATACCTAAGTCGAGTATTGGTTACATTTTCTTAGATTTGCTGCACATTCCCTCGAGTTGGCATATTGATTTGGCTTGGAGACACCAATGATGCAAGAGTATCTTTAGACAGCTTCAATTGATGCAAGACAAATTTCATTTCTTTGGCACCTCTCTTAGGTATTCCTTGTTGGATTGATGACCAAGGAGTCTTTAATTTCTTGTATACATTGAAATATCTCCTCTTCGGGACTTGTCTTATCACACATGTCATTCATTGGAGGAGACACCATCTCATGTGCATTGTCTATACCTATTTCTTGCTTCTGCTTTAAAGAAAACAAGTAAGGTTCCACCCATGTGACTGCCAATCTTTGAATCGCCCATAAGTGCATGAATTAAATCCAAAATGGATTGATTTATACGATCTTCCAAGAGTGTGTATTTGATATATTGCCCGAGCCACTCCACCAAATTTGTTGTGTCAACATTTCCATAGTTGAAAAGGCGTCCAAACTTTGGCCATTGTTTTCTCCACATACAATTTTGTCCACACCAACCGTTTGTAATATAACGGATGACATTGTTTTGGATTGAATACTTCTGTAGATACCTTCCCTCAAAATCATCCTCCGTAGCATAATGCATAAGGTTTGACATTGAAGTATATATGTCATCTCTCATCTCCTTTGGAAACCTGAATTTACAAACAACATTTGCATATACCACAAAGCTATAAATATAAATAAGCTTGACTATAAAATGGATTAGTTCTACCTGTGGAAAAAGATTCTCAACCCAAGCCTTCTTGGTATGGATCCAACATAGCAAGACGTGACATGCAATCTGAATCATTGTTCCATTCTCTTGAAATTTCCAACAATATGGATCTTCATTCACCACCTTGAGTATAGCCTCTAATTCTTGCTATTGTGACTTGTCAATAACGAGTGCGGTAGGACGAACATGACCCATTCTAGAGAGAACAATCCGCAGTGTCAACTCCAAGGCAATGACTTCATGGTGGGCTCCCACATCACAACATGAACCAAATTGGTATGCTAATACCAAGTTGATTTGGTAGCACTGCAGCATATAAGGGTAACCCAAATACGTTTGTCTTAAAAGTGCTATCTATGGCCCATGAGTTGTTTTTAGAGAAACGTAAAGCCATTTTCAACATCCAATCATTTTGCAAAACCAAGAGGAATGGCCTATATTTGGCATCCTTTGCACTTGGATTATAGGGTTGGCAATACACCACCTACATAACAACAATGTGTGATATACCAAGATGCAACACATATGATAGAGATCTCCAAAGTAGAGATCTCCAAGATGCAACACATATGGTAGAGATCTCTAAAGTACTATGAAGTTTAGAATACACTACCTTTTGTTGTTGTTTCAATGCTAAAGCCTCCATGTACATTGACTCCCAATCATCTTTAGAAACCTTACCTGCATCATGTTGGTGCACTCAAATAATTACTCTTTATGATCTAACAATATTTACTCGTAAACAAACGATCATTCTTAATTATCTTATCATATTTATTCATGAACAACAAGCAAGAAAGTACCTTCAGTGCGAATTCGATATGACAATGAAGAAACCTCTTTGGGAATCATGTGAAGAACCTATAGATAGCGTAGTCAAGAGTAGATGCTCTCTCCATAGGATATCGTTCTTTAGATAAGGATATTTTTGCAACATGGCGAGAGCTTTCCACATCAAACAAATCTTCCGTGCAGCATTCAATAACATATGGGTGAACTGGTAAGTGATATAAGTCGCTTCTTGTGCTTGGTTCATGTCCTGTATGGATTGGATTAATGAAAATACACACTTCATCCTTGCCATCAATGTATTTCACTTGCACTTTGAAAGTGCATCCACATTTCTTGGATGTACGTAACCCCTTAATTTCTCCACTTCATTTAGGTCCACCTCCTCAATGACACATGTAGTCCACCATAGCCTTGGAAGGGTGGTGTCGCTTTGATGACCGCACCATGACTAGTCTCACCATATGCTCTATCATTATATTCTTTAATTGCATGTCCACATCAGCCCTATTTGTATGTATAGCATATGATGGCTCCTTGTTTAGATCCCATTTGTGGTGCCTAATTAAAGGGAGTTATTGACTCTTGCTACGATTACATGTACATGTATTAATAAACTCCTTGATGTAAGATGAGGGTATTCCATGCCTTCTGATGTCAGTGCACCATGTTACTTGATCGCTTCAAGCATGGCATTTGCACTTTTGTGTTCTCTTGAGCCTTTGACACATTGTGCAGCTTTCACAATGCTTTCCCACTCCTCAATACATGCAGTCTTTAACTTAAATGGCCCCTTCAAACAAATACAAAGAGAACCATCCTCTCTCTCTCTCCCAAGCAAAGCTCATCTTTCATTTTTCGCCACTTCTTCAAATCAAGCATGCCTCTATCATCATGACTTTTTAGCATTTCCAAGCTTATGGACACATCATCTTGTAGTACTCTTATCATTAAGTTATGTAGCTCCTCACTAAAAGAGAAATATATACGGGATAAATGCTCATTTGGATTGCATAAAACCTTGTAATTTTTTGAGACTTCCATTGTAGTATCATGGTTGTTACCACTTTGACATTGGTCTTCAATGTTTAGATCACTTGCATTATCACTATCCTCATCTCCAACTAGCCAATCCATTGCTGTGGACATTTAAGACTACATTATCAATACATACACAATCAAATTGATTAATATGCTAAACTATAAATTGTTTAAAGATAATGCACATCACATTGGAGATAAAATCATGTCAAAACAAAGAATTTTATTTTTATCAAATTGATCAATATGCTAAACTATAAATTGTTTAAAGATAATGCACATCACATTGGAGATCAAATCATGTCAAAATAAGGTGTTTTTTGGCAATGCTTGTAACCAAAAGTATAGCTCAATGTATTAGAAAGATCAAGCTAAGAGAAATACCTTCTTGACAGATTAATGCAAGTGGTAGTTTGATCTTTAGATCCAATAAGATAATAGAATGTTCTTCCCCTCCCCAATGTATTGGCTATATATATATATATATATATATATATATATATATATATAGAGAGAGAGAGAGAGAGAGAGAGAGAGAGAGAGAGAGAGAGAGAGAGAGAGAGACTATAATATCAATGAAGTCCTCCTAAAACTATGATGGGCCGAGATTACTATTATCCCAAGATTACTATTGTCCCGAGATTACTTAGTGGCAACTAGCATTATGTCCCTGTAATGATGTTTAATAAATATCATTTAAAGAAATATGGACACTCTTTTCAAATTTTTCAAAATTATACTAATGCATTCAATTCTCTTTATTTTCCAAAAAGATTTGCCACCCCCGCCTTCCCCAGCCCAAGATTACTTTGGCTTCGAGATTACTCAACTGGTGCCCACCGCCAAGATCAACGCTCCTCGTGTCAAGGTGCGACCCCCAAACCTTCTCCACTGTTGATCCCCCTTGGCCATGTCCATGCCAAATAGAGCTGAGGCCAGCCTACGGCACCGGTTGCTCCACTGGCCTAGTCGAAACTAGTGCAGCGACGACCATCGTTTTGGCCATGCGGGAATGCGGCTTCTCGACAGGATTCCTCGCAAGAGTAGCCTTGAGTAGACCACTGAATTTTAATTGCTTCTATTGTGATTCCCCAGGACACGAGAAAGCAGACTGTGAACTCTGGAAAAAGCACAAGGTAGAGTCAAGGGTGAGGCTTCAATTTCCCAGCAAATGAGCTGGAATCCATACGTCCGAGAGACAGAGGTGGTGGAGATCTTGGGGAAGACCGAAGTCTCGGTAAAGAGCCGATCTTCTAGAACAATAGAATCCTCGGTGTGATGGCAGTCACCCGATATCAGAAGCCTGTGTGTTTGGAGCCCATGGAAGTCCCGAGCTCAAATAGGAAAGGGAATTGACTGGGTGGAACAAAATAAGGTTCGTGTCTAACTCCATTGAGAACAAGCAAGCTCGAGAAATCGAGCAGAAGGCTCAAGCGCGTAAGGTGATTCCAAGGGCCGCTAAGTCGGGGGGCATCCTAGATAATCATTCATGGAGGGAATCAGTGTTTATTTTTGAAGGTTGCAGAGCCCTTCTAAGGGCAATTTGACCTGCTAAAGAAGTATGAAAAAGAATCAAGTATTGCTCTTGAAGTGCTATATTAAAAAAATTTACCCTTCACATGGAAGGGTGAAAAAAATTGAACCTTGCACATGAAGGGCATGTAGGTATTAGTTTGTTGCTTCTTTAGATACACATTACACATTAATTAGTTCTTTTTTTGAAGACATTCGTTGATAGCTTATTGAGAATATTGATGAAGCTTTATAGCAGAACCATGGTGATCAAGAAAAACAAACTTCATAAGCAAAAAGAGATTGTAATACAGTGGGTCAATAGATATATTGTTACCATAATGGGTCAATGACTTAACAATTTCATTTCATTTGTAAATGTTTTATGAAGGAACTTGAAAGATAACCTTTATGTTGGCCATCTTTTGAAGGGCAAAGAAAAAAATATGCCCTTCACATTGAAAGACAAAGTTGAAAGAGGCCTTCTTAAGAAAAAGCATACCCTACTGGCAAAAATAAACACTGGAGGGAATAGAGGTTCTGATCTTTAGGAGGATTGACCGTGACTTCCACTCAGAAACCAAAGGGATAAAAAGTCCCATCATATGATCTATATGGGAAGATCTTAAGAAACAACCAAATTTATATAACGATCGAACATGTGTTCACATTTATCCCCAATTTTTAATAGTTTTTGTAGCACATTTAGCCTTAGGAGACGCTACAATGCCGGCACACCAAGTTTGCAATGTCATTTACGGAGCTATTACTGGATGGTATATATATAGTAGGAGAGGTGGGTAGTAAGAACAAGGAACCTCCGATGTTTGATGAGTCCATTCCACTTGTTCATGTTACTCTGTCTCGGGACAAAAGGTCCCGGAGGTTCTGCTTGATGGTGGGTCCGATGTTAACATAATTTCAGATTTTACATGCTATAAGCTGGGTCTACAAAAGTGGGAACCTGCCCCTTTTGCAGCAGACTAGTGTTATGTTCAGCCACTTGGTCTGATCCAAGGTTTGGTCATGGAGTTGGCCCACCTTTCCTTTATAGTGGTTATGGTGGTTCTCCGGATGGAGGACATAAAGGATGCTTATTCATTGTTACTTGGGTGACCTGGGCTTTGATAGGCTAGGATTAAGTAGGATTGGGATGTGGATGTCATTACCATGTGGAAAGGCAAAAGGAAGATCAAGCTTTCAATTTCCACCTAGAAGAAGGTGGAGGTACCAGCTTGTCCTTGTATTGTGGAAGGAGTAAATATGTTGGAGGGACTGGATAATGATGATGAAGATGCCTACTTCAGTGACATTCCGACTTGGTGAGCCTATTCGAGGTGGACGTAGTGTCAATTATGGATGAGGAAGATGCCTACTTTAGTGACATTCCGACTTGGTGAGCCTATTCGAGGGGGACATAGTGTCAATTATGGATAAATATCATCCCGATTTGGATGTAGGAGTTCTGGCACCTTTGCGAAATCTAGAAAGCTCCATAGTCCCCCAGGGTCCTTGAAAGAAGTTGTCCTAAGTCACCGTTCGATGATTCGAAAGTCCCTGATCTTCAACAAATGATTGCAGTTGGGGAGGCCTTTGACCAAGAGTTGGAAGTCTCATTGAGTTAAGGAAGATGCTTTGGTGGATCTTAATCTTAGATCACTGGATAATCCAAAGAATTTATGGGTCAGTGCCAAGCTAGAAGAGGCTTTCCGTCATGATCTATAGGCCTTGCTAGCCTCCTTTGTCAATGTCTTTGCATGGAGTTATATGGACATAAAGGGGATAGATCCGGAATTTATGGGTCAGTGCCAAGCTAGAAGAGGCTTTCCGTCATGATCTATAGGCCTTGCTAGCCTCCTTTGTCAATGTCTTTGCATGGAGTTATATGGACATAAAGGGGATAGATCCGGAATTCTATCAACATAAGATAAACCTGATGGAAGATGCAGTAGTACCAGTAAAACAACAGAGATACAGAATGAATTCGGATCATGCTAAAAGGGTGAAGGAGGAGGTGGATGAGTTTCTCAAGGTTGAATTTATTTATCCAATTAATCGAGCAACTTGGTTGTCTCCAATCGTCATAGTTCCCAAGAAAAACAGGAAGCTTCGTGTCTATGTGGATTATAGGAAGCTGAATGCTGCTACCATTACTGATCTGTTCCCTCCACCGTTCTATAGATTTTGTTCCCTCTATCGTTCACACAGATTCGGTGTTGGATGTGGCAGGGCATGAGATGTATTCTTTTTTGGACGGATTCAATGGTGGGTATAACTAGGTTAAAATGGCATCAGAGGATAGAGAGAAGACCGCCTTTATGGACAGTTTGGGGGATGTTTGCTTCTAATGTGATGACATTTGGTTTAAAGAATGTCCCAGCCACTTTTTAGAGAATGGTTGTTGCACGAAATATTTGAGGAGTATTGACTTCCTTCACAAGGGTCTTCATTGATGATTTTAGTATGTTCGGGAAGAAATGTCAAAATCTGCATCATTTTTTTCTATGTTTGACAAAGTATCGCAATGCTCGACTGCGTGTAAATCCTCAGAAATGTGTCATTGTTGTTCAGAGAGCGGAATGCTTTTGGGTCATATTATATCCACGTAAAGTGGAGGTGACCCGAAAAGCTCCAATCCCTCTTACCGCCGGTAAGGAACTACACAGATTCTTAGGACAAGTGAGGTGGCACACTCGGATGTTGAGGTATCTTGGCACATGTGGCTTGCCCCCTTAATCAACTAATCAAGCAGACGATCATATAGTGGATGAAGCAATGAGACATGGCATTTCACCACCTGAAACTGATGTTGGCTTCCGCATTGATTGTCTAGCCTCCGCAATGGAATCCTCCATTTCATGTTTTTGTGGATCCTTCAGATGTCGCAACATCGGCAGTGTTCTAAAAGGAGCCAAAGTGGTTCAATCCAGTTTCTTATGCTAGTAGTAGACAGTTGTCCCATGCTAAGCAAAATTATTCTACCACTGAAAGAGAGGCTCTGGGCATGATTTATTTAGTCAAGAAGTTTTGGCTTTACCTGCTAGGAAATAAGTTCACATTTCATGTTGATCATTCAGCTTTAAGTTGGATTCAACAGGCAAGCTAGCTAAGAGGATATTGATTCTATAGTAATTTGAGTTTATAGTGGTGCATACTCCTAGGTCCAGTCATGTCGTGGTAGATTATTTATTGAGGCTGAAATTTGGGGAACCTTCGGAAGAGGTTCCAGATGATTTCCTTGCCGATTTGCTCGACACAACAATAGTGGTAGTTACTTTTCCAACTACCTACTACTGGTATAATGAGATGCTATACCTACTGGTATTATAGTTACTTTTCCAACTACCTACTTGTATAATGAGATGCTATACTTTAGCAAACATGGGTAATGGAAGATGGTATGTCCAAGGACCAAAGGAGACGACTAGCGGTCCGCACAGCTAGAATTTCCAAGTGATTTGGTGTAGTACTTTATAAGAGGGGAGTTGATTAGATTCTCAAAAGATGTGTTCCCTCTCATGAGCAAGAAGCGGTTCTGCGGGAGGCTTACCAGGGTATTAGTGGAGGTCATTTTGCAAGAGATGTTACTGGTTGAAAAACTCTACAAGTCGGATGGTGGTGGCCTTCACTTCTAGGGGATGCTGACCGGTTTGTAAAACAACGTCATATTTGTCAGTGGATTGGTCAACCAACAAAGAAAGATCAGATGCCTCATAATCCATTTTTTTCACTCGAGCCTTTTTATAAGTGGGGATTGGACTTTGTGGGTCCAGATCAAACCAAATGTCTACACAACTGTTAATCCAATTCTAGGATTAACAAGAGCTACTGCCATTATCTTACATCAAGGAGTCATAGTAGATACACCAAAGGGTCATACATTCAAGATATGAAGCAATAGTGTCTAAAACTATAACTTGGACGAACTTGGACGGGCGCCCGTAATGGTGTGACGGAGTATTTATATCGATTCCTGCTTCAAGAGTGTGTGGTAGCAAGTTAGGATGAAGTCCTACATGATGTACTTCATGGATACAGTCCAAGCAATAGGACTAATGGGACTCAAGGGTTGAACACCCCCTGAGTCTTCCATTTCCCGTAATCAATTCGCTTTCACGCTTTAGACGGGTTCATACTTCTGGCTGTTGCGACAGTACTTATTATGAAGCTACAATTTCTCCCTTAACACACTCACTGACCAAAGTTATCTTAAGGAGGTGGAAAGAGCTTACATTGACCAAAGTTTTGCACTTAATGGTTGCACTCATTGAAGTGCTAGGATGTATCATGATTCCCAAAACGTTGGTAATGTGTACAATAATATAATGCTACTCATCAAGGAGTATAAAACCAATTACCTAGAGGTATGTATAGACCTACCAATATGCCACTAGTAACATTGTTTTACCATCGCAATCACCTCCATTGCAGATAACACTCATGTACAATAGTACTCACTCTGTTTGCCATCACAACCACTTCCACCGAAGATAACACCCATATGATAGTACTCATTGCATGAACTCATTGTAATAGTACTTGTTGCATGAACTCCCCGAGATTGAAACATGGGAGCCTAGAGGCTATGACCCCTATGAGCCTGAGGATGCATTCTTGTACCCCCCCTATTTAAGACAAGTCTATAGGCTTTACTATAACAAAGAGATGGAGACATGAATATTCTTGTGCAAAGAGGACCATTACAATGCTTTTGGTCCTAAAGCCTACAAAAATTAGTGAATGTCTCAACATCAAACCACTCGATTGATTCATTCATTTTTAAAAGGCCCAAGGACCAAAGGAGTGCCAATGGAAAGCTACATACATCTAATGATGGCCCCATTGAGACTAAAGAAGTACATCTCTTCTTTAGATAAGGAGAAGATCCAAAGCTAATATACATTGCTAAGGAACTCGCTTCAATAAAATGACTTGATACTTGATTGCCTTTCTTAAAGAATTTTCTTATAGAATATGAGGATGTCTTTGTATGAAAATACACATACATGAAGTACAAGCACCTAACCTCCTCACCGAGGAGGACACTAGTGGTGGAACCAAGTCATGTGGTCCTTACAAGGATTAGTCAGCATGCACGATGAGTATGGGAAGCCCACTTAAACCTCCTAATCAGAGAGGAGCGCAATAGTGGTTGGAACTAAGTCATGTGGGCAACACCTCAAAGAATGTGATGGCTTGCCACCAATACAACACTGTGAAACCCCCCATACAGCATGTGCATTCAAGGGGTAATTAAAATACAACACTGTGAAACCCCCCATATAGCATGTGCATTCAAGGGGTAATTAAAATGCCCTCTATTTATGGATTTCTATATTCTAGATACCCCTCTTCTTTAAATTGTGTGATGACAAAAGTACCGCTTCTAAACATATTCTATCTTATGTATTTTTCACTTAATCTCCCCTAGAAAATGAAACCATTCATGCAAAGTTGTTTGTTTTTCATTTCATATAGCTATGACTAGCACACTATCAAAGCATAAATGTCATGCATTCTTAAAATTTACCGTGAATGAGCTAATGTTTCCTTGTTCACTTTGTTTATCTCAAGCCTGTTTTTAACATGGCGTTTCTTTGAGATGAGATTTCTTATTTATTTGTATAGAGAGACACACACCCACACACACTTAAGTACCACATGAAGGGGGGGCACTTTTACATAGGGGACAAGCTATGTGATGATCCCCGGTGATGAGCTTGTCTAATTGGAGTGAACACCACATATGATGATTAGTACCATGTATAGCAATTGAGTCTCCAACTCTAGGCCAATGGCCCTAATCTAGAGTTGATGGAGCTTGAGGAGTTGGATTGTAAATTGTTGTTCATTATAAAATCGTCAAAGATGAGGTGAAAAATCTCGGGTAAAGCAACGATAGCAAACGAATGTAGGAGGATAGCATCCAACATGTCCACCTTTGCACACGAATGCACACTAGATTCTAGTGTCCTCAAGAGGATTTGGTCCCAAAATATTTGACTTGGGAAAAAACAGAGCTTTACCCGTAAGGCTATTGCCTTGGGGACAAAATATCTTCTTCCCATTTGTCTTGCATTTGTTGTTGTCATGAAAACTAAGATGTTTAACATTCCACAAAAAGGAGATTATGGACAACCATGTAATATAGCAATGTCGTATGCACACGAGCCATTTCTATGTGGAGCTCAAGATGGCTCCATAAGAAATGGCAATGGACATATCTATCTGTGAGAGACTGATTTAAAATACACCAAGAATCAAAATGAATACCCTTGCCTCTTTATCCATCATCACTTTCATGCAACATGCTTTCCTCCACCACTACATATCCATGGAGATGAGATTGTGATGCTTTAAGCTTCTAGGTTGTTCCACTATCGCTCTACATCCAAGACCCCTCTATATCAATCAAGCTAGTTGCAGTTGTGCTAACAACTTAAGAGTACCATAAACGTATCAACCATATATGGCCTTAGAGAAGTAACTCTCCTCCATCTTACTTGTGCCTAACACTTTTGCGCCATAGACACGAATTAGATACTAATAAAAACTATCAAAACGTGTTATTTTTTCTTTTTTATAAAACTTTGAATACTAAGATAGGTATCCTCATAACTTAATTACATGTCATGATGATTAGGACCAATCCATAAATCAAAAGATTAGGGATGGATAGATTTTTAATGGATATAATTTCAACACACTTTGAAATATAAATGCATTTAAAGTGTTTTAGATTATCTTTATCTTCAATGATAAAAAGCCTTTGTTCAAATGAATTGAGAGAGAGAGAGAGAGAGAGAGAGAGAGAGAGAGAGAGAGAGAGAGAGAGAGAGAGAGAGAGAGCTTTTATTGCATGGGTGTTAGAATTTCTAGAATCTTGCACTCTTGTTAGGGTAGTATTTGGGCATCTAACTGTAAACATGTTGGCTCCAAACATCAATTTTGACAAAGTTACACAAAGGTCTGTGGATCTTACCTTGGATTAACTAAGGAAGCCTTGCAAAACTCAATAATTAAAAGGATAAACATACAAAGAGTTTAGGTAGAAAATGCCAAGTACATTACATATGAACTGTCGATATATTTATGGAGTGCCGCATCATGACTTTGTAATATGAATGTTAAATTCTTTCATCATATTTACTTCCTATACAAAGGTAATTAAATTCTCATCATGATGCCATGACTACCCAGTTGAATCACTATATGAGTTTAAACAATGGCTCTATGAATCCCTATATGAAATTAAACTCTCATCATGATGCCATGGCTACCCAGTTGAATCCCTATATGAAATTGAACAATGGCATGAAGGGGGTGGCACATTGTCATGCAAGCTACATGCCATTTTTCCAAAGATGTTTATATCAATGTAAAATTCTTTCATCATTTACTTGTTGTACAATCCATGTGGCAATTAAACTCTCATCATTTTATGGAGATGGGAAATGCCATGGTTACCTAGTTGAATCCCTAAATGAAAATAATATACCGAGGGATTCACTCTTAGAAAACTTATGATATCACGTGAGTGTACAAGAGGGGGGTTTTTTGAAATGAGGCATAAGATTATAAGGTAGGGGTAAGGCCATGTATTTAGATGAATACTAAATCTTAAATTTAAATCAGGGGGAGGGGCCTAGATAGTACTTACTTTTAAGGTACATGTATGGTAATGATCTAAGGATACCAAGAAATGATCTCAACATGCTTCAATAATGATTCAAGTAGGTTGTGGTGATTTACAGTGATGATTTCCTAGTACTTAACATCTATTTCTTGGTAGCATGCATGAAGTACTTATGTTCCCTCACTAAGGTTCAAAGTAACATACTTTAATCTAAGCAGAGGGAGCGTGTAAATGCTAGAGAAAAAACATAGATATAAGGAAAGGGGGTGACATGGTCATTTTTAAAGGTATTCTTATAAGCTTAAATAGGGGGTGTTATCATCTTATGAGCATCATATATATGGGGTTTTTTTTAGGTTCATGCACGCAGGTGGCGTCTCCCTTTATTATGAGTGAATCCCCGAGGAATAATATAAATGGCAAATAAAAGGATTTTGAAAGCTATGACGTAAAGGTGTGGCACATTGTCATGCAAATTTCACATAGATCGGAAAAGATGGATTCCACTTCAGTCTAGAGCTTCCTCTAACTTCTAAAAAAACCTGCCTCATCTTTGAGAGAGGAGAAGGAAAACTCTCTCCCAAATTTTCCTTGACCCATGGTGAGAAGGATTCATGTTCTCTTCACTCATAAATGTATACCTTCGAAACATGCCATTTTACCAAATATGTTTTTTTTTTGTTAAAAAAATCGTTAAAAATACAGTTTCTAGTGCCAAATCCTCTATTTCCCCTAAATATGATTTGTAGAATGCAAAGGCATATTTGACTATGTGCTAACAATCACTTGGTGGAGAGTGATGCATGATGGAATGTTACTTAGATGAGAAGACGTAAATACCTCCTCAATTTACACTTGTAGGTACATTTTACTAGTTACTTTGATCAAAAGCATGAGAGGGATTCTTCCCCTTAGCTTTTACTACTTTAAAAAGCATGTTTTGCTACTTCTTAAGGCATGAAAAGAATATTGCTCCTTAGTTTTTACTACTTTGAAAGGCATGACATGGATACTCTCTCTAGCTTTCACTACTTTGAAGCTATAAGTGTGGATAAGACCATGCATATAAGCCTGATTGTCCCAATAGAATGACAATTACCCATGTGGGTAGAAGCATCTAGTAACACTTCGACGAGCCTTAACTTGTTAAAATGTACAATAAGGACTTATTCACACAATCCCCCTTAATGCCATTACAAGGCTCCAAGCTAAGATGAGGGTGGAAACCAAAGGAACATCCCAGGCTGCCAATACACAGAATGGCCAGGCTTTAACTTGAAGCAAGTAGCCAAAGAGCCAGGGGTGCAAAGTCGAAGGGGTGCAAAGTCGAAAGGCTACAGTAGCCCCTACAAAGGCCAATGAACCAAAATCAAAGGTCCAAAAGAAGAAGAAGGCCTTGAAGAACAAACGCAAACACAACACCCAATCTACTGTAGTTGTAAACTCATCCTGCAAACATACATACATGCACACATCATAGCCATATGCATAACCCCACATACATATATGTACTACAACTTTGTGCAGCATGCAACACAAACTAAAAAACATGTCCTTGCGATAACAATACACAAGTGATACCAAACTAAACATTTAAAAACAAAAAAAACAACATATATTACAAATTTAGAACAATAGCACGCATGATCAATTTCATGTGGCATGAAACACCACTCATAAAAGGTCAAAAGCATTTCATAAGGACGTGTGGAAACGGAAATACTGGTAGTACTATATATAGCTGTGGGCGCGCGCCAGCGAGAGAGGGAGGGAGAAGCGAGGGGGGAGATGGAGGGGGAGGGGCGGCCCTAGGCATCTTTCTTGATGATGGTTTCGATGCGCTTGATGGGAAGGAGAGGAACGTAGTCGATAAGAGGGAGGTGCTTCTCTTTCAAAGAAGAGAGCACCTGATTGAACTTCTCACCAATGAAGAGGGCGGGAGGCGAGAAGAGGTGCACGGCCTTCACTGAGTAGGGCAGCTTGAGAAACTGCTTCCACGCCACGTGCGCCCACTCCTCCGCCAGAGGCTCGTACTTACTGAAGTAGACCGTGGTGGTCTTCACCAACCCCACCCTCTGTACCTCCCCCACCACCTCCAAAAGAAAATCCGGCACCTTCTTCGCCACCTCGATAGCCCCGTCCGACAACTCTTTTACCTTGTGTGGCGTGTGCTTGCGTACAGTGCACGCTATCACATCCACCTGCATGCATCAGAAGACGCCCTTTTAGCTTATAAATTGTTAAATCATAGCCCTTAATCGTTCATATAGTCAGCTAGGGCTTCATGATTATTTCCACTCTAGGGCTTAATTAACACACCTCACTACAAGAAAATCATTGCCTCTATGGCTAATTTCATGAAGTAGCAGCTTGCAATAAAGACGGGGAGAAAAGGGCCACCAGGCAGGGATCTTTGACTTCATCTTCATACCCTCTTCTTGCAGTCAACTTTTGTTGATTAATCACATCCCTCTTAAGTAATTAAACTAGAAGCTTTGCACAGCCTTAACCATCAAATTTCGACTCACAGCCTCCTCCTATGGCTTTTAACAAAATAACCTCGTCCAGCTGAGAGCAGCCTATTAATAACCACCACTTTTAGCTCACAATCTCCTTCCATGACTTCATTAACAGCCTCATGATCAGTACCTTAATTGAGACCGAATTTCAAAGATATGAAGAAACCCTTTTTTAAAAAATCAGCAGTATTTTATCATTTTAAGAACAGCTTTTACCTCCCCCTGTGGCTCAACAAAATAAGCAAAATAAACTCTTTTAGCTGATAACAGCTTATTAATAACCACCACTTTTAATTCACAACCTCCTTCCATGCCTTCATCAGCAGCCCTATGATTCAGTACCATCACAGCCCTAGGATTCAGTATCTTGATAGAGAGAGAATTTCAAAAAAATATAGAGATACCAAAAAACGAAAAATGTAAACAATGATTTATCATTTGCCTGTGGGTTATGTGTTTGAATCTTCTCTGTGTGAGCCATGGCACTTGGGTCTTTGGGCGATAATATGTGTACTTTTTACTTTCAAGCCAAGATATTTAAAAAATAAAAATTTTAAAAAAATGTTTACCTTGTGATCAAAGAAGAGCAGGATCTCGTGCTGCTTCCCTTCCAATAGGTCGTAGATAGGGCCGACCAGCTCTTTCACCTTCTTCTCCACCTCGTCTATCCGAGGCCTCCACTTCCCTGACCACTCCTTGGCCACATAGTAAATCCGCACAACACAAACTGTGGCCAAGCTCACCGTCACCTCCACAAACCCCAGATACTTGAGCTGCGCGTGGTGGGGGTGGTCCGGGTGGTCACAGCCCTTGCAAAAATTGAATCAATTAATCGCCCATGTTAGCTTGAAGGCAACCTTAGCATTTCAGTCTAAATCCAATTGCCTGCTATTCGACCATATCACAAATTCAAACGAATTAATCATCTTCGAAACTTAATACAGACCTGATCAATTGATGCGGCCATTTAATCGAGCAACTACAAATGCTTCCTAAACTAGACAAAAACAACTGAGTGAGAGAGAGCCAGTGAAGGCAAATTACACCAATAGCTGGTAATTAGTAACTTAATGACGCATAATTACCCGAACGCTTCAAGTTTGGAGCTGCTGTCAGAGAGTCGTGAGGCGGTGGGAGAACAGAGAGCGAAGAAGCGTGTCGTTTTTATATACAACCAACCAATGGTGTCGCCGCCCACGACGATACCCTAGGAGCTCGCGCTGGCCCACGCCTGGCCACGTGGTAGATGCCTATCTCGGTCCCTTTTCTTGCGGCTCTCTCGCAATTGACCGTTCTCACCAGTGTCCACCCACTCCTGCTGCTGTGCTTGACCCGTGTGGTGTGCACGAGCCTAGACTTCTCGTCATTCGCCCTTGTTCACACGCTACGTGGGCGTCCTTTGAACGGGCAACTCATTTCATCAATTTTCTATACATACATACATACATAAACAAAGGGTCCCCGCCATAGACGTCATTTGTAAGAATAAACACCCAAAACGTTATTCTGGTGGCTTTTAATTAATTTTGCTCTTCATATTATAGGCACCCAAAATCTATTTGTTGGTTTTTTTAAAGTTAAATAATATGATTTTTTCACTTTTTTGGAAAGAATCTCGTGTGATCTCGCTTCATTGTGACGTTTCTGCATGCTTCCAGAAAATGCCTTCTTTCATAGAGCAAATTGTGTACTACTGTACCTCCTGCATCATCATCCTTCACCTCTTCGCTCCTACACCTCATGCGACACGTCTATCACAGGGATCTCTTCGTTTGTGCACACTTCTTACAAGGCCGGACGCTCGTCAGTTGACCTCACGTAGTGGGTGAGCAAGCCTGTCACACCTTTGTCCAACATCTCTTTCACTCCCTTGACGTAAGACGAAGCCATCTTTTCGGGGGAAACAACGTACTCCCTCCCAGTGTGCATAGGTGCAAGGGACGGAGGGGTGGAGGTGACCAGGCAGTTGGAGTTGATCAGGCAGGTTAAGCCAGGCGATCAAACGAGGGCAAGGTGGGGGAGGTGAGCAAGTGGATGAGGACGTAAGGTGGGTCAGGGGACACAAACTACCGAGGGGAGGAGATTGGAGGCGAGGGAGGCAAGCAAATGAGGGCGGACAAGGCGAGCAGGCGGTGAGGGGAGGTGCTGAGTAGGGAGCGAGGGTTCAACGTGAAAGCCTACGCGTGCTCGGGGTAGGGAGTGAGCATTCGAAGCTTGTGGAGGGCGAGGGGGTTATGGTAGGCAAGGGGGGTATGGTAGGCATTAATTAAATGCCACGTAAGTGGCATTTAATTAATGCACCTACAATAAAATCGAGTGAATAAGCACCTACAATAAAATCGAGTGAATAAGGGAATTTTATTTGGAACTGTATTTATATGTGAAACTTGTTTTTTAAAGATTGTTTTATGTCAAGTATGCTAGAAGAAAGTATTACATTTGTAATGAAGGTTACGGTGTAGGTAGAACGGAGTATATTTGTAATGATGAAGGGTAGGGTGTAGAAACGAGTATATTTGTAAAGACAAGGATGAAGGGTAGGGTAGGTAGTATTAGTGTGGTATATAGACTATAGGATACTTGTTAGGCTATACTGATTGAAACATATTCTCTACAACCATTCACACTAGTTGTCACAAATACCAAAGTAATATCCATAACAACATGCATGCCAATCTAACCACTAAAAAGTTATGAATACTACACCAAATAAGTCCATATATTAGGTGCAACCAAAAGTTGAATTGTGTGATCATATGATGCCAAAATTTACGTCAATAAAGGTAGGCACATATTATTCATGTATGCCAAAACCTATGGTTAATATAATTCTAAAAGAGAAAAGATAATGCTTTTATTAATACTATAATGCATAACTCATTTTAGAATCATCAATAAAAAGATTTTATAATTATACCCAACTGCACATGAGATAGTTTCTTATCAACAATTTTTTAGAATCATCAATAAAAAGATTTTATAATTACACCCAAGTGCACATGAGATAGTTTCTTATTAGCTTTTTTTAAAAACATATATAGCACAAATCTCGTTTATTAGCTTCTTCGCATCTGACTTATTTGAACTTTATTTAGCATAAAATTATGTTTACTCTTACAAGAAATGAAGTGTATATATATTCACCAAAACATGTAAAAAAGCCTCATTTTCGTAAAAGTGATGCCTACAAAGTAACTCTTACACATGCCTTGTCACCTTCTAAAATATATGATAATATTATATGCATTTAACTTCATTAATATTATATGCATTTAACTTCATTAATTGCCATGTGGCATTGTTTCAAGTGGCTGGTTATTAAGAAGTTAATTCATTAAAGCAACACCACAACGATCACTTTTTGATGTGATTCTTTTTTTGAGTGCTTGCTTACCTACTCCAACATCTATGCAACGATATCTTTAAAAGATATCGTTCAACCAAAATTATATGTGATTCGCATGTCTAAAGGGACATCAAGATACAGTAATACAATTAAACATCAATAGGCATTTTTCCCCAAGTATATATTTTCTTAAAATTGAATGTCTATAGGGATATCAAGATGCATTAACAAATTTAAAAATGTCCTTATCGTATTTTATTTGAAATAAGTCATTTGACATATTCAATGTTTGGGATAATCAAGACACTTTTAAGAACAATATGCCCATCCAAAAACATGCATCAATGGGTTGTGTGTTTAACTTAGATATCTTGTGTAAGAGTTTTTATTTGAAACGAGAGATAAACATACATGGGTGAATACAGAGGTTTTGTTGTATTTATAATCTTCAAAGATGGAACCCCACATATCACCTTGGTACACATCTTGGTTATTACTAACAAATTATATTTTTTGTGATATGAATTTTGAATACCTCTGCTAGAATCTTACATAGATAAAGGTTTTTAGTAGTATTGTGTTTTGTGAGATGACTTTTTATTTCCCTATTATGAGTTGGGGGGATTTTTTCTGCGAACAAATTCGGGCGAGCAGTTTTGTGAAACTAGCGACGAGCAGAACATCATTTTATCTCTCTCTCTCTCTCTATTTATGTCTCTCTTATCTTATCTCTCTCAATAGCACAATAAAATTACTCCAATAAAATGATACACACACACACACAACTCACCTCTCCCTCTCGCTCTCTGTCAATCTCTCTCTCTCTCTCGCTCTCTCTCTCTCTCTCTCTCTCTCTCTCACACACACACACACACACACACACACAACTCACCTCTCCCTCTCGCTCTCTCAATATCTCAAACACACACACACACACACACATGTTGAAATGTCAAGCTCGTATACAGCTAGAGGATAGCACATGGGTGCTGACAGAGTGACAGTATGGTAGATAGATATCGTGTGGTGTGTTTATGACCGCGTCCAGCTGGTCATGTGTGGTGTGGACATTACATTAGGTTTACTTTGTAGTGTGGACACAACACTATGTTGTGTTCTCCTTTGTGTGTGTGTGAGAGATGATGACTATGCTTCTCTCCTTCTTTATGATTGATGGATATGGATTAGGGTTTGCTTCTCTTGTGTGTGCCCTCTCCTGCTTCTGTTTTTTATCATGGTATCAGAGCCTAGAGCTCATTAGCTGTGTTGTGAGAGTGAGTGAGAGAAGAGGGAAGAAGAAAAAAAAGCTGTGAAGGAAGCCATTGGAGCTTGGAGCAAAGGAGAAGCTGTGGAGCACACATCGGCATCAGATCTGAGAGCTAAGGACCATTGGTAAGTGTAGCAAGACCCCCTCTGCGGATTGCAGGTATCAAGAGCAAGTGTAAGAGAAGATTAAAGGTGCAAAAGCAAGCAAAATATTTCTGTTTTTGAAGCTTTAATGGAAAGCTTATGAAGGAGTGTGTCTTGGCAAATGTATTGGATCAAATGCAAAGCAAACACTGAGGCTCTCATGTATTGTGAATGAACACATGTATTAGCAACTTTGGGGCAAGTCATTGCATGGAAAATTGATGCATTACAGGCAATTTGTGAAGGAAAAAATTTTGGTTTTTTGGACTCTACAAAAACAGAGAACGTATGCCCGGTGGAGGATCGATTGCAGAAGCTAGAGGAAGAATTGAGCCAAACCCTTCAAGCACAAGTTGGTTTAGGTCATTGCTAAGAATCTTATCACCTCAATTGTGAATTGCCCCTCTTCTACAGCCCCCAAGAGCAGGCAGCGCTTTCTGGAAGAGTTTCTTGGACAGTTTGCAATGATTATGGTCTAATTCCCTCATTTGGACACCAAATTGGATGCTTTAAAGCTTGGAATACTTAGCAAAAGTGTAATTGAGAGCAAGATAACATTTGGGGCAGCTCATTTGATGTATTTGGAGCTCATTGAACTCAATTAGCAGAGGTTTATAGGTTTGCAGAAAGTCTGTCCAGAAACAGAGCATTATTAATCAAGGCATTAATCCTTGTCTATATCAAATTGGCCTAATTCCTTTGGTACAAGTAGAGTTCTATGAGTTGCTAAACTTTTGATTCAAAAAGTTTTGAATTTGGATAAGATTTGAAGGAGATAGAGCACTTTTAGTGAGAGGTGGTACCTGACAGATGCAGAAAAAGGCAAACCAGGGAGCTACAAAAATTGGTGGTTCTCATTCACCTTTAAGAATTTGATCAAACCCTTCGAGGATATGTTGGAGCAATGTGTTGGGAAGCCAATGTAAGTTGAATCATTGCATTTGGACAAGATTTGAAGGATTTAGAGCATAATCTTTGACTGGTTACTGGCGAGAAATTACTGGCGAGAAAAAAACCAGAAAATTCAACTTTACCCTTTTTCAATTTTGATGATACAAATGAAGTTCTTATGCAACATGAAGTCATTTGTGGTGTGAATGCATATGTATAGCACATATTGAGCTTAGTTCATAATCATTTGGAGCTTTGGAAAGCATCGGGAAGAGTGTTACATCAGGGTACATCACATGTATTCAAAATGGGAGATGGTCCAGTACAAATTGTTGGAGAGAAGCTTGACAGAACCAACTTCCAAGTGTGGAAGTTTCGAATGAAGAGTTTTTTGAAAGGCAAAGGATTGTGGAGCCTTGTATCGGATGAAGATCCGGAGCCATTTCTACCTCCTCAACCAAATAATGCTCAGTTGCTGGCTCACAAGCAATGGGTAGAGCGGTCTTCGAAAGTGTTGCATTATTTTTCAATATGTGTAACAGATGCCTTGCTTATTCACATCCAAGATGCAGATACACCGAAAGAAGCATGGGGTATATTGTGCCGAATGTATGAGACGGACACTGGTGCAAGGAAGATACAACTAAAGCAACAGATTCACAGTGTAACACGAAGGAATAGGAGTATACATGAGTATGTTCAGGAAATCAAGGGTTATGCAGATTCCTTGTCATCAATCCATGCCCCAATGGATGATGATGATTTGGTTGCTCTCACATTGCGTGGTTTAGGCAAAGAATACAAATCTTTTGACACTTTCATCTCAGTAAGGTTGGGAGGAATGCCAGACTTTAATGAGCTTGTGTCATTGCTCATTGTGGAAGAATTGAAGCTTGGCCTTGGTGGTATGAGTGTTACAGGTGGTGCATCCTCGTCACGCAATGATGAGCATGCAAGGAATCAGGCTTTTTACTCATCTAGAGGCTTTCGAGGCAGGGGGAGATTTACCCCTCGAGGCCGTGGAGGACGTGGTTGGAATGACAGGTCTACTCAACCACAATCAAATCAGAATTTTCAGAATTCACAGTCATCATTTGGATCACGTGGAGGTCGTGGATTTCAATCCCATAGGGGGAGATTTGGAACAGGTGCTCGTGGTGGTAGAGGACGATGGCAAGGTCCTTAACAAAATTTGAATGGGATTGAATGTCACTATTGTGGCAAACTTGGACATATGGCAAAAGATTGTTACAAAAAGCAGAATGATGTGAGGAATGGAAGACCACAACATGGAAATTATGCATCTACCAGTAACAATGATGGGAGTTCAAATCATCTTTTTGCAATGAAGCACATTATGGGGACAATGGATTCTCAGAATGCAGGAGATGAGTCATGGTATATGGATTCATGTGCCTCAAACCACATGACATGTCATGGTGAGTGGTTTGAGAAGATGCAACCATTGGATACAAATGGTTATGTGGTCACAGGAGATGATACTCAGCATCTTATAACACATGTTGGCAGTGTGCCTTTGAGGATGCATGATGGAAATGTGAAGAATACGTCAGAAGTGTTATATGTACCATCCATCACAAAGAATTTGGCATCAGTAGGCCAAATGGTTGAGCAGGGATTACAAGTAAGATTCAATGAGAATGGCTGTTTTGTGGAAGACTTTAAGCATGGCTGTAGATTTATTGCCAAGGGCAAGAAGGAAGGAAGGTTGTTCAAATTGGCATACCAGAATTGAGCTCAGCCATGTTTTCAAAGAGCAATGGGATTGTGCAGGACATTGACATGTGGCACAAGAGGATTGGACATGTCAATATACAGAGATTAAAGAACATGCAAACAAGAGGCATTGTCAGTGGATTGCCTCGATTCAAATATGATGGACATATGCATGTTTGTGAAGCTTGTCAGTTTGGAAAGCAGGCAAGGTTGAGGTTTCCTAGAGAAGGAAATATGAGTAACAGGCCACTTGAGATAGTACACAGTGATGTATGGGGCCCTGCACAAAATCCATCTATCAAAGGAAGTCTATACTATGTGACATTTATAGATGACTTCAGCAGGATGACATGGATATACTTTTTGAAAGAGAAGAGTGAAGTGCTGGAAAAGTTCATGGATTTCAAAGCTCTTGTAGAAAAGCAATATGGCTGTTGGATTAAATGTTTGAGAACAGATGGAGGTGGTGAATACACCTCAAAAGCTTTTGAGCATTTCTTGCGGAAGCATGGGATAAGAAGACAGTTGACATGCAGGTATACACCTCAGCAGAATGGTGTGGCTGAGAGAAAGAATCGAGTCATATGTGAAGTGGCAAGGGCAATGCTCAATGAAAAGAGCATGCCAGATTACTATTGGGCAGAAGCATGTGCTACTGCAGTGTATATCCTGAACAAAACACCTACAGCAGCCATTCATGGAAGCACGCCAGAGATGCGGCTTACAGGTTACAGGCCAGACATTGGACATCTCAAAGTCTTTGGTGGATGCGTAGCTTATGTCCATGTGCCTGATGAAAGAAGACGGAAGTTGGATCCTAAGGCAGAGAAATGTGTATTTGTTGGATATGCACAGGATCGAAAGGCCTACAAATGTTATAACCCTCAAACTAGACAAGTAGTCATCTCATAAGATGTGGTGTTTGATGAGCTTGCTAGTTGGTACAAAGCAAAAGATGAGGGAGTCATTGACTCACTTGAGGCTAATGTGCCTGTGAACTTGCCATCACAAGCAAGTTCTAGTTCTACTACTATGTCTGGGCCAGCAGAGCAGAAGCTGAGAGTAGCAGTATACGTCCATGGTCAGGATGTTTGAGGCATGAGAGTGTGAGCACTGGGAGTAGTGCTATGGATAAAGGCAAGAAGAAAGTCGAAGGAATTGGAATCACAGGTTATGAATCATCTAGTTCTGAGAGTTTGGATGAGGAGCTCGGCGTACCTGTTTTACGCACACCTGGTGCTAGGCAGGACAGATATGTACCACCACATGCTAGAGTTACAGGTGTAGAGAGTGACCCGCATGTATTGCGGAGATCCCAGAGAGTCAGATATCCAGTTGAAAGATTGACATATCGAGATTTTGCTATGCACTATGCATACATGACATCTATGGTAAAGCATGTGGAACCTACATGCTATACAGAGGCTATTGGAGAGCATGTATGGGAGAAAGCCATGGATGAAGAGATAGATGCTTTGGACAAAAATGATACATGGGAATTGGCTGAGTTACCTCAAGGAAAGAATGCAATTGGTTGCAAATGGGTGTATAAGGTAAAGTGCAAGTCAGATGGCAGCCTAGAGAGACATAAGGCAAGGCTGGTCGCTAAAGGATATGCACAAACTTATGGTCTTGATTATGATGAAACTTTCAGCCCAGTGGCTAAGATGGCTACAGTGAGGTCTATCATTGTACTAGCAGCACAAAAAGGTTGGGCTTTACATCAAATGGATGTAAAAAATGCTTTCTTGAATGGTGAACTACAAGAAGAGGTGTACATGGAACAGCCAGAAGGATATGTACATCCAAAATATCCGACTTTTGTTTGCAGGTTAAAGAAAGCAATCTATGGTTTGAAGCAAGCACCTCGTGCTTGGAGTGACAAGATCAGCAGATATCTTGTCAGTATTGGATTTGTGGTTGGAAATGCAGACTCTTCACTTTATGTGAAGAAAACACATGATGGTATCGTGATGATAGTCATTTATGTTGATGATTTGATTATCACAGGTGATTGTGGGAAAGGCATTGATGAGGTTAAGGCCTCTTTATGCAAAGAGTTTGATATGAAAGACCTTGGTGATTTAAGGTTCTTTCTTGGCATTGAGGTGATAAGAACAAGCAAAGGTATATGGCTGGTGCAAAGGCAATATGCACTTTACATGCTGGCAAAGTATGGTATGACAGCATGCAAACCAATGTTGACACCATTAGAGCAAAACATGAAGCTTAGGGCTGATTTGGGTGATGAGCTTGATGATATCACCATGTACAGGAGAATGGTTGGTAGCCTTATCTACATGACCATTACGAGGCCAGATCTCAGTTATGCAGTTGGTTTGGTGAGTCAGTTTATGCAGAATCCTCATAAACCTCACTTGGATGCTGTGAGACGTATTCTGAGATACGTCAAAACTACCGTGCATTATGGTCTTTTCTATGAGGCAGGAAAAGACATGCATGTCTATGGATATACAGATGCAGATTGGGCCAGTAGTGCATATGACAGGCGGTCTACCAGTGGCTATGTTTTCAGCCTTGGTAGTGGAGCTGTGAGTTGGAACAGTAAAAAGCAACCTACAGTTACTTTATCTACCACAGAGGCAGAGTGGAGCAGCCATAGCTGCATGTGAGGCTATGTGGTTGAAGAAGTTGCTAGATGATGTCAGGTTACAGAGTGATATGAGAGTTGTCATTCATTGTGACAACATGAGTAGTATTCAGCTTGCGAGCAACCCAGTTTATCATGCCAGGACCAAACATATTGAGGTCCACTATCACTTCATCACAGAGAAGGTGCTAGATGGGCATGTTGATTTGACATATGTGCAGACAGATGAGCAGGTTGCAGATATCTTTACCAAAGCACTTGGTAAGGATAAGTTCGAGTATTTCCGTACTAGATTGGGAGTCCTAGAGATGGACATGTCGAGTTTGAGGGGGAGTGTTGAAATGTCAAGCTCGTATACAGCTGGAGGATAGCACATGGGTGCTGACAGAGTGACAGTATGGTAGATAGATATCATGTGGTGTGTTTATGACCGCGTCCAGCTGGTCATGTGTGGTGTGGACATTACATTAGGTTTACTTTGTAGTGTGGACACAACACTATGTTGTGTTCTCCTTTGTGTGTGTGAGAGAGATGATGACTATGGCTTCTCTCCTTCTTTATGATTGATGGATATGGATTAGGGTTTGCTTCTCTTGTGTGTGCCCTCTCTTGCTTCTGTTTTTTATCAACACACACACACACACAAGCACCATCTAGTTCAAATACTTTTTTCAAAGCTTCTCAATCTAAAGTACCCTTTAAGGAAGAAAACTACCAATTATGAACCTCAAAATAACTAAAATATAGCCTCAAAATAAGGACTAAAGAAATCTCAACCATTACTTATTTTTTAACTAATCAAAATAAGGACAACTCTTGAACCTACTCTATATTTGTTCCCAAATCTATACTATATGTCACTTTTGTAATTGTAATTAATATATATATATATATAAATAAAGCCTTAATATATTTCTCGATAAAAAATAAAACCTTAATATAAGGGCTACAACCTTTTTTTCATACTTTTGGTTAAAAATACACTAAACTGTCCTTTTTTAGCATGGATGAGTAGAAAAAGCGTGAATTTTGAGTCTGGGCTGAAGGAATAAATTTTGTAATAAAAATAATTAAATACATGCAAAAGCTTGGAAATAATTAAATAAATGCAAAAGCTCAGAAATTTGAAGTAAATTAAATTCCAATTTTGCCCACAATTGTTGTGTGCCTTGCTTTCAATGCGTATGAAAGCTTGAGAGCAGAGGAGGAGGTGAAGCTCAACTTGAGGCCGGCCAACCCTCGTGGCATATGACGTGGCAGCCACATCATATTGCCACGTGGGATGCCGACGGCAACATAGACGAGGTCGAGGCGTTCTTGACAACGTTGCCGATGTAGACACTCAGATGAGTTGACGATGTAGACGGCGTAGACGGCTTCGAGATGGGCGATGGACGACGTTGGGGCCTGTAGGCTAGAACTTGCAATTGACGTGGCAGTCAAATGCCACGCCAACTGCATCTTCTTGCCATTTAGGAGCTCCAATCTATTCGATGGCTTTTGAAGAGGGCTATTTTTTGCCGATTCTCGCCTGGTTAATTCGCCGCTTGATAGCAAAAAGCGCTGATTTTTTCGTTGCGTCCGTGGTGTTCGTTCATTCCTAGTGAGTTTACCTTTTTCTGCCATGTTCATGGTATTGCCATGTTCATGGTATTGTTTTGTTCTGTTCTATTACTTCTCTTATAATGATTTTGGTTAATTTTTGGGTTCCTACTCCCTTGGAATTTCTTTATGTTCTTCCACCTTCTATTTTTGCTTTGATTTCTTTCCTCTTTTTCTCCCACTCTTCTTTACTTAATTGTTATATCTTCCTTTCCCATCTTGGGCTATTTGATTGTGCATGTTTTCCTCCATTGCGGTGGACTCTATATGCTAAAGAGAATGTGGGGGAGAGGGAGAGCTTCAAACCCTAGCAAGCAAACACACACACACAAGAGAGAGCAAGACACAAGAGAGAGATGGATAGATAAATTTTCTTCTATCTTCTTCTTCTCTACTCAACCAACATAACATAAAGATAAGAGTACACACTATATGGGTTAGTACTCAACTACTACAACATACAAGGGTCGGTCCATATAATGTGAACGCGACTAAATGAGCTGGCGCTATAACTATGCCAGTCTCTAGTAATCCAAAATGGCTGTCACATAGCCTGTCATCCCACTAGCCGCATATCATCCATAATCTCATTAACCATGCCAGTGGTGTAGATGCGGAAGCTATCACCGAGGCGGGTCATCAATGTCCGCTGTAGCACTAGTTGAGCTCGATATCTCAACACTCCCCCTCGAGCTCAACTGCACACACTGCACTCCAAGTAAGCACACTGCACTCCAAGTAAGCTCCTAAACTTGTGGAGCTTCTTTGTGCTCAATGCCTCAGTGTGAAGATATCAGCTACCTAATCCTCTGTGCTGACATATACCAGATCTACATCTCCTGCTAGAACCTTCTCCCTCACAAAGTAATAATGCACCTCAATGTGCTTCATTCTAGCATGATATACTGGGTTACTGGCCAACTGTATGCTGCTCATGTTATCATAATATATCACAACTGTCCTATCCACGGGCTCTCCCATGTCACCAAGTAGCTTCTAAAACCAAGCTACCTCACAAGCTGCCATAGTAGCACCCCTGTACTTTGTCTCTGTGCTCGACAAGGCATCTGTTGGCTGCTTCTTACTGCTCCAACTCACAGTAGCACTCCCAAATGATAACATAAACACGGGTAGATCTCCTGTCTATGCAATACTTCCAGCCCAATCAGCATATGTGTACCCATGCAAATGTATCTCAGTACCAGCCTCATAGAAAAGTCCATAATCAACTGTGGAATTTATGTACCTAAGGATCCATCTAGCCGCATCCAAGTGTGGCTTCCTAGGGGCCTGCATAAACTGACTCACAAGTCCAACAGCATAGCTCAAGTCTAGCCTTGTAATGGTCATGTAGATCAAACTACCCACTATACGCCTGTATGTAGTGGGATTCTCCACCAAAAGCTCACCTGTATCTATGGAAAGCTTTGTGTTCTGCTCCAATGGCACTGAAATAGGTTTACAACTTGTCATACCATACTTGGACAACATGTCCAAGCCATACGGCCTCTACAATAGTAAAATGCCATGAGGTGATCTCACCGCCTCTATGCCCAAGAAATACCGCAGCTCATCGAAATCCTTCATCTCAAACTTCTACTTCAAAAGCATCCTGACATCATGTATGTCTGTATCACTATCACCAAGTGATAAATCAAGTCATTCACATAGATGACTAATAGCATGATCCCTCTATCTGTCTTTTTCACATAAAGTGAAAAATCTACATTGGATATCTAAAATCCAATGGTAACAAGATACTCCCCGATCTTGTTTGACCATGCTCTGGGTGCCTGCTTCAAGCCATACAATGCTTTACATAACCTACACACAAAATTTGGATGTGCATCACTCTCATAACCTGGTGGCTGCATCATGTACACTTCTTCTTGCAAATCACCATGCAAGAGCCATAGCAATGACAGCTCTCATGGTTGCCATTCTTGCAACCGCGGGCTGAATGTCTCCTCATAGTCTATGCCATAAGTCTGCACATAGCCCTTGGCAACCAATCTTGCCTTGTACCTGCTCACTGAACCATCAGCATTGTGCTTGACTTTATACACCCACTTGCATCCAATTGCCTTCTTTTCCTTAGGCAAAGGCACTAACTCCCATGTTGCATTTGCATCCAGTGCTGCCATCTCCTCATCCATGACATCTTCCCATTTATTATTTCCAATTGCCTGCTCAAAGCAAGTGGGCTCAACCTCCTGTATTGCATTTACCATGTAAGCATAATGATGGGATGTATATCCATCATATCTCAACCTGTCCAACAACAGGGTATCTAACTCTCGTAGACATGCGTACACCTAGATCACTGCTAGGTGTCCTCAAAACAACTATGGTTCTCCTTACACCAGGAGTAATCACAAACGGAATGCCAAGCTCCTCATCAAGGCTCTGCTCAGAGCCACTAGAGTCACCATCCACATATAAGTGACCTGCTGGCAGATCAGGCACAAAAGTTTGATCTACCTTTCCTTTTCCTTTCCGTGATACATGTGTACCTGCATCATTCCTCAACCTGTCTGACCATGGACTAACATTGGATCCACTGCTCGAGGACTCCCTAAGTCCACTCAGCACCTGTGATTGCTACTCTACATGTGGTGCAACATCAGCACTTCTTACATCTGCATCTTATATTACCTTCACTACTGGCATACCAGCTACTCCTCTCATTGAAGATCTCTGCTTACTCACATCTCACGAGTGGTAGGGCTATAGCATCTATGACCTTTTTGCTCCATAGCATAACTAATGAAGATGCATTTCTCTGCCTTTAGATCCAACTTTGTTCTCACTTCATGAGGAACATGTACATATACAATACACCCAAACACTTTCAAGTGAGACACATCCAGTCTTATGCTTGTAAACTTCTGTTCAGGAGTCATACCATGAACAGCTGCAGTGAGTGTCATGTTCATAATGTACAGAGCAATTGCTACTGCTTCTGCCCAAAAGTAATGTGGCATATTCTTTTTAGCCATCAAGGCACGTGCCACTTCTACAATGTGCCTGTTTTTCCTTTCTGCAACACCATTCTGTTGCGAAGTGTACCTGCACGTAAACTGCCTCTTGATTCCCTGCTTTCTTAGGAAATTGCTGAACTCATTGGAGAAATATTCTCTCCCAGCATCTGATCTTAGGGATGCCTTTTTCCTTCTCGAACAAGGCTTTAAATCTTTGAAAGTGAGCAAATACCTCACTTTTCTCCTTCATGAAATAATCATTAGGACTTGTTTGGGGTCTTCTTGGGCCCTTTTATTTGGACACTTAGTGAAATGCTTAAAATGATAATCAAGCTTTGACCAAGCTAGTAGCCTAGGCCTGAAAATGCATTTTTCCTTTTCTACAAAAAAGAAAATAGGCCAAAAGGTGATCTAATCATTAGATCTTCTGTCCTTGGGAAGGAATATGGACCTAACTGCCTTTTTGTCTTGTAGTGAAGTACCTTTCACAAAGAATGTTTGAAAATTTTCGTCACTTTGTTCCCTCCCTTTTTGGAGGTGCTGCAGATCCCACTCTCTCTCTACACTCTCTCTCTCTAAAACAAGTTTAGGGTGTTTTACTTGGGTAAGGGCTTCTTTTTCTCTCTCTAGGAGCCATGGCCTGCAGATCTGGACCTCCTACTCCATCATCCTCTCCACCAACTCTCATGGAAGAGCTCACCATCCCCCCCTCCTGTGAAGGTACAGATCTACACATCCTTACAAGCTGAAGCTCTCCATCTCCATCACTAGCAAGCTCTCCATATCTATCATCCTCTCCACTAGCTTTCATGGAAGAGCTCACCATCCCCTCCTGTGAAGGTACAAATCTACACATCCTTGCAAGCTGAAGCTCTCCATCTCCATCACTAGCAAGCTCTCCATATCTATCTCCTCAAGGCCTCCATTTCCATCTCTGTATCCATCTGCATCTCCTCCACCTCCATCTCCATCACCATCTCCATCTTCATCTCCTCCATCTCCATCACCATCCACATTTCCATCTTTGTATCCATCTACATCTCCTCCATCTCCATTTGCTAGGTACAATGGCTCTACAGGACATCACCAACAAGCAATCAAAGTTTCGCTTACACGTGGACTTAGACGAGGAGTATGCCACAATGCGAAGTAATCGAATAAAGGGATGTATTCCTGCTGAGGTGCTACGACTTCAAGGTGCAAAAGCCATTGATCTTTGGACTGATGGAAGCATTTATCCCCTTGAACCACAGACTGGTGCACCTCCCTCTTTTCGTAATATCACGCAGGTCGTACGCTTCTTGGGTGATGGTTATAATGGTTTCTTAGGGTACTGTCAGAGGCTCTATTCTTTGTACTTGCAGGAACTCTCAAATCAAAATCACCTCAGGAAGCTTCTAGAATTATGCAAGGCGAAAAAGGAAGAATGTGCGTCAACTTTCATGGCCACAAAGGAACATATGCTGGCTCGAGTCAAGGATCTAGAGAAGAAGGATGCAGAGCAGAAGATGAAGCTTGATGAAGGTGTGGAAAGCAGGGATCGAGTTATAGAGAACTATCTCCGTCTTCGAAACTCAACTCGGAACCTTTGCCGACGTGTCGATCATTTCACTCACCTTCCCGTGGGATATAATGCAAGGCAGTGAAAGCGCAAGCCTCTGAGTCTTCTTTCCAAAGATGGGGGGCTCGCAAGCGACGTGTGCGTCAAACAAGGTAATCACAGCTTCAAAACTAGCATTACATTCCTTTTTCATATAGTTATGTCATTGACTCTGAACTATGTGATGTCCAGGGAATGTGCTAAAGCAATATTAGGTTGTTCCAATACTGAGGAGTCTATCCTTGAGCACATTATTCCAGAGCAGAAAGTAATTCAATATGATAACCAATCCAGTAAATGGTGCGTTGCATGACAGGATTCAAAAGTATTTTCTCAAGGAATTCGAGCAGATTGTCAGTCTCGTTGACATGCTCACTGTGTGTGACATAGTAGGTATCAGTTTGATAAGGGATACAGGGCTTTGTATACTTGCATCACAGCACATCTACGAGGCAAAGGAATGACACGATCTATACTTCCAACACCATACAGTATAGTTATGGCAAGGAAGTCAGCAAACAACAATATTGCCGACTTGCTAGGCGGCTACAGATGGGTGGATGGTAGCATGCCAATGTCAAATTCAAAAGATTTTGCTTACAACAAGTTTAACAATGTTTACGTCGAGGTGGAGGTGCTTCAACAAGCTATGATTCAGTTTTATGATATGACATTAGAGGAGACGGATGGAAAGGCTATATTTGTCCTCAAATTGGATGAATGTCAGGTTGTAAAGGGCCAAAGGGTGGAACGTACAAGTCTGACACTCATGAGCAGGGCATTGAAGCGAAAGAGCTTAGACGGCGAAGATGAAACAGGTGATGCGGAGAATAACTTGCACACAAAGCGATGCAAGCAAGATTACTTTGGAGTGCTGTTTGAGAAGAACATATGGTGGCAGGCGGCATGGACCCTTCCGCACGAGGATCATGACAGTGTCTGAGGTGGTACTTCACCCGTACAGGTATTCAAGGAGTGATACACAGGCAATCAAATGGTGAAGTCTTGCATGTGCCTGGCATTGGTGACTTTGAAATAGAGTGGCACCTTGGTGGTGATCTCAAGACCCTCAAATGCATTGGTGACTTTGAAATAGAGTGGCACCTTGGTGGTGAAATAGAGTGCCTGGCATTGGTGACTTTGAAATAGAGTGGCACCTTGGTGGTGATCTCAAGACCCTCAAATGCATGTTGGGAACTAAAAGCGGTGCTAACACTTTGTTTCCATGCATCTTTTGTTGTCATCCAAGGATGCCAAGTGTGGCAGTGGGAAAGGCCAAACAAGCAACTAAGGTGAAAGGTCGTTAAGTAGGCAAGTGCAAAGGGCTCAAATCAATTACAAAAAGGGAAGGGTATGCACGTCTGGCTCAATGGAATTATGAGCTGCAATCAAAGTAAGGCACCATCTCACGCAAAGGAGGATGCTACTTGGAACCCTATTCTTTCAATTCCACTATCGCGAGTACATGTGTGTACTTTGCATGCAAGACTTAGAATTCTGGACAAATTGTTGATGCTCCACATCAATTATGCTTGGAACATGGAGCCAGAGTCACGGCGAGAATAGTGCATCCAAGAGCTTGAAGTTGTTTTATCATCCGTGGGGCTTCACGCAGGTGCTGTCACCCTCTCTAAGGATCGCAAAAACCCATCAAGTACCCAAGATAACCCTAATAAGATATGTATGGGTGGTGCAAAAGCAAGACACCTGCTCTCAAACTATGGTGAGGCTCAAAGCCATACACATTTTGAATTATGGAAGCAGATTTGTGATGTAACAACCTATCGAGGCAATGAGGCGACACTAGGATTGAAGTGTGCACATGTGTGGAAAGCTTGTGATGAGATGATGAGGCTTCTTGAGCGCCTGTATCTTGATGAAGCAGAGATAGCTACATTCAAGACTTCGATTGACAGATTCACAGAAGAAATGATCGATGCTTGGGGGGAAACTCATATAACACACTACATGCATATTCTCTATGCGCACAGTTCCTTCTTTCTAGATGAATATGGGTCTCTTGCACTCTGGAGCAACCAAGGCATGAAACGATCACATTACCAAGCCACGGCGGCCTATTTGAAGAACACGGGTGATGGCGGTGGCAAGGTTCGCAGCAATGCGTCTCACGAAATGTTCAATTGGTTTTATCGTGCACTTACTGGGAGAAAGGCCCAAAAGCGAGCCGGAAATTTATCTTTGAGGCGCAAAATCATGAAGGTGGTAGGTGCAAGGCGAAAGAGAAGGGTGCAATGCGTCAATGGCACATGGAAGAGCGAGGCAATGGCACACTGGTCGACTAAGAAATGGGCGCGTGTGGTTACCCACCCAATAATTCTTGTTCGCCACTTTTTGGCGCGTTCATTGTAAATTGACTTTTTTGTAATTTTGGCCCCCTATAAATATCAAAGTGAGTTTTATTATCATTTTTAAAAGTCTTGACTTGTGAGCTCTCTCTCTCTCTTCCTCTCCCCTTGACTCTCCCTCTCGCGCTCTCTCTCTCTCTCTCTCTCTCTCTCTCTTTCTCTCGCTCGTGCACTTATATCTCACGCACATGGAGCCCCCAAATGATCCTCCCTCCAATATGCAGGATGACATTTTCAAAGAACTTGGGTCCTTACCCACCACACATAGAACTGAAATCCCAAACATTTACCCACAAGCCCAAATGGATCTGGAAGCTGAGCGTGTGAGGCTTGAGCGAGAGGCCCAAGAAGCCCAAGAACGCCAAGAAGCGGAGAGATTACAGAAAGAAGCAGAGGACATGGAGGCAGCTGAGAGAGCAAGAAAAGAAGCCGAAGAGACTGTCAGAACACAGGAGGAGGATGAGGTAGCAAAGAAAGCACAAGAGGATGAGGCTGCCAAGAAGGCAGAAGAAGACGAGGCAGTTAGGAAGGCGAAGGCAGATAAGAAGGCTACAGAAGAAGCTCAGGCCGCCGCAAGCAACGAGAGAAGATTTACATTCTTTGCTGCACGGAGGAGGATTGGCTTAACAGACAAGCTCGCAGATTTGTTGCTGACCTGCGAATGGCCGGATACGAAGATGACACGATTTTGGAAGTGGCTATACAAGGTCTTCGAGCAGAATATACAAAGAGGAGAAATGAAGACACAGTACAAAGGGAGCACCTGCCGAGTAGTAGGATTCTCAATGCAATGTTAGACAGAGTCTTGGCTCATGCACTTGGTAAAGGAAAGAGAAAACTCTCAGCTCAGGAAGTAGAAAATAAGAGACAGAAGCTTGAACGAGAAGCCAGGGCAGCAAACGCATGGAGGCTTCGTGAGGAAAAAGAAAGGAAAGATGAAGAGGAGTGAGTAAGGAAGGAGGCAGAGCAGAGAGCAGCTCAGAAGACTCCATCTACAAAGGCAAAGAAAACTCCAACACCTGCAAAGGCTAAGAAGGGGAAAACCATTCCTAAACGCACAGAACCCCCTTCTGATAACTTCCAAGAGCGGCGACAAAAGTTCAAAAATGACACGCTAGCTTGGACTCGCCACGCGCAAGCACCACCGCCCCCCAACAACGCAGAAGAAGCAAAGGTGGAGACCAGGGACGGTTGCCCTTAGAGAAATTCGCAAATATCAGAAGAGCTCCACACCAATTATTCCAAAGGCACCTTTTGCGCATCTCGTCAAAGAGATTATCCTCGACCAGTGCCGGGATGTCAATCGTGTGCAAGCAGCGGCACTAGGCGCTCTGCAACAAGGTGCCAAGGATATTTTGGTTTCGCTTTTCCAAGACGCTGTTTTGTGCATGGTGCATGCAAAACGTGTCACTATGAAGCCATCTGATCTTCGTCTAGCTAGGCGTATCCGTGGAGACGACGCTCTCTTTCACTAGATAGGAGAAGCCTTTGTAATGCAACAAATCCGTGTTTTGTAATCTCGATTTGATTAATGAAAAACGATGTCTATTTTCAAAAAATTTGTGTTTTCTTTTGCAAGTGATTGTCGTCTTGTCAAGGTAATTGTAGTCTTTTGCATGTAATTGTTGTCGCTATACGTACATTCGACCTCATGTGAACGCTCATCTACCCCACCACTCGTCCGACTTTGGCTCGACTCGACGGGCCGATTTTTCCTGCGTATGGCCCCAAAAGGGTAGATCTGATGTGCGGGGTGCGCCGGGGCCGACGGGGGGGCCGGTGGTCGTGCCGTGGACCCTGTGCGCCACGGAGTGACTGTAGCCTGTTTGACCTAGGGTGCGTCGGGGCCGACGGGGGGGGCCGGTGGTCGTGCCGTGGACCCTGTGTGCCACGGAGCGACTGTAGCCTGTTTGACCCGTCGGCGGGGGGCCGGTGGTCGTGACGTGGACCCTGTGCACCACGGAGCGACTGTAGCGTATAGGTCAAACACGCTACAGTCGCTCCGTGGCGCACAGGGTCCACGGCACGACCACCGGCCCCCCCGTCGGCCTCGGCGCACCCCGCACATCAGATCTACCCTTTTGGGACCATACGCAGGAGAAATCGGCCCGTCGAGTCGAGCCAAAGTCAGACGGGTGGTGGCAGATGAGCGATCACAAAAATTGATTGAAACATTATGACATGACACGACAACAACATATAAACACATCAAGAAGATAATTAAAACTTAAAATCAGCTCGACAAACATCTTGATGTCATTAATTGTTTGATTTTCACAAAAGGCAAATGAGTACATTGGATCTAGCCAACTCGCTTAATGAGCTTGGTGAAAGCCTCGTGGGTGAGAGTCTTTACCGATGGTTTGTCACCAATGCGTTCGGCTATCTCTTTGGCATCAGTGATGCCTTATCCAAGGCTAAGGCCACAAAATCCTAGGAAAGACCCCACACTTTTATCACCAAAGCTATAGATAGCTGCTTCCCTATTTACAAGAATACATTTATGGGCATTTTGGGCTATAGAGGCTTCAGACAGGATGGCGCTTAGGGCTCTGCACTTCAAAAATTCAGCTTGCGCATCATTTGAAAAGTCGTTGTGAATCACGCGAAGCATCTCGGCATTGAAGCTCGGGATGTAGTGCCATAGCGCAACATCTTTCCCCTCCACCTCCTTTCGTGCTCCACCCTTTCGGCTTGCGAACCAGTCCATTTCTCTTGCGGTCTACAAAGTAGATAGAAGAATGAGTTGACTTCAAAAAATTACAAATTAAGAGGGAAGAAATTGGGTGTACTACCTCAATGGCATCATCGTGATCCGTAAGGTCTGCATCACTAATATTGATGCTCCCGAGGCTGACGGAATCCGAAATGGCAAGCGGCTTGTGAGGGGCAAAGCTAGTTTCTGGCACACTCTCGTAGAAATCCTTGCACTGGGATATTTGTACAAGAGTCTCTGCCACAAGGGACTCTATTGAGGCATGATTTTCCGGGAGTGCAAGCACCTTTGTGACATCTACGGGAACTGAAGTCAATGCGGATGTCATCATCTTTGGATGGCTGTTGTGTGTCTCGCATGCCCGTGTACATAGCAATGACTGAGAGAGTTTCATCCTAGTGCAGCCTGAGGACATGGGCGATATCCAAAAATAAGAACTCTACACCTTCTACTATGATGGGGTGTAGAGTTCGCACTTCGAGCTCTGGAACTTCATCCATGACATTGTCCCCTTCGATGTCCCATTTCACAGCCTCAACTTGCGGCTCTTCCGCTAGAGGCACAAGTGCAAGAGATGCTTCTACACTGGGGTGACAATCTCCCTCTTTGGATCAGCTTCCTTGATCGAGATAAGGTGTGGCTTTCTTTGGAGGAGTGGCCTTCCTCTTTCCCTTGCTTTTCTCTGTTCCCTCCAAGATCAGGAGGGCAAGAGTCATGTCCCACCTCAAAAAACTTGTGTCGATGTTGCCCATTCCAAGATCTACCAGGTTATCTTCTTCCTCCTCCCTTAGATATGTGCTACTAAGGCCTTTGAGGAATCTTGCAAGCCTAAACCTGAAAGTTTTGTCCGCTTTGTAGGTATGCTTGATAAGATCCACATGCACCCAAGTCCCCTCCTCGTCTTCAAAGTTGACACAATATTTAGCCATGTATGTGTCCATGTAGCTAGTGAACGCCCCAAATACGTCATTATGGAGTTTGGCGGTGCCTTCCATGTCAATAGATGTCTGAAAGATGGGTGCAAGCTTCTTGATCAAGTGACCGAGGTCAAGCTTGTGCAATTGAGATAGGAGAGCTTGGGCGGGGGTGGCCATGCTTGAGTAGCGAAGAAGGCGAGGGGACCGCAAAGATGCAGAGAGTGAGGAGATGAACTCAAAATGGCCAAAAGTGACTTATAAAGAGGTCTTTAAAACTTTTTTCACTTAAAACCTCCAAAAAAATAAAAACACGCGACATAACTTAAAAGTGCACAAAATTGAACGCAAATTGCGAGTAGCCAAAATTGTTTTGAATTAATCTCTCAAAATCTGTTACATAGCTTGCTTGATATGGATACATCTAGGGAAGGGAATGCTTTTACAAAAGTAAGATGCCTCTTTCCTCTTACGTAGAGGTGTGTTATCAATCACAAATGAAAAGTCACCTTTCAGTGCAAACCTAAGGCCTAAGTACTCCCTTAGGTTCGCCATATTCCAATCAGCATTTACTACGATATCCCACACATCAGCTTGTGTGCTAACATGTACATCAAGCTGTTCTGCATCGTTGATGTCCAAATCGAGTGCTTGCCATTCGCCTCTAGTCAGCTTCCAACGTCTGTAAGGAAAGATAATGAGAGTTGTTGCTTTCCAAGCTGGTACCGAACGACCATCTTCTCCGACACCACCATGCACTTTATCTTGTCACCCTAATGTTGAATAACCTTCAAATCCCACGAAGGTGGCAGAAAGGCACTCATTGCTGTGCCTCCCTTTCCAATCCACATTGTAGGAGTCCGCCGCTGAACATCAGCCTCCTTAAACAAAAACACAAACAAATGTAAAGGCATGAAGAACGTGAGAGTCGCACGATGTGACCCATAGGTGCACTTCATTGCATTGCACACATCAATCTCAATCCGACGTCTGATTAGTGCAACCAAAGTATTGTCGGGCTTTGGCCAATCATGGTCCGTGAGACTTGGTGTAGGGAGCCTCCATAGAGTCCTAGAACCATCTCTTGACGTGGGTACAATATACTCTGCATGAAAGAAGAAAACTGAGCACTCTAAAAGCTCTGACGCCGAACAACCAGTATATAGTAGCTTGCCGATTTCAAAGTGGTGCGCCTCAAAGGTTCCACAAAGGGCCTCTAAAGGCTCCCATTCCACAAATGTCGACGGAAAGATGTCTGCACAGAACATTACAAGAACACACTTGAAAAAATCAAGCTTCCGTAACATGAAATGATATTAGCATGTCTCAGTGCAGCCCATAAAACAAGAAGCACAAATAAAACTTACAATTTGCAGGAAAGCGTTTGTGATTGGCATTGTCAACACGGAGTTGCGATGCCTTGTAGACGTGTTGGATCATCACCTACTTGCTTCTGTCAGCCCCTTGCTTGAGATCCACTATGCGACCCTTCCAATGGTGTGACTTTAACCCTATGTATCTGCGAGAGACTTTGTGGGCTCCCCTTGTGCTTGGATGCATCGTCACCCACATTCCTTTTGCAAAGGTGCTTGTAACCCACAAGCCAGTGTCGTCTTGTTCGTTGTTGCTGCTAAAGGACTCCACCCTTGAACGGTCGGCGACTCATTGTGCTTGGCTAACCGATTAAGCTAAATGCTATGAAGTTGTAGGTGTGTAAGAAAATCTCTGCAACCTAATGCTAGCAGAGCATATAAGCTGGCAAGAGGAGTCAAGAATGTGTATAAGCTAGCAAGAGGAGAGTGAAGAATGTGTGCAAGCAAGAGAGGATGGACTTGATGGGGGAAAAAGTGGACTGTTTTCCAAGCTTTCCATAGCCAAGAAGGCACAGAAAGATAGATCTAACTTTAGGAGGGAAGGGGAAGGCTGAATGGGGAGGGAGGAGGCCAAAAAATGACTCTTTTAGTTAGAGAGAGACTCAAAACCGAGCTTGCTAGTTTTAGAGAGAGGAAGAGGGAGTGGGGAGAGGAAAAAGTAGCTTTAAATGAGGGATAATGATGGGGGGGCGTTTTTGGCCCTGGCCCACTTTTTGAGGTGGGGTCATTTATACCAGTTTGAGCTGTCTTTATTAAAAAAAGGTGAGAAATTTGATTTTATTGAAAGATTTTGCATTTTCAGCCCAATTTCTTAAAAGAAAATGGTATGATTCAAG